>NC_062232.1:10154777-10476713 GCF_902686445.1 Sciurus carolinensis | reverse complement strand
AGGAAGGAAGGAAGGAAGGAAGGAAGGAAGGAAGGAAGGAAGGAAGGAAGAAGGAAGAAGGAAGGAAGGAAGGAAGGAAGGAAGGAAGGAAGGAAGGAAGGAAGGAAGGAAGGAAGGAAGAAGGAAGGAAGAAAGAAAGAAAGAAAGAAAGAAGAAAGAAAGAAAGAAAGAAAGAAAGAAAGAAAGAAAGAAAGAGGTCAAGGACAAGATATGGTTCCCAAGGGCATGCCCCTAGTGACCTACTTCCTCCAGCCATGCCCCACTTGCATCTATTTGTAACTCAGTAGTTCATTCGGCTATCAGTGGTTTAATCCATTTGCTGATTAATCCAACAAATGGAGTAAGCCACTGATGAGGTCAGAGTCCTAATCATTACCTAAAAGCCCCACCTCTGAATCTTGCTGCATTGGGGATCATGCTTCAAAACATGAGCTTTTCAGGGAATATTCCAGGTCCAAACCATAACAAATGTATGTATACATGTGTGCATGTGTGTGCATGTGTATCTTTTAATAATTTATTTCCTAAGAAGATGCTGAATATACAAGTGAATTTGATTCATTATACTTTTCACAGTCTTAAATATTTTTATAAAAGAATAATGGGCTGGGCATGGTGGCACATGCCTGTAATTCCAGCAGCTCAGGAAGCTGAGGCAGAAGGATAGTGAGTTCAAAGCCAGCCTCAGCAACTTAATGAGCCTCTGTTTCTAAATGAAATATAAAAAGGGCTGGAATGTGGCTCATGATTAAGTGCCCCTGGGTGATAATCCTCAGTACCAAAGAAAAAAAAATTGGGAAATATGGTAGTATCTGAAATTTGGAGAATACTAAGACTTGAAATATTTGGAGTAAGGTAAAAAGTTGCCTTGGGTAACAGGATGCTGTTTGGCTTTAGACCATGAATTAACAGTGGATGAAGAGTTGTTCACCAAATCACTTCCCTTACCCTAGGGTAGCCACCTAGGCTGGATTTTCCAGGCTGTAGTACAGTCAATGACTGAATATGGACCAAAAGAATGAACAGAGGATCCTGGGCACAGTGGTTCATGCCTGTAATCCCAGTGGCTTGGAAGGCTGAAGCAGGAGGCTCATGAGTTCAAAGCCAGCATCAGCAAAAGCAAGGTGCTAAGCAATTCAGTGAGACCCTGTCTCTAAATAAAATACAAAATAGGGCTGGGGATGTGAATCAGTGGTGAGACATATGAGTGAGAATATACATTTTGGTATCTTATGCAAGTGAAACATTAACTTTTATTATGTCGCTAAAATTTGGGGATGGTTTGTTACAGCAGTTAACTTATCCCTACATTCAACTTTACAAATGATTGTTTCCCTAATAGTGCTGAACAATCCCGTGCAGATGCTGAGAACTGAAAACTACATTCTCTGAGCTAGGTACTTGAATGGGAGGGCCCAAAGGGCGTAAGAATGAAAGGATTAATGAATAAACAATTGGGTTCATGAGTATTCATTGAATAATGAGTACATAACTAATTAGGAGTCCCATTTGGAGGCAGAGGACCTAAGAGACTTTAAAAGCATGTTTGGTATTTCAGTAACATAAAATTAATTCTTATCATCCAGAAAGCATTAGGGAAAGTGCTCCCAGCCCATCTAAACTACATTTATAGAAGAGAATGTTGGATTCCATCCAACCACAATCCCTGAGGGGTCTGGACCTGCATAACTATAAAATCTCCCTGCAGAGAATCTAAAGGGGAAAGGCCCTTCCTGAAGTTGCCTCAATGTCAGTGTGTGGGAAGATCACCCCTCTGCTTACGGGGGAGAGCTACTGTTCTATGCTCAGGGAACTGAATTCTCTGGTCCTGAGGATTTCAGCAGATAGGACACTCCTATTGACCAACATAAACAGAGTGAGGATGACAGAACAAATGACATAGAGAACCTAAACTGTGTATGTGGGAACACTGGAGGGTCTATCGCTTCATGGGTCTTTCTCTGTCATAACTTGCCTACTCCAAGGAAATCTTTGTCAGCCATGAGGTGCCCAATCTGTCTCCTGGCCTTCAAACTCTAGGATGCCAACAGACCAATGGGGCAGTGAGCTTCCCTTGCTTCTTCCTGCAAAGTATAGGTGATTTTTCTCATAGTGAACCATGATTGAAACTTCAATTCAACAACAACAAAAAAAACCTTCTGTTTTTTTTCTGTCAGAGATCCCTGGTTGGGTCAGATTTCAAAGCTTAATTCTCCATAGTATGGAACTAGAACATGACCCCTGCATGTACATGCACACACATACACATACTACATTATTTTGTTTGTATTTACAAACAAAATACTTGGGGACTGAGAGGGGTGTATTTAACCGTAACTGCAACTTGAGTCAGATATATATAGCTGAGTTCAACACATTAGAAAGGCCCCAAAGAAGAATGGATTGCAGGGAGGACTGAACAATTCCAAGTAAATGAAATTATGGTGATGATGAACTCCACAGAACAACCAACCACACTAAGGAACATGACCTGAGGGTAATGGGGAAGAGTAATTTGAGCTTTTGTGGGAACTCACCCAGGAAGACAAAAGAACAATGAGTGTAAGTGGGGCCTTCTGGTTCCCAAAACTCTGTGACACTTAAGTTCCTAAACAGCTTCACTGGGGCACTGTCCCAAACCAAAGCCTCCTGTTTACCTTGAGTACTGATATTAAATGTTCCACAGGAATGAGGTTTTGGAACAGCAGCTGCAAATCTGTCTCATAGGAGCAGCAGTGACACACCTCTGCAGGGCTTTCAGGGCCAGGAAGGTCATGGAAAGTTCCAGAGGAACAGCAAATCTCCAGTTCAGCAACACAGAGATGATAGAGGCAGCTACAGCTGGTATAATGACATCACCACATAGCTCTCCTAAGAGATGTAGGGCCCACACATTCTAGCAACCCGCAGCAAGCCAAGACCAAAACTGACAAATGGGCACCTGAAAGACAGCCCTTATGACCCCAAAGTGACTGGGAAGGGGAAATTTGCAAAGCACTAACATTTCTGTATAAGTTAATGGAAACGAGGAGCTAAGGGGAATCAGGTAGTAATATTAATAGATCTATAGTTGTACTCAATAATAATAGAACCATATTTGTGCTTACAAGTTGGTAGAGATGGGAACATTCAGGTGGATTTATAGCCACAAACAAGGCTAAACTCCTTTGATTGCTGTATCCTCAGACGAGCTCGTGATTAACAGTTTCTCCTGCACCCACGGCATTGATCCAAAAGGTTTAAATTTATTTGGAAGAGGTCTTATGTACCTCTTGCTGCCTTCAGAAAAAAAAAATTCCAGCATATTCTAATGAGATTCTAGAAAAAAAGGCAACTTTGACTTTTGAGGTAAATGCAGACATTTAATTCTCTGTTAGGTAAAGCTCAGTTTTATTAAATTGAAAACAATTTGAAGGGAAACTCAATAAAATTGGAATCTTACTTAAATTAATGAACAGTACTTATTACTCATCACCAGATATGCAGCTCTCAGATAATGAGCTGGTTTCAAGATGAGAGACATTTAACAAAGCTGTATAGCAGCAAAATTAGAAAAGGTGTAAGATATATTATATCATAATATAATAAATATATTGTTATAAGATTTATTTTATTAAGACAAAGTATCTGTAGGAAAGAAGCCCTATTGCACCTCTACTACCAAAACATAGGAAAGTAACTGAAGTTCTATGTCAGGAGGAGGCAAACTTTCTCTGTAAAGGGCAGTTAGTAAATATTTTAAAGGTTATGGTCTACATAGCCTGTCATAAATACTCCACTCTATTAAGATCGCACACAAAATGGTCATAGACAAAATGTAAATGAACAAATGTGGTTGTAGTCCATAAAACTGTTTGTATTGACACTGAAATTTGAATATTACATAATTTCCTTGTGTAAAAACTTTTTTTACAATGCTGGGAATCAAATCCAGAACCAGGTCACACATGCTAGGCAAGCACTCTACCACTGAGCCATATTCCCAGCCCAAATAGTCTTTTTCATCAGTGAAAAATATAAACACCATCCTCAGCTTGTGGACCATACAAAAACAGATGACAATTCAGATTTGGTCTGTAGGCTAACAGTCGATTGAGCCCAGTACTAAGTGACTGACTTTGTGTGTGTGTTTGTGGTGCTGGGGATAAAAATTCCGGCCTCTCACATATTAGCAAGGTAGGTGCTGTACTATTAAGTTACTCCCTACCACCTCCAGCCCTAAGTGGCTGACTTTTGAAAACCTGTTGCTGATAATTGCCAATTAAAAATTTTCAGATGCTCTAGAGTCAACCAATGTAGGTGGCACTCTATTTGTACCAGTCTGTTTTCTCTTAATGCTGATCTCAAAATATATTTGAAAACCAAATGACAAACCCTGTTTTTCTTCTAAACTTCCTCTCATCTCTTTCACCTTCCACCCCCAGAGCTGTTGGGTTTACTTTACTTATAAAGTTTACCACCTTCCTATAACCCATTTACCTCCCAGATGTCTTTATCAGATGGTCTACATTATGGATTAAATTGCAATCAATAGTATTGGCTGAGAGAGCCATTCTGAGCTATAGAGAGTGAAAGAAATCATACTTTGCTTTGGAAGAGTTAATCAATTCACAGTAATCAGGCTTTCCCAATAAGAACACCAGCCCTTTCTAGCTCTTTGTTGGTCAACCTTCCCCACTTTGGTCATTTTGTGTGCAGGCCAACATGGGTTATGAAAGCAACAATTAATTTATGAATCAGAAAAGATAACTTTCATTTCCATTTTCCCAGAGAAACCTAGACATGATTTCTCCAAAATGAATCACTTCCTCTAAAATGCTTCAATGGCCTTGCCTTGCAAGAGAAAAATGTATATTTCTCTGGGTCTGTGTGTGTGTGTGTGTGTGTGTGTGTGTGTGTGTGTGTGTAACACATACAAAGAATCCAACGAAGAAAAAACTCTGCTATAACATTCATGAAAAGCACTTCTCCTTAGGTCAAGGTCTGAGCTTCATCTCTCCTATTTCCCAATTGCCTGTTTCTAATTCCTGATAATGTATCTTCCTGGTTTATTTATAATTCTAAATTTATTCAGTGTCTACTGTGTACTTGGGTAACTTAGGGGTCCATCAGCAAAGAAAATAGACAAGATCCCTTTTCTTTTCCTTGGGTTGTTTACATTCTAGTGGGTAAAGAGACTAAAAGATATAATAGTTAAGTCAATTAGGTAGTTGTTAGTCAGTGTTTTGCATTGAGACAAATACCTGGCATAAACAACTTAGAGGAGGAAATATTTATTTTGGTTCACAGTTGTAAAGGTTTCAGTCCATGGTTGCCTGACTCCATTGCTTCAGGCCTAAGGTGAGGTAGAAAGGCATGGCAGAAGAAAACTGCTAAATTAATGGTAACCAGAGAGAGAAAGGGAGAGACAGAGAGAGAGAGAGACAGAGAGAAAGGGAGAGGGAGAGGGAGAGAGAGAGAGAGAGGAAGGGACAGGGGACAACATATATTACCCAAGAGTACATCCTCAGTGGCCTACTTCCTCCAACCATGCCCCACCTGCCTAGTTTCTACCACCTCCCAGAAGTCCATTCAGCTGTCAATAGATTAATCTACTGATAAGGTCAAAGAACTCATGATACAATCACTTTCCAAAATCTTCACCTCTGAACACTGCTGCATTGAGGAGCAAACCTTCAATATCTGAGCTTTTGAAAGACATTCCAGGTCCAATCCATAACAGGTAGAGTGTTTAAAAGTTATAAGTGCTATGGAATAAAGAATTAAGGAGATCAGAAGTTCTGGGATTGGGGATTTTCTAATTTAAATAGGTAATCAAAGTAGGCTCATTGAGAAGTTGACATTCGAGTGAAGGCTTCAAGGAGATAAAGGAGTTTGCCATGTTGAAAACTACTGAATAACATCCAGGCAGAGAAAACAGCTAATGCAAAAGCCCTGTGGTAGCAATATGCATTTTAATGCTTTGTGAAACATTTCTGGATTAGAAAAATTTAACCTAAAGAGTTTACTTTCTTTGAAATCACTAATATCTCTAGACCCTTCCCCAAATAAAATAATCAAAAGTGACTGTTTGGTTACCCCCATTTTCTAATTGGGTAACAACTTAGAAAAGGATTCTGCTTCCAATTTTAATTAATTCACTAAAATTCCCTCTATTATTCTGAAATAATAGGTACATAATGAAAAAGATCTGTTAATTAGAGGTTTAAATTCTACTTCAGTCTAATAAAAGGCATGTGACTTTGAGCAAGATTGCTTCAGTTACCTCAACTGTGTAAAGCAGAAAATAATAGAAGAGTGCATGGAAACACTTGGCACAGGGTCAGCCACATTCACCATTATTATTAGGTATTAGTTTTGTACTTTCTATCTTGAAAAAATAACTGCCATTGTATACTGAATTTCAACCAAGGAATTTCATTCCTTACTTTTGCATTTGTCCAAATAAATTTATCTCAAGTGGAATAAAATATTTAGAGAGGGCAGATGAGGCATCCCCACTCCATTCATGGACTTATAGATGAATATGCCCATGGTAGTGATACTATTATTCTTAGATTCTCTGATAAACCTTATATGTAAAACTTATTTTTGAAAGCAATACCTCACTATTTACATCAACATACACTTGAGGGGGAAGATTATAATAAAACCAACTGCTTGGTTTAAAAAGAAAAGCTTTATAAAGATAATTTGCTCCCTTTTCATTTTACAGAATTTTAAAATTATATGATCAAAATCTTTTCCAGAGAAAATTACCCAAGATAAGAATCTTGCTATCTATAGAGAAAAGATGAGTCCTACAAATGTTGCGCAAGTAATTGCTATAAAGTTTAATGAGAATATGTTCTAATATGGTGAAAACCAAAGAACAAGAAATATCTACCATGGTAGCAGCAGCAGTAACAGGGAGTAAAATCTTCTATGTTTTATATATAAATGTGATGATTTGAACTAATGGGCATAAGAAAGGGAAGAAATAATTACAACCCCATGCCTCAGAGAATGTTATTTAATTAAGCAAATGATAACAAACCTCCAGTCAGGACACAGTCTCACATTGTTAGCAATTTATACTAAGAGAGAAGGAAGGAACCAAAGTAATCACTAGACTGAGATAAATTAGTGTTTTCATTTCTAGTGAGCTTCCCCATGCACATTAGTAGACTTGGTTCTCTGTGTACTTTTAAAACTGGATAGACTGAGCAGAGAAAAACATTTTATTCTCATCTCACATTCAACAGGCTAATTGTGTTACATGAATAGAAACAAATAACCTTTTTCCAAAGACTTTCAAATCTTCCCAAACAAAAGTTCAGTCAGTTCCATGATGCATACAGCTGACAAATTCAAAGTGACTTCTCCCCACATCTGGTCTTTTCCACCATGCTGCGAAGGAGGAGTGAGGAACAAGGGAGACAGGGAGACAGGTCAGTCTTCCAGGCTTTACCACTTGACCATTATTGAAGGGGAACAGGTCAGTCTTCCAGGCTTTTCCACTTCACCATTTCCTTAAATTCCCTTAGATTTCTGGGTCTCTTTTTTCCTAATCTGTGAAATGGGAACACCAATGCTATCTTACAATGACAACCTCCCAAGTGTGACTTGCAAAGTGTACCCTTAGGACCTCTATAATTTCCATCAATCACAGGTAAAATAACTTATGTAAAAATAGTATGATGGCCCTGAAAATAAAGCTTCAATGTAAGTCCTTAAACTCCTCCTCCTCATTTCCTTCATTTGGCCAACAGGGAACTAAATCACTACTTCTAAGATTCTCTCATGAAATGAGTCTTAAACATTTTGGTTGTAAGTTACAGAAGTCCATTCAAGCCATCTAAGCAAGAGTGCATTAGAAACTGTTATGGTTTGGATGTGAGGTGTCCCCCAAACGATCATGTTTGAGATAATACAAGAAGGTTTAGAAGAGAAATGATTGGGTTATGAGAACCTTTACCCAATCAGTGAATTAATCACCTATTGGGATTAACTGAGTGGTAAGTGAAGGCAAGTAGGCTGTGGCTGGAAGAGGTGGGCACTGGGGGCCATGTCTTTGGGATATATATATTATATCTGGTGAGTAGTCTCTCTCTGCTTCCTGATCTGCTTTTCTCTGCCAAACTCTTCTACCATGATGTTCTGCCTCACCTCAGGTCCCAAGGAATGTTGCCAGCTGTCTATGAACTGAGATCTCTGAAACTGTATGCCCCCCAAATAAACTTTCCCTCCTTTAAAATTGCTCTTGCCAGGTCTTTTAGTCACAGTAGTGAAAAAGCTGACTAAAACAGAAGCAGACTATTATATCTTTTGGAGTTTGGGGAAGATGAAAATTAGGGACAGGAAAACAATCAAATTTGATGTTTTAAAATCAAAAGAAAGCTCTAGGACACAAACTTTAGAATATAAACATGAAAACTTAATCTCCTTAGATTTGACAGTTCTGTTCAATTCTAGAAACAGTAGCCACTAGCTTTAGGTAACTTTAATGTGTTCTACATAGAGCAAAAAATTGTTCAGCAAGTCTAGAGAGATGCTGTCATGAACCCTTTAAGTTCCCCCAAGTGGGATTAGCATTTCCCCTGCCCCTGGTTAAAACTATGAAATGCAATGACTTTGATAGTTTCTCTTATGTAATGCAAAGTCTGTGGTCACTTTAAATCTCAGAGCACAGTTTCCAATCAGATTGTTCAGTCCCATATAATAATGAACTATTCAATCTTCATTAGGGAGTTCTTGTTCCCCTCCCCTGCTTGCTGTGTAACAAAATAGAAGACAGTGTCTCAGCGGTTTTCTCCTGCATGTGAAGGTTTGTCCAAATACACTTCATCTCTCACTGAGGATGAATGCTTAAGTGTTGTTTACTCTGATCAAGTGCTGTGTGATGGTCTGCTTCACAACTTCATTGGGAATCTAATCCCATAGTTGATGTTATTGATCTCATGGGTCCTTTGTTCAGCTGCTGTGAATGCCATTGCTTGCTCATCTGCGACAGTCTCCAACTGGAGGATCACCCTTGGCAAGTGCAGTGGCCTTTAGGAGGCTGCAGGGAATTTGACTCCTCTACCCAGGGTGCCTCAGGACTGTGTCATGTTGGGGAACAAAAGCACTGCTTCCTTGCTTCATGATGAGGAAAATTCTGTGGTGCTGTTTGTGCTTCCAATTCCCCAAACCTTCAAGCCACCTGAAACCATTCTTGCTTAACCACACCCCTTCCTGCTCTTACTTTCTCTACTCCTTTACAGGCTTTTCCTAAAAGCGCTCTCTTAATAGATTTCTTGTACAAAATCCAGTCTTGGGCTATATTTCTGGGGAACCCAATTTCAGACAACTAGAGGCTGTACCTTGGTTCCTGAGTCCATTTGTTAACACTGTGTTTCACCAAAAACTGATTATCACATATTACCTTAGTCCTTTTCCATCATGACAATGAGAAATCCCCATGGACACTTTTTAATAATCAATAAAGTATTGCTTCAGCTCAAACAAGAAACTTCCAATTCTAAATTCTCTCTATTTTCTCTTTTATCCCTGGTTGCTTTCTGCCAAGAAAGAAAGAGACAAATGTGGTTTTTATTTTTCTTCTCCCCTTTTGAATCATATACTTAGCTTTCCAACACCTAACTCTGAATACCAGTATTTTCCAGTAAATCAGAAAGGAGGATTATCTGTCAACTCCAAAAGGAAAATCAAACCAAGAGACACAAGCAGGAAAAAAAATCAATTTTCTTCAGGTCATTCACCTACATCATTCCTTCAGAATAGAAACAAAGCAAAAGAATTGCTTTGTTCTTTCAGGCAACTTGGCCCAAAAGGAAGTAGAAGGAAAAAGATGAACTCAGAGTTGTCTGTACTTAAATAAAGCTTTCTTGTGAGTAAATAAGTGCATTAAAAGGTCACTCATGATTCTTTTCTCTCAGTCCTGACATGGAAAAATGTTTGATTACCAAGAAGAGCATAGTGGCTTGTATGACTCCTTGCTCACAGAAAAGCAGTATTAATCTAGACAACCTGGAGCAGTGACAGAAGCCTTAAATGCCTCCCACTCTCAAACCAGAAAAGCAGAAAAAGGAAGTAAGAGAAAGTTCTCAATAATGCTCTAGGTCAAAGGTCAGCAAATTTTTCTGTAAAATATCAGAAAGTAAATATTTTGGGGTTTGCAAACCATATAATTTCTGTCATAGCTACACGACTCTGTCATTGTAGCTTGAGAGCAACCATTGCCAATAGTTTGAAGAACATTCCCACAAAACTTTATTTGTGGCCGGGTGCAGTGGTATACACTGTAATCCCAGCAACTTGAGAGGCTGAGGCAGGAGGATCACAAGTTGGAGGACAGCCTCAGCAACTCCTGTCTCAAAATAAAAAAAAATAAAAAGGACTGGGGATGTGGTTCAGTGGTAAAGCACCCATGGGTTAATCCCGAGTTAAAAAAAAATATTTGTGAACATAGAAATTTGAATTTTGTGTAATTGTACTAAATCTCAAAATAGTCTTCTTTCGATGTTTTCAACCATTTAGAAATATAAAAAATATCCATAGGTCATAAGTCATATAAAAACAGAGGGTGGGCTGAATTTGGCCCAAGGTCATGGTCTTCTAACTCCACTCTAAGTCACAGAATAGAATGTTTCTAGTTCATTCAGGACTGGAGTTTGGTTACTAAAAAAGCCAGCTAAAGTAAGGGATGCAAAAATAATAATACTTATTTTTAAAAACTTCTTTAAATAACTCATTAATGTGTATGCACTTACCAATTCTTTCTATTTGGGACCATGATTTTTTATTTTAGTCAAAGTCTGCCAGTTGCAGTTTGAATGATCTTCTTTAGTATTTTGAACTCTCTAGTTCAGCTAGACTTAAATGAAAAGAGAATATGCGACTGCTTGCAAATTCATTCAAGGTGTGGAATGTTTCTAGTTTTCACAAATCCCCCTAATCTTATATAGTTATGCCCATACAATTTTTGACAGCAATGTTTGGACTACTTGACTTTACAAGAATTTTCCCAAAATTATCAATTCAGTTTCTTAAAATAGCAGTTTTCTTCCTTATTAAATTGTTTAATTTCTATTACAAAGAAAAGTAGTATAAACCAATGCAAAAGCAAATGCAAAGAATATTTGATAAGCACAGAACTCAATGGTTGGAATAGATATCTGTGTGCATGCATGTGCACATGTATGTTGAGGGATTATAATAGAGACAGCCTACCAGGCACAGGCATCCAGTGGACAGTGGGCATCAATCAGTTGACACCTCATATAGAAGAAAGATGATGTCAGCTCACCTGGCCAGCAGTTGAGTAACCTGCTTTCTGACCATGCTTCTTCAGGTTGCATGTGGGGAAAGAAGGTAGTACATTGATTTAATATCTTTTTATTTAAATAAATTGTATAGTAGAATCATATTTCCCAGTGTTTAAAGTGAAAGCATACCTAGCTCCCCTCAAAAGAAATATAGTTGTCATTTTCTTCCTCAACAAAGATGGAAGAAAAATTTAAATGAGTTAGTCCATGATCTAGGAGGCACATATTGAATCTTCCCAGGAGGGATCAGTGCTCCACCAGTCATGGGTATGCTCTACTTGGAATAGCAGTGGGAGTGAGTTTTATGAATGGAAATAGTACAGCTGTTGAAAGAATGTTACTTTGATTAAATCATAGTCATCTTGAAATCATGGTCAAAATATAGTAGAATGATCCAAAGGGGAATTAGGGGAAAAGAGAAACAAGGTTGATCCTAACAAAGGAATTGCCATGCTTTCCAAAATAAATGCATCATTCCTATAGCAATTCAATTCTAATGCTTTTATCTTCTCCAATGAGTACAGTCTTGGTGAAAAACTAATTCATATATTTGAATTAGTTGTACATGTCTTCCTAGATCATTTCAGGGGAATAAGAGCTTTCTTTATAATTAATATTTACTCTGTGCTCATGACATTAAAGTGTAAGTGGCTTTTAGCTTCCACTTCAGTACAATGTCATTCATTTGTGCTGAAACTTAACTGCTCTATTATGGATGCTATGTCCATTGTTACCTGAAAGGATCATTCTATTTCATATTATGCTTAGTACCAACATAACATGAGATAACTGACAAGAAAATAACCAACATTTGAATACTCAAGTTTCTAATTGGTGCCTCAATTATGATTTGATCTTTTGGGAAATTCTTTGTATTTTCAATTATGGCCTTGGTCTGTTGTCATTCTTTAGATAATGCATGTTATAATACACATGGGCTATACTAAAACTTATTACTCCTTTAGAACCAGCCACTGTGGGGAGAGAAGGGAAGGGGAAATGCTCATACTTGATCTCATAACACCTTAAAAATTTTTGTGCTCTGAGTTTTGAAGATATTTAAAACCATCTCCTGGAATATGCAAAGTTCTCTTTAGTGTTTCCATACTGGTATACTTTGTTCTTAGTTTCTTTGACTAGAGGACATACCTTATGTCTGCCTTAGACCCTGGGCATTTTGTTATATACCTCCAATTTCTTTTCTCAGGTTTTCTTTTTTTTTTTTTACCTTTAATTTCCCTTTTTTATTTTTATTTATTTTTTTAAATTTATTTTTATTATAAACAAAAAGGGATACATGTTGTTTCTCTATTTGTACATGGAGTAAAGGCATACCATTTGTGTAAACATACATTAACATAGGGTAATGTTGTTTGACTCATTGTTATTTTTTCCCTCCACCCACCCCTCCCACCCCTCTTTTCCCTCTTTACAGTTCCTCCTTCCTCCATTCTTGCCCCCTCCCACCCCCATTATGTGTCATCATCTACTTATCAGTGAGATCATTCTTCCTTTGGTTTTTTGAGATTGGCTTATCTCACTTAGCATGATATTCTCAAATTTCATTCATTTGCCGTAATAATGCCATAATTTTATTCTTTATGGCTGAGTAATATTCCATTGTATATATACACCACAGTTTCTTTATCCATTCATCAATTGAAGGACATCTAGGTTGGTTCCACAATCTGGCTATTGTGAATTGAGCAGCTATGAACATTGATGTGGTTGCATCTCTGTAGTATGCTGATTTAAGTCCTTTGGGTATAGGCCAAGGAGTGGGATAGCTGGGTCAAATGGTGGTTCCATTCCAAGCTTTCTGAAGAATCTCCATACTGCTTTCCAGAGTGGCTGCACTAATTTGCAACCCCGCCAGCAGTGTACAAGTGTACCTTTTTCCCCACATCCTCTCCAGCACCTATTGTTGCTTGTATTCTTGATAATTGCCATTCTAATTGAGGTGAGATGGAATCTTAGGGTAGTTTTGATTTGCATTTCTCTTATTACTAGAGAAGTTGAACTTTTTTTATATGTCTGTTGATTGCTTGGAGATGATCTTCTGTGAAGTGTCTGTTCATTTCCTTAGCCTATTTGTTGATAGGATTTTTTCTATTCTTGGTGTAGAGTTTTTTGTGTCCTTTATATATTCTGGAAATCAGTGCTCTATCTGAAGTATGAGGGGCAAAGATTTTCTCCCACTCTGTAGGCTCTCTCTTCACATTTCTGATAGTTTCCTTCACTGAGAGAAAGCTTTTTAGTTTGAATCTATCCCAGTTATTGATTCTTGCTTTTATTTCTTGTGCTATGAGAGTCCTGTTAAGGAAGTCTATGGCCATACTACCAAAAGTGCTATACAGATTCAATGCAATTCCAATTAAAATCCCAATTGACGTACCTCACTGAAATAGAGCAAGAAAACATGAAATTCATCTGGAAGAATAAGAAACCCAGAATAGCTAAAGCAATCCTTAGCCGGAACAGCAAAGCAGGGGATATCGCAATACCAGACCTTCAACTATACTACAAAGCAATACTAACAAAAACAGCATGGTATTGGCACCAAAATAGACAGGTAGATCGATGGTACAGAATACAGGACATGGACACAAACCCAAATAAATTCAATTTTCTCATACTAGACAAAGGGGCCAAAAATATGCAATGGAGAAAAGATAGCATCTTCAACAAATGGTGCTGGAAAAACTGGAAATCCATATGCAGCAGAATGAACATAAACCCCTATCTCTCACCCTGCACAAAACTCAACTCAAAATGGATCAAAGACCTCAGAATCAGACTAGAGACTCTTCATCTTATAGAAGAAAATGTAGGTCCAAATCTTCAACATGTTGGCCCAGGATCAGTCTTCCCTTTTTTATTAATGAGAAGGTTCTGTGGTTTCAAGTCTCGATGCAACACATTCTTCTGTGGCAATAAGTTAATCCATGTAGAATTTGGTATAGAAACATCAGATACTCAAGGACCAGAGTCAAAGATTTATCTGTGTAAATGATGTCTTGTAAGGTTACTGTGTTTGCATGTTTTAAATCCTTTAAGAGTGAAGCTCCATTGAGATCCATCTATGTTTATGATTTCTGAGACAAACACCTGTCGGTGACTGGACTTCATCAGATGACTTCCAGAAGATTGGTCACTCTCAACATCTGATCCCATTTTTAGATATTTGTGATCAATATCTCCTCGGGGATGGCCAGATCCACAGTCGAAGAGGCCGCAGCGCCAGCCTCCGACTCCATGTCCCCGTTGAACAGAGCCTGGCACTGCTCCGCGCCTTTTCTCAGAATTTCTGAGCCACCATATTGGAGAAATCCCATGACATGCCAAAGTGGCCTACTTTCTCTCTTCTGATGCAAATATTTCTACTTTGATGTTTTATATCATGGACTGGAAATTCAGGCTATCCAAATATAGAAGTCCTCTGTTGACTCAAAACAATGCAGTTTCTTAGTCCCTTTTTTCACCTTCTTTTCCATTTCTTGGGCAAAAGCTACAGTCCTCTATAACTTTCTCAGGCATGAGTCAGACACCAGACTCCATATCTCCCAACATCAGAACATACACAATCCAAACTCTATCAGCGCTTTCCTTCACAGCCTGCTGACTAGGATGGGATTAGAATGTAGTCCTTTCCCACTCCAGTTCTAAAGAGGGCAAGGTCCCTCAGCACTGCAGCAGTTGTCCAAAGAAATTTCTTCAAAAATCTTTTCTATAAAAGTCCTCTCTTTGATACCTTTTTATAGCCTTGATATGGCAAAAGGGTCCAGGAGTCCTGGAACAAGATTTTTAATAAAAAAAGATCTTGGACTTATTTCCTTTAAAATCACTTGTGGTGATTTGGCTAGCTCATTTCAGATTGTCATGTCTATCATAATTTCTTGTCTGGTCTGAAACTTCACTATTAATATAGTTTTATCTATAAAAATCCATAATCCAGAGATAATCATTGAAAATATTAGAATGTATATAATTTTATATTATTTAAAGCATATTTTTTAACAAAAATGAGTATACATTGTGAGCATCTTTCCTTGTCAATAAATCTACACATAAACATTTTTCCGTTGTATGAACTCTATTATTATGTATTCAATTCTTTCTTGACACTGATTTAGGCTGTTTCTTCTATTATGATAACTGAGCCTGTGAACAACATCTTTATTTATACACTTCAATCCATTAAATTATTTAACTAAAACTTATTGATCAGGTATTATAAAAGAGTACTATAATTTCCTTGGGATAAATTTCTAGAGAAGGAGTAGTAATTATACACCTATTTTAAGATATTTAATACATTTCTATATTTTCCTGCAGATATATGTCTTTGTATATTTGTTTACATGAATATGAGAAAGTGTACATTTAGTCCCAGAGAAGGAAAGTATTTTGTTTGGGAAACTTCTTCACTATTTGGTGTAATTCATGAAATGCAATTAACATGTTATAAATGTGTTTAACTCCAACAAATGATTAGATCTGTTTTCTTTTACTCTAATTTTGGGCTTATAGAAAAGTTGCAAAAATCGTAGAAAGTTCCTTTTTATACCTCAGTCATTTTTCATAAAGTTTACATCTTACCTAACCACACACAATTATCAAGACTAGGAAACTGACATTGGCACATTATTAACTAAACAGAACAACTTATTCAAGTTTCACCAGTTTTTCCCTTAATTTTTTTTTATTCCAGTATCTTATCTGAGAGCCTACTTACTTTGGATGTAGCTATTTTTCTCTTGGTTTCATCCACCTATAATAATTCTTCAGTTTTTCCATTATTCATGACCTTGACTCTTTTGAAAAATAGAGATTGGTTATTTTCAAGAATGTCCTTCATTTGGAGTTTGCCTGCTGCTTCTAATAATTGGAGTGTAGTTATACATTTTTAGAAATATGTATTACATCAAGGGGCTCATAATATTGATATCTTATGGAGAGTGCGAATGACATTTGTAGGGCATCAACTGTATGCTAGGGAAAATGTTTTTGTTCTTTCTATAATCTTCCTAAAGATTCTGTAAAGCAAATCCCATTTTACTCATTGACTTGAATAATTTACAAATGATGTAGCTCATTCAAAGCCATAAAGGATCTGTTTGACTCCAAAGTCATGGCTTTTTTCAGCACAGGCTAAGCATTTCTTTGACATGGGAAACCATTATGTAAACTCAAGTGTGTATGAGTGTGAGTTGCTACTCTTTTAGAATTTTTCAATTTTGCTTTCCTCAAGGTAGAAGTCTACAGAGTAACATATTCAGATATAGCCTTTTGTTATGGATTAACAAAGTCAAAGATTTTGTGATTAGAATTTATGGACCATTTCTCCATCTTACCCAAAATTGCAATGTCATTGACCCTTCATCTGCAAGATTGTTGGTATTATTTATTTGGGGGTTGTCATAACAGAAACCAAAAGACAAGTACAAAATCATCTTCCAAATGAAGAACTGTGAGATATTAATATTTTTTACTAAGTCACATGTATATAATATTTTCACTAAATTGAATGTCTGAATGTCAATGTTATCTTTCTCTTTTCAGAGAGTTACCCCCCAGGAAGACCACACAAAACATAATATCTGCATAGCACTTACTATCCTCAATAATTAATTCCCTTGCCCTGTGAATACCCTTGTAGTGCCATTTAAAGGATTAACACTCCAGTCTTATCTGACATAATGACTGAATATGAGACAAGAAAGCATAAAGTTGAACCTCTGAAGAAAAGCAAATTGAGATAATGCATGGAAAGTGTTTAGCATAGTGCCTGGTACACAATGAACACTCCATAAATTTTAGCTCTTTTTGCTGCTGCTGAAGCTGTCCAAGATGTCACTGTCGTTTAACCTGGGGAAGAGAATATGTGGCTCCCCTGCTCTGTGAGATAGAAAATCAGACTGCTATAAATTTAGAAAGGAAGATGGCTGGTCTTTGGCCAGTTTGGCAGCTATTTATCTTCTGCAAGTGCTCTTGTGCTATTCTATTGCTATATAATCTAAAAGCACCATTATGAACCCATTTGGGAGCAAGGCTGGGAGCTAAATCAAGGCAATGTGGCAAGAAGTCAGTTAACACAGTTCAACCACTTTTGAAGTTACTTCCCTTTGAGCTTCCCATCTGAGAAAGTAACTTTAGCACATGAGTAGTCATAGTAGTCATAACTATATGAGGGTAGCTATGCTCACCACTATACCACCAATGCTGCCCTAGTCCTGGCTATGGGGAAGCATTTCTAAATGTCATGTTATGTGGAGTAGGGGTCTGTGCATTGTATGGTATTTAGAAGCATCCCCAGCATCTATCCCCTGGAAGGCATTAGCACCCCCAACTTTAGTTATGACAATTAAAAATGTCTTTAGACATTTCCAGAACCACTTCTAAGAGGTAATGAGTAATTCCATACTCAAAGTAAGTGATCATTGATTGAAACTAGAAATATTTGGGAGATAGAAAATAATATTTAATGAGTAACAAGTGTTTTGACAAATGTTATGGCATGCATTTCATGAACTTTTTACAATAGATCTTTGAGATGGTGTTTATTTCCCACTCAAAGATGGGAAAACAAAGGTAACTTGTCCAATCCTATGAATCAGATGACTTGCCCAATCTTCCACATAACTGCTCAGCAGTGGGAAGGAGACTTGACAACACAGCCCATGCTTGTCCTATTATGTTCTTAGAACTTTCAGTTCAAACGCAGTTTCTTCTGTCCTGGAAGAGGAAGAGTACATTTACCAAGTATAAATGGTTAGTAAGCTATTGTCTGTTGGAAAGAGTCACAAGTGTATTCCACTACCTGAAGCTATATCTGGGTCTTAATTTGCATTTCTCCCTTAGCAGTTAACTTCTCATTCAGTTCTGCCAATAGGGGCAACTATAGGACTATTGGCACACAAGAGAAGGAGAAAAGACTTCCCTTCTTCCTGTGTGGTAGCTGTTCCTGTCACAAACTCTGATCCAGCAACTGCTACTTCTGAGTGCCTAAACTATTAACAGCAGAAACCAACACTAAGTCCTCAATATGGCTGTATTTTCCCATGGGATCAGTCAGCCACCTGGTGGCAGGTTAATTGCACTGGATCCTTTCTGTCACTGACAGTCGTGTTCTCTCTTCACTTGAGTAGACATGTTTTCTAGATATTGATTTGCTTTCCCTGCCAATAATGTTTCTGTCATTACTACCATCTGTGCACACACAGAATGCTTTATTCGCCATCATGATGTCCTACAAATCATTGCTTCTAACCCAAAAGTAAGTGCACAGAAAAAAACCCCCATGGCAACAAGTGCATGCTCATGGAATTCATTGACCTTACCCACATACCCCATCACCCAGAAGCATTGCCTATTAAAAGAAAGGAAAACCCAAGGATTTAATTTTGATCATTTGGGAGATAAGACAAAAAATTAGGCTATATCTTATAAGAGGTAGAAAATGTTCTAAATCAGCAACAATACCTATGCCTAATTCCCACAGGTAGAAATCATGGACCCAGGAATCAAAGGATGGAATTGAGAGTGCATCCTCTTACCATTACACCTAATATCCTACTCACAAAATTTTTGCTTTTGAACCTATTACTTGGGTTTCTGCTTGTGAGGACTTAGTTCCAAGCAGTGGTCACAACCGTGACTTCATTGAATTGGAAGTTGGGACTAGCATTGACCGTTTTAGACTCCTGAAGCTTCAGACTCCAAAGGCAAGGAAGGATAATGTACTGTCCTGGTTTAAATGATTGACCAGATTACTAAGAAGGGATTGAGTTACTACTACTCAGTGAGGTCATGGTAGATTACATCTGAAATCCAAGGGATTCTTTGGGGATCTTGTTGCTTTCTATGTCTGAGAGTAAATGCTAATGTTCACCCCGCAAGAAACAAAACAGGCAGAATCATACAACCAGGTACAATAATAGCAATCAGTTGACTCAGGGGAGAAGGAATATGGAATAGCTATTAGAAAAAAAGTTATAAATATCAATGGTGGCTTTGTGAACAGTTACAGAAATTCAGTTGTAGAAATGAAGCCTTCAGTTTTATTTTCTTTCTTACCTCCTGCTGTGTGCATATGTGTGTAATATTAAGTCCTTTTTCTCCTATTTATATAAGTATTGTTAGTAGTGATTAATATCAAAATTTAGTCTTTGTTTTTACTCTGAAATAATTTTAGACTCTTAAATTGCAAATTAGTCTTTAGCGTCTTGAATATTTAGGCATTGTGATTGTGACTAATCTCAATGAGGAGTAAATTCCTCCAGAAAGTAAAGCATAGCTGCCAACCAGAGATGACCACTGTGATTGTTGGTAGTCTCTTTTTGAAGAGAAGATGAGGGCATGTTGGTTTATACAAAGGATAGTTGTATACTGTTAGGCAGAATAATGCATTTATTACTTTGATTGAATATAATGTAAAATATGTGTAATAGTGTATGCCTGGGTCTTGAGGTGCCACTTGTCTAGATTCTGTCCATTTTTAGGGTATTACTACCTCAAATTCACCCTTCTACATTCTGCTTTGAGACCAGAACTCAGTAAGCTACATTTCTCCTTTGTCATCTGTCTTCCTATGATATTCTGATGGTAGGGGGAGCTAGACACAGATTAAAAAGCTGGAGGAGAGAAAAAAGAGAATTCTTCCTCCTGCTAGGTGGCTGTCACTGTCATCCCAACATCAAAGACCTTTGCACCAGCAATTCAGTTGGTTTCAGCCTCCATCCCTTTTTCCCTAGTCCCAAATTGGCTTTATCATATTTCTTCAGAGGTCTAAGAAGCATCCCAGTTGAACCCTTTATCAGTGACCTGTACCCTATATCCATAGAATCCCTCTTTCAAGCTTCATTTTTAAAATAGCTTTTTTGGAATATAATTCGTATCCCATTAAATTTACCCACCAACAGTGAACAGTTTGATGGTTTTTAGTATACTCACAGAATTGTGCAACTATCAGTACAATATAATTTTAGAACATTTTTAACACCCCGAAAAGAAATCCAGTATCCATTAATAGTTACTTCCCATTCTCCACTCTTCTAGCCCTAAGCAACAACTAACCTGCTTTATGCCCCTTGGATTTTCCTATTCTGGGTCATTCATATAAATGAAATCATATAACTTATGGCCTTTTGTACTGACTTCTTTCACTTGGCATAATGTTTTCAGGTTCATCCATGTTGTAGCATGTATCAGTACTTCTTTCCTTTTTATTACTGAATAATATTCCATCATGGATGTACCATATTTTATTTAGCTACTTACCAGTTAATGGATATTTCGGTTGTTTCTACTTTTTTTTCTATTATGACTAACTGTGAACATTGATGCACAAGTTTGAGGTAGACATATATTTACATTTGTCTTGACTAAAAGTGGAATTACTGGGTCGTAGATTTTTTCCCAGCTTCTCAATTCTGAGCATCCTCATCACTGTATATTATTCCCCAAGCTCCAGGAATAGCAGCTCCTTCCCATAGTTATAATTCATGCATTATATCAATGTTCCCATTTTGATCTTCAATTACTATGTGATCAGTTTTCTGCATGATTTCTTCAGTTGAAGTACCCAGTATAGTTTCTATTTTTCTGAATAGACCCTTGATAGTATAATTATATGAAGCGTCAATGCTAGTTTTATCCATCTTCACTTAGCAAGGACCAGATATCTTTTAAATTTTACCAGGTCAGATATAAACGACTCACACAATGAAGGCTGTTAAACATTAGCATATATCCTACTAGTCAGTAACTAGATTAATTTGAATCCACTGAATTTTATTATGGCCACCCCATAATAAAATTTTAAGCATATGTCTGAAATGGCTCAGAGTCAATAACACTCAAATCCTAGAGAAAAAAACGTCCCTTCAGTATCTTCCTTTCTTCATTCATTCATTTATTTAATAATCATTTATTTATCACATACCTTGTGTCAGACACTTTTCTAGGTTCTAGTGATGTTGCAGCAGATAAAACATCTTAATAATCATAGATTCCATATTTTAGTAAAAGGGAGGCAAGTAGTATAAGTGTCAGACAGTGAATAGTAATGTGAAGAAATTTAAAGAATGAAAGGAAGAGAGGTCTGCTGGGTTTGGGGTATACTCTGAAATGGGCTGTTCAGCCAAGGTTTTGCTGTCAAGGCAACATTTAAGCAAACTCCCAAAAGAGATGGAGAAAGCATATGAATATCTGAGGGAAATAATGTTCCAGGTAGAGGAAACAGCAAGGTTTCCCTCTCAAGACCCTGAGTTGGGAGGATGCCTGGTTTGTTCAAAGAATAGGAAGGAAGCCAGTGTGACTGGACTTGAATCCAGGGGAAAACTGAAAAGAGGTCAGAAAGGCAATAAAAGATCAATCTTGTGGGACTTTGTACAACATTATACAGGCTTAGGCTTTATTATGGTGTGATAGGAGACCAACTGAAGGTTTTAAACAGGAGAATGACATGACCTGACTTACATTTTAACAAGATTACTCTAGCTTCTGTGTTGAAAATAGATTGTGGTAGTGCAGTTAGAAGGCAATAATCCAAACAGAGAATATTGTCAAAGCAGTGGGGAAATAAGTAGTTGGCTTCTGAATTTGCTGACAGATTGAATGTGTGAGATGAGAGAGAGGAGCCAAAGATGACTCAAAGAATTTTAGCCTGAGAAACTGTAAAATGGAATTGTCTATTGCTGAGACAAGAATGACTCTAGGAGGAAGAGGTTTACAGGAGAAATATCATGAATTTAGTTTTTCTACTGTTAAGGTTGACATGTTTGTTAGATATCCAAATGGAGATGTCAAGAAGTCAACTGTATATACAGATCTGGAGTTTGGAATTTTTTAAAAAGCATTTAGTACAAGTATCTCTGACTTAGCTATGCCAACATACATTCATGCAAAATACACAATATCCATAGAAACCATCAATGGGCAAAAAGCAGTAAGTTACAAGGATTTCTTTCCCTTTTGATTTCAATTTTAAGATATCTAAAGTACTTCAAAATATTTTAAAATCTAGTTATTCAAAAGCAGTGCTGAATAGCTGAGTGTTACTAAAAAGGGAGCAGCTTTTTAAAAGTAAAACATTCAATATAAAGTAATAGGGAAACCTTGGGTTATAAAGCTTTGCAGTGGTGGTTTCTCAATAATAAAATCCAGGTGTAATCCCCACTGCAATCACAGCTGCTTTTCTCCATTATCCCCAAGTCATCAGTCTCAGTGCCTGGAGTCATCCAATAAGATAAAGGGAAACAACATTATTGTTTTTAGTATTTATATCTCCCCTGCTTCCCCTACTAATAACACAGGTGATACCATAAACATAGTTGCCATGGAAACTATAGCACCATACAAAACACTGTTGGGTTTTTGAGGACTCTACATATGTGACTGTAAATAAAAAGAGAGAATTTTACAAGTCTGACCTAAGGAAATGAAATAGCCATTGGGTCTTTCCCTGCCTTAAGAGTGTCAAATAACTTGCTTTTACTAGTATTCCAAAAGAAGTTAATCCATGTATAAAACAAATGCTTATTAGATCCATATCAAATTATCAATGATAACTCTAAAATGGTAGTAACTTAAGCTTTGGAATAACCTCAATTGAATGATGGTTAAGATTTCTAAGTAATTTTCCTTCCTTTATTCACTTGTTCATTTATTTATCCCATATATTTCTTGTCCATCACTGCATGATAGATGTATGGTAGATGCTGGACACACAAAAATGAATAAGACACCAGCACCAGCATGTGTTATAGACCACATTACACCAAACCAACAAATACACAAGGGGCTTATTTGCACATGGGTATTTGCTTCCTACTTTTTAAAAACTGATATATAAAAATCTGAACCTATGAAAGATAAATGAGGAAATGATATTTCTGGTTTCTAAAAATTTATCATGGAATATTCACCTCTGATATCTTTCAAATACTGAATCCCCTTGGGTATTTAGAGTTATGGATGATTGATTACTTGATTAAGGGTAGTCTAAAGCAGTGGGCATATTTGAATGAATCACTTACGGGATTTTTCAAACATGCTGATATCCAGGCCATTGAATAGCAATCTCTGGAAGTTGGCATTGGGCATTGGTATTTTTAAAGCTTTCCAGGGTTAATAAATGTGCATTCAGGGTTGAGAATCACTGCACTCTAGAGCAAGAGGTGGCAAATTATGGCCCATGTGCCCAATCCAACCATCTAGTTCTTTTTTTTTTAAAACAAAGTTATATTGTAACACAGCCAGGCCCATAATATTGTATCACTGCTTTTACATAATGACTGAGTTGAGGAGTGGTGGCAGAGTTGAATAGTGTGACAAAGACCATATGGCCCACATAGCTAAAAATATTTACTATCTGAATCTTTTCAGAAAAGTTTGCCAGCTCCTAGTTTGAAAACTTAAAGTGTTCAGCAATCAATTATTTGCAACTTTTTTCCAGAAATATAGATAAAACAACTCTTGAAAGTATTGATAGTTGATGAAAATTGTTCTATTTAATAAACTTTTGTTTATATGTAACTTTGTAGGAGCAAGCTCTTAAATTGTGTACCAGTTGTTAAACCACTGTCTCAATTTCAAATTCCCTCTTCCACATTCAGTTTTGTGGGATTGGATCTTGGACCTTGCAGATGGCCTTTAGGCTTTGCCAGTTACTCTACCTTAGACTCAGCCAATAGGGGGCGCTTGAGGAATAATACAAGCAAACTGTCATGCTGATTCATGTATGGTCTATGACTATTTTCACTACAATAGCAAAATTGAGTAGTTGTAACAGAGACAGCATGGACCACAAGCTCAGAAATGTTGACTCTCTGGCCCTCTACACAAGTTTAGCAACCTCTCACATAGAGAGGAGGAGCAGGTATCTGTCATTAGAGCGTGGTCATTACAGTGTCAGCCACAAAGCCCAGGAGGAGCTCGTTCTCAAGCTTTCCCATATCAACTACATACTCAAGTTAAAATGTCCTGCCAGGGGATACCTCTTTCACCACTTCTATTCAGTATCGTCCTTGAAACTCTAGCCAGAGCAATTAGACAGACCAAAGAAATTAAAGGGATACGAATAGGAAAAGAAGAACTCAAACTATCCCTATTTGCTGATGATATGATTATATACTTAGAGGAACCAGGAAATTCCACCAGAAAACTTTTAGAACTCATTAGTGAATTCAGTAAAGTAGCAGGATATAAGATCAATGCACATAAATCTAAGGCATTTTTATACATAAGTGATGAATCTTCAGAAAGAGAAATTAGGAAAACTACCCCATTCACAATAGCATCGAAAAAATAAAATACTTGGGAATCAATCTCACAAAAGAGGTGAAAGACCTCTACAATGAGAACTACAGAACACTAAAGAAAGAAATTCAAGAAAACCTTAGAAGATGGAAAGATCTCCCATGTTCTTGGATAGGCAGAATTAATATTGTCAAAATGGCCATACTACCTAAAGTGCTATACAGATTCAATGCAATTCCAATTAAAATCCCAATGACATACCTCACAGAAATAGAGCAAGCAATCATGAAATTCATCTGGAAGAATAAGAAACTCAGAATAGCTAAAGCAATCCTTAGCAGAAAGAGTGAAGCAGGGGGTATCACAATACCAGATCTTCAACTCTACTACAAAGCAATAGTAACAAAAACGGCATGGTATTGGTACCAATATAGAAAGGTGGATCAATGGTACAGAATAGAGGACATGGACACAAACCCAAATAAATACAATTTTCTCATACTAGACAAAGGGGCCAAAAATATGCAATGGAGAAAAGATAGCCTCTTCAACAAATGGTGCTGGGAGAATTGGAAATCCATATGCAGCAGAATGAAACTAAACCCATATCTCTCACCATGCACGAAACTAAACTCAAAATGGATTAAGGATCTCGGAATCAGATCAGAGACCTTGCATCTTATAAAAGAAAAAGTAGGTCCAAATCTTCAACTTGTTGGCTTAGGATCAGACTTCCTTAACGGGACTCCCATAGCACAAGAAATAAAAGCAAGAATCAACAACTGGGATAGATTCAAACTAAAAAGCTTTCTCTCAGTAAAGGAAACTATCAGCATTGCGAAGAAAGAGCCTACAGAGTGGGAGAAAATCTTTGCCAATCATACTTCAGATAGAGCACTAATCTCTGGAATCTATAAAGAACTCAAAAAACTCTACACCAAGAATGCAAATAATCCAATCGACAAATGGGTTAAGGAAATGAATAGACACTTCACAGAAGAAGATCTACAAGCAATCAACAAACATATGGAAAAATGTTCAACATCTTTAGTAATAAGAGAAATACAAATCAAAACCACCCTAAGACTCCATCTCACCCCAATTAGAATGGCGATTATCAAGAATTCAAGTAACAACAGGTGTTGGCGAGGATGTGGGGAGAAAGGTACACTCATACATTGCTGGTGGGGTTGCAAATTAGTGCAGCCACTCTGGAAAGCAGTGTGGAGATTCCTTAGAAAACTTGGAATGGAACCACCATTTGACCCAGCTATCCCACTCCTTGGCCTATACCCAAAGGACTTAAAATCAGCATATTACAGAGATACAGCCACATCAATGTTCATAGCTTCTCAATTCACAATAGCCAGATTGTGGAACCAACCTAGATGCCCTTCAATTGATGAATGGATAAAGAAACTGTGGCATATATATACAATGGAATATTACTCAGCCATAAAGAATGATAAAATTATGGCATTTGCAGGCAAATGGATGAAATTGGAGAATATCATGCAAAGTGAGATAAGCCAATCTCAAAAAACCAAAGGACAAATGATCTCGCTGATAAGTGGATGATGACACATAATGGGGGGTGGGAGGGGTTAGTGTTAGGGTTTGAGTTAGGGTCAGGGAGGGGGGCAAGAATGGAGGAAGGAAGGACTGTATAGAGGGAAAAAAGGGGTGGGAGGGGAAGGGAAAAAATAACAGAATGAATCAAACAACATTACCCTATGTAAATTTATGATTACACAAATGGTATGCCTTTACGCCATGTACAAACAGAGAAACAACATGTATCCCATTCGTTTACAATAAAAAAAAATGTCCTGCCAGTTCCTCTGTACCTATCAAGCTCCTATTCAGTTTCTAAGACTCTGTGGACATCCCTTCTGTGTCATTCAAATTCCTCTTACTAACTTGACCCTCTACCACACACTGGTCTCCAACTGGATCTTAGGCTTTTCTAGGAGTAGGAAGGAGAGTTATTTATCTACACCCTGTACTATACTGGCAATGGCCTTACACAGAGTGGCTAGTAAGTAATTATGGTTTGACTGATCAACACTATCCAAAGGGACTCATGATAGCACAACACATTTGTTCACTTTATAAAAGAGTACTCCAGTTATCGGCACCTGCTATCGTGCTTTTTATATGTCAGAAACTACCTTCAATCCATTGTCTCCAAAGTAGACCTAGATAAAAGATGATGATATAAAATGAAAAATAGGGAAGAAGATTATTCATCTTTGTATCACTCATATTTCTACATAATATCTGGTTATATAAGTATAACCATAATATCTGGTTATATTTAGTGTATATATAAAGTATATACACTAAAAGAAAAAACACTAGAGTGATAAATGATTGATTGATGAATCAAGTGATTGATATAACTAGCCAGACAAAACTGTGAAGATTATAAAACAGCCTAAATACTTTTTTTTACTTATCCAAATGATTTGTATTTTATTAAGAATTTTATCCTTCATAACAATATAATCTATCTTGAATGCTACAATTTCAGATAGCAGTAATACTGAGAGTTAAAACCAAGTACAACATACAAAATTGTATTTAGTAAAACTTCATCTTCTCAAACACTAAGGAAAACAAATACCACAAGGGAAAGAAGAAACATGCAATTTATACAATTTTGTCAGGTAGAGAAAACCTTGAAATGCCAAGCAATAAACCTAGTAAATGACAAACTTGAGTGACTCTTGAAAGTATTAATCTATGTGGCTGGAGCAGCATCAGAACAATGAGGGCACAGCTAGCCCTTGGTGTACCATGCCACTCTGTGGAGGCTTCATTTGTTGTCTTATTTTTTTACCTGTGTAACCTTCTAGGATTTGTTTTCTTCAAAAGCTCATCAAACCTGTCTTGAGTTGAACTGCCTAAAGTGTGCCTAGAGTGTTCAATACCTAAGACTCCTGAGCAAACAAATACAGGCTGGGGCCTTGGTGATTCTTTTGCCTACAATCTCAACTAAACACGGGAGTGAGAGAATGAAGGAAATGACAGGCAAAGGTACTGGTAATAATTTTTAAAATAAGATGTTCTTTGTCTGAAAAGTAATTTCACCATGACTTTTTTTTTTTGGTACCTGGGATTAAACTCAGTGGTACTCAACCACTGAACCACATCCCCAGCCCTTTTTTATATTTTATTTAGAGACAGAGTCTCATTGAGTTGCTTTAGGACCCCACTAACTTGCTGAGGCTGTCTTTGAACTCACAATCCTCCTGCCTCAGTTTCCAGAGTCACTGGGATTATAGGCATGTGCCACCATGCCCCGAATTCAACATGGTCTTTAAGTAGTATAGTTTGTAGTAAACTTTCAGTAATTATTTAGCCTACGAATTAAATGATATTTGAGTGGTCATGCATGTGCATACAAACCAATATATAGTCGTGTATCACTTACAGTGGGGAGATATTCTGAGAAATGCATAATTAGGTGATTCTGTCATTGTGTGAACATCATAGAGTATACTTTCAAAAACTAAGATGGCTATGAAATTATTAGGTGATCTAATCATATGGGACCATGGTCATATATGTAGTCCACTGTTGACCAGAACACGATTATATGTTACATGGTTCTACTTAAATATCATTCTGATTATGTTAGAGCTATAGAGCCAAGTTTGCTGTCAGCAGACTGTCAGTTCCATGAAGTAAGGGACCATACAATGTCTTGTTCACCGTTTAAGTCACAGTCATTGGTATGACATTGACATAAAGGGACTCAACTCTTTGTTGTATAAATAAATGGAAAGCATTGCCTTTCACTTGCAAATATTCTTGGGACATCAACTGTGTGCCTCTTAACCTTTCAGATGAGTGAGTTTTTCAGATTCCCTCTATCCCTAAAAGTCTATCTGATCATCACTGAAACCCAGGGGAAGAAAAGGAGTAGAGAGCTGCTGAGGAAATCTACATACCCAATCTCCTTCTTGATAGTAAGAGAAATTATATCATTATCTCCTTTTGGAGATTTTTCAGAATAAGTATAGGTGAATAGGACCTTAAAAATTAGGTAACCTAAGTGGAATGAGTGACATTATTCAGCAGTGACAGCCCCAAAGATGGGAGAAGACTGTAAGCTGCTGAGTTCCATAAATTATGGTAAGTACGTGAAATGAGAAACTCCAAATGGCCACATCTAGGCTCCCATCTCAGGGACCTAAAAGAAAACAAGCCCAGGAATGGAGGGAGGCATTCCAAAGTTCTCTACAAATTTTGCTTGCCATTAGAGAGCTACTCATTTTTTCCAATCAAACGGGGTTCCTACAAGGGAAAACTTTGTGATATAAAATGCTCTTCACTATTGGGAACTAAGAAAATACTTTGATAAACTTAATCTACTTAAATGTTATATACCATTCATCACAAATAGAAGACAAAAGATAAACATATCTGTGTCATTTGACCTTTTGAGGCTCTGGCTTCAGCTCAGAAAATTTGCATGAGTTCTTAGCTTCTGGTCCTCAATCTTGGCTACACATTGGAATCACCTGGGGACCACCCCCAGAGTTTCTGATATAGTTGATCTGAAGTGTCTCCTGAATATCCAGATTTTTCAAAGATGACTCTACTGTGCTACCAAGTAGGGATACCAATCATTCCAGTTTGCTTAGTACTGAGATAGTTCCAGAAACTGAGGGAATTTCTAAAGTGCAATGCTTTCAGTGGTAAAAGCAAGAAAGCTCTGGGTGTACTAGGACAAGTTGATGTATATTTGAAATGGGGATCAGGAAGGAGGAGAGAGTATTATTTTAGCAATGACAAGGTTAGCTACAGAACCAATTACCTACTACAAATCACAGAAGTCATCTAAAATAGATTTGTATCAGATGGCATGTTCTGAATTTTTTTATGTACAGTTTCTTGGAAGGGCCAATGCACTTCATATTTCCTTTTTCTTCTGACTTTTGCAAGTATGATTCTGTTCCTGAATGTATGCTATCTTCCATTAATTAGAAAACAAATATTTTGTAGCAACTGGATTCATTTCCATTAGCCCTTACTTTGGGAAGGTGAGCCCCTTCCTTTCCACTGGGTCAATCAATGATAATTGATAGTTGCCAGTATTTCAATCAGAGAGATTCCAGCATATCACTTCCTCAGGAGACTGTCTAGTCCAAGTTTTGACAAACTTCAATAGCAATTAGCTGGTGATGTTGCCCCTTAACCTGCCTCCTTCCCTCTCTCCTTCCCTCCCTCCCTCTCCCCCTCCCTCTTTCCCTCTCCTAAGAAAGACTGAGAGAGAAGTGCCAGTAAAATAAACCCATATCTCATCCCCAAACATCTTCTTTCATGTTATAAATAATGATTCTTTCAAAAAAATACAAAAGTTAAAGATTAATTCCAGTTCAACCCCAATATGGCAAAATGGTGGTGGCTGCACACAATTGAGGACAGAAGGAAGTATCAGGCCAGGACAGTTCACCACTTATCATTTGCCGAGCCATTGGTTTTGCTGACAAACAGGGCATTCCCCCAACTGCAAAGTATAGACATATTCAGCAGAGGTCCCCATTGCATGAACTGACTCTTCAATGCCATTCAAACAATTTTGTTTTAATACATGTGGGATGAGAAAAATAAGTCCTCCCATTTTGTTTCAAACTAGAAGCTTTACTTTGCAAGCCCCTTTTCAAACTAGAGGCTTCAGTTCTACAAGTATTTTTACCAAGATTCCTTTTGTGATTTTTTCATCTTGGTGTCTTTCCTGTGAACATGCTTATGGACTTTTAGGCTGGGAAGACTGGCCCTAAAATACTAAAATGAGACAAGAGAATTGACCCTGCCTTTTGTGAGATGAAGCACATCTTCTGGAATGAACAGTGCTGGGATAGTGGCAAGGGTTAGCTGCCATGTCCTATGTGCTATTTCTGGTTGATGATGCTACAGTTTTATATATAGATAGATAGACACTCAATCCATGTTGTTCAGCTCATCTACAACACCATTGATCTTATATAAACTGCTAAAATGTGTCTCAAGTTCCTTACTGAGCGTGTTGAACCTAAATTAGTTCCCTGGGCTCCTCAAACCACTTGTCAGAGTCATATCTCTGTGCATAGCAATCAAAGAAAGGGATGGCTTCTCACTGTGTATGCTCTTTCATGACCTTGCATGACAAGGTGACTTTTAAATTGATCTTGTTCATTGTGGAATAAAGAAGGTTTCTTTTAAGTTTGAAGGTATTATATTATTTTACCTTAAATTTTGTAACTTCAGAAAATGATTGACAAGAATTGGGAAGGTGGGGGGTCTTTAAGCTGTGGTCAGCATCTGTGCAGGGTAAATTCTGTCATACCTGAGCAGAGAGAATTTTCTAGATCAAGAATCAGAGCAGGGGGCTAGTATAAGCTGGGCTCCAGGGGAGAGAAGCAGCATCAGCCTGGCAGCCTGTCAGTACCACTGAGTATCACCGCCTGTGCTAACGTGGAAGAGCCCCCAGGACAGCAGGAGGATGAGGAAAATAAGAAAGCAGCACAAATAAGAAATAAACAGACAAGAGAATCTAATTAAAATAGAGTAACTGAAAAGATGATTTTCATTGCATTAAGGATATTTTTAGAAGCACCATGCTAGTATTTCACTCCAGAAAACACCCACTGCTCTTGCTAATATATTAAAAATCTCTAGGTGCCATCTCAAAATTGGGCATTGGCCAATTCTCTCCTGTTCTTTCTTATAATAGGAACTGGTTATGCTGTGTCTGCTATTTGAATTTTTTATTTTTTTCCTTCATCCTTTCCATCTAGATTCATGATGTCACAGATGCTGTCTACGTAGACTTCCATTTTGCTTTGCTTTTCCCCCACTTATCTTCATTTTCATTTCTTTGCAAATAAAAACAGAATTCAGTCTGTTAACACAATGAAACATATATATGTATATTTGCTGGGAAGAATCCAAATCTGATTATGCTAGTTCTTCATGGAGAACATTTTATGAAAGAATAGAAACTGTAATTAAGTGTTCTTCCCACTTATAGCAATTTAATTTAAAAAAATTGAAGTTATTGATTTTTTAAAAACCATTAAAAGGCGCCCATGCTGCTGGTTCCAGACTGTTTCTGGCAGACCATTTGCTCATGGAATATAATTTTCCATTTCCTCCGTACAATGAAACCCTTTATTAAATGCTTTCTCGCTGTGGACAGATTGGTTTATAGTTGAAGCAAGCAGGGATTTATAATCCCTTGCTGCTATTTGCTTGCCCTTCAATTCAGACTCTGCCAACACCACAGATTTATCTCCTTAGCTTTGAAAGGACTTTGGATTTTGGGTGGTTTTATTTCACAGACTGAAGTATGCTCAACACAAGAGATTTTGCCAACTAAGTAGAGTTTGGAAGGACTAAATATCTTCAGCTTGCTCAAGATCATACATAAGTCAAACTGGATGAGAACAGAAGACATTACCACTGGGCTGCTTGAGTATCCTTACAACATGGCAGTTGGCTTTCTCCACAGTGAGAGATCCAACAGAGAAGTCAAGGAGGAAGCTGCAATGCCATTTATGACCTAGACTCAGAAGGCATATACCACCACCTCTCTTGTGTAATACTCTCTGTAAGATGTGAATCACTAGGTAAGCCCATGCTCATGGGAATAGGAAGTGAACTCCATCTCTTGAACACAGATCATTAGATTTGTGAACATATTTTAAAACCATCACACACTTGCTTTTCCCTCTATCTCAATTCTTCCTTCTATAAATATTCAAATACCTCACTCCTATAATTTATTTATGGCTTGGTTCAAATATTACTACTAAAAAGAAGTATTTCCAGACTTCCTTCAATAATAGTGCCCAAGTCCCTCTCAACACTAGTTCTCTGCTTTGCTTCGCTTTTTAAAAAATTTTTTAAATTTTATTTTTTCTAATTAGTTGTACATGACAGTAGAATGCATTTATACATTTTGATAGATTATACATAAATGGAGTATAATCTCTCATTTTTCTGATTATACATATTGCAGAATCATATTGGTCATGTAGTCATACATGTACATGAGGTAATAATGTCTATTTCACTCCATCATCATCTTATATTCTATATTCATATATCTCTTCATAGTCTGACTTCTTCACTAGAAAGGAAGCTCTATAAGGGCAAGACTTATTAATAACTGTATCTCTAGTGTCTAGAACACAGTAACATCTCAATAAATACTCATCATTGAATAAGTAATTTCCTTTATTCATTTAGCAAAAACTTATTGTGTATCTATTATTTGCAAACACACACTAGGCCAGAGGGAAGTGGGCTTATAGAGGAAGATGGGATGAAAACATTAGAACAAATTTTCAAATTTCCGTGTGTTCAAGTAGTGCTTTTCAAAATGAGTTGCCCCAGATGAGTTCTTAAGACTGAAGAGGTAAGTTAACTAGAAATACAAATTTAAAGTAGCAAGAGGGCTACAGTGACCTGGAAGAAGGGGAATAAGAAAATTCAGCTAGGTATTCTGGATATCCTACAGAACATATGGGACAAGCTCATTTGCTCAGATTGAGGAAGACAAGAGTGGTACTGAGAACTTGAGAAGTGAAAAATGTCTGCAAAAGCAAGAAAAGAAATAAAAGAACAGCAGAACTACTGCAAGAGCCATGCAGAGGCCACTTAGGATGGATCTTTAATAGTCCCAACCAATACATTTGCATGACTTTTTCCACCCCAATGCCCACTGCACTGAATGGAGAAAGCAAATAAAATGGTAACCCTGAGTTTGGGTCTATAACTCGATGGTAGAGTGCTTGCCTCACATATACGAGCCCTGGATTTGAATTCACCTGACAAAGTCCACCTACACTGACGGGAAAAAAAAGTTGTAATAAGAAGGAAGTATTGAGAAAGGTATACCCAGAGTGAAAATCAGTACAAAGGCAAGCAAAGTCTAAATCTGTCATGACAAGTGAAGGAGAGAGACCAAATGCCACCATGAAGTTGGGGAATAGGTGAAAGAGAATTAGAGGTACAGCTGGTGAAAATGTTGAGGTCTAAGGCAGCAAGGTGTAGGCTCTGGTTGTGGATGAAATCCACACTGGGAGTACACTTAGGAATTGTTGTCGTGGAAGGAAAGTGAAGGTGCTGAAGAAGATGATTGCAAATTCTCTTGGTTTCTCAAACAACTACCTATCCTCCTCTAATGTCCTTTAGGTGCAGGAACTCTGTCACTTCCTCTTGGAGTCTACAGCTTAGAGCTTTGTGCCTAGAATATAGTAAGACAGTCATAAAATATGATGGGTAGATGGGTGCAAAGCCTCATGAATAAGCAGGTATTAGTGCAAGCATTAAAGTTGCCAGGGGTGGTGACAGGATAGTGGTGAAGGCAGACACAGAGCACTGCACAAATGTGACTGATGAAGTACATCCAGCCTTGTCTAAGTTGTGAAATCTTCATTTAGAGAGAAATGTTGAAAAGTTCAGAATCATTTTTATATTCATACATCAGAATGCTTGTGCCTTGACTTAATCAGCTAGATTCCTGACCACAATGGTCAGTAAATTTCTCCAAACCTTGCCTATCTAAATTCCTATTTCCCTTCCCATGGAAATCTACATGACTCATGATGAACCAGTAGCTTTTAGAACTGCTTTAGTCTCTTGGCTGCCTCAAGACCTGCCCTGGACTGGCAATCCCTTTATTCTGGGAACACTGATCAAACAATAGGCTGAATAAGAGAAAGGTTCATGCTTAATCACAGGAATTTGGAATAAATGCTGTTGAGAAAACCATGACTTGGGGATCACACACAAAATATATCAAGTCTCAGGCCCTGTCCCCCAGTATTACTAACCATAAATGAAAGTCATGCCATTAGGAAATCAAACAAGTACTTCTCAGACTTCAGAGGGTATAAGAATTATGTGAATGTCCCACCCTCAGAATCTGATTCAGTGGCATTGGGTGGAGTATGGTCATGCAGGTGGCTTCAGATGTTCTGAGAAACATCACCCAGAAATATTTTGCCAATGAATTTCGCTATTGAAGCGACTTAGGAATAATGAACAGGATGGAAAAGGACTTTTTATAAGTCCAAGAATTGCAATAACACTGGAGTTTTTTCTGAGTTGTATATTTTTTGGAGTGAACTTGGTGTTATAAGACTGAGGAGACAGATGCAAAACCCCAGTCACAGCTCAGGAGGTCTCTGCCCTTGAGTTTACCCCTGTGCTGCAAATTACTCCTCTAATGATAGCCAGTGACACATCTGAAGGACCCTTGGGGGATGGATTTAGGGAGTTTTCTCCATTGGTGATAGAGGGCAGGTGATGTGAGACTTTCTATTACCCAGGACATAGTCGCACTCCAGAAAATCAGCTCCTGGCACTTGCATAGTATGTTTTGCATTAGTTAATATGAACCATATAAATGCAAAGTAACATTAATTAAGAACATCTTATTGTGAACACCAAGTGAAAATTATCCAAACCATAAATTGACACAAAATGCTGCATGAAAAGCAAAAATCTCCAACTCTTTCCCAAGGAATCAGCTCTGATATTCCCTGGGCTCCTGTGGTGCAGGAGGACAGAAAGTGCCTCTAGGCACATTCACCAGCTGCTAAGAACCCACACCAGGGCCCTGTCCAGTGCTTAAATTTCTTTTTTTCCCAGAAGTGCATAAAGTACCTTGGCTGACCCTTCTCCATCACCTCCTAAAAAGACAAAAACGTTTTCACCAGCTTAGCCATTAGCAGGGATGCAATCAATTCTTTGATTTTCTTTAAAGCTGGTTTATATATGTCATAGAGAAGAATTAGCATTCATGTCACATGTGAACCTCATTCTCTTTCAATCCTTCTCACCATGAGAAATCCCCTCCAGGTCCCTGCCCCCATTCACAAAGTCAAAAAGTTTCTGGTATACTTGAAGTTTGCTCCAATTCTCCTGCAACCAAAATCTTGAAGACAGTAAGAGGCCTTTTCTTGACAAGAGCTATATTTTTCGTGCACACAAAGCACAGGGAAAGAGGGAAGCCCTCCTCTGGGAGAAGGTTTTGAAAATGCAATCAGATCTGCTCCTGGTCTCAGACATGAAAACCCAGAACTAACCAGAGTGATCTGCAATGGCCTCTTTTGTCTAAGAGGCAGGCAGTAATTGATTTGACCTGCTTTATGGGGACAATCTCCCAGGCATGACTGAGTGCTAATTGCTACTAATGAGGTGGCATTTTAAACTGGCTGTGGTCTTGAGCTTCCTGTCCTCTTTCCTCCAAGCAGCATTCCAGCCATTGGGTTACAAGTGAAGCTTCCAGCAAGCCCTCACCCATAACAATCTCCACTTCCCCAGCTGCTGGGGTTTGTGTTAAGAAGGGCAAATTCCATTGACTTTCTAAAAGGGCGATCTGGCTGAATGAGCAGCGCCTAAAGATGCACTGAGGCAATGCAGCTCTTGAGGATATGAGCTTTAAATGTTACAAGATCGCTGGAAATTACTTTCGTAATGACTTTTACTGGTTCAACCCATTTCCCAACATCCATCTCTCATTCCCAGAGGAAAACCCACAAGCCCCATCCATGTGTGAATGTTTTCTTCCTAACAGTTTCTTTTGGGCTCTCAAGTTTTACATCAATGCTCTTATGTCTCAAAATTAACACAGGGTGTCACCCTTTATGGTCAATTGTCAAATTAGTTTTAGTTCTAGAAAAGCAGCAGTACAAACTCTTTTGATCAGTTGTGGGATAAAAGATACCTTGGATAATAGGAATACCTAAAGCAGAGTCACCAAAAGTTTTCTTTTCTTTTTTTGGGAGGGCAGGTACCAGGGATTGAAGTCAGGGGTACTCGACCACTGAGTCACATCTTCAACCCTATTTTCTATTCTATTTAGAGACAGGGTCTCACTGAATTGCTTAGTGCCTCACTTTTGCAGAGGCTGGCTTTGAACTCGTTACCCTCCTGCCTCAGCCTCCCAAGCCACTAGGATTACAGGAGTGCACCACTGTGCCTGGCCAAAGTTTTCTTTAAAGGACCAGATAGTAAATATTTTTGTCTTTGTGGGAACAGGGTCTCTGACACTATTGCTACCTAATTTGAAAGCAGTCATAGGTAATATGCATGGGCATGGATGTGTTCCAGTAAAACTTTTTCTACAAAAGCTTGTGTCCAGTTGGATTTAGACTATGGGGCACCAGTTGTCACCTACTAATCTTGAGTAAGCTTTCTAAAATATATCAAGTCTACATGTATATGAAATTATGATCACAAAATGGCCCAAGTCTAAAATCCCCTATAATTACTAATTTTAATTGATATGTGGAAAGTATCATGAAAACTACATTTTGTACTTATGAGCCTCAGTTTCCTTACTTGTAAAATAATAGGTGAACTCGATTAGTCCTGTATTCTTTTCCAGGTCTAACATGTATAACCTCCTTCGATTCTGCAATCTCCATGTTCAGACCATATATGTCAACATTATAATTGTTTCAGAATTGGCCACACAGATGCTTCACATTCCTCAATATTAATCTTTTTTGTTAAACACAAATAATACTCAGAGCATCTTCTAAGAGTCAGGACTGTGGATAAATACTAATGTAAGACCATGGCCCCTACTGCTAAGTATTCACAATGCACTCTCAACTTCAAACTAGAAATTCAATCCTATATGCTCCTTACCAACACATACATTCTTGTCTTTCATTTCTCTTCATGAATCCTTTCTAAGACTAATTCCACTTCTCTACTTAATGATTCAGCACAACTGTGTATTCCAATATAATGTGTTGTTCTTGAACACAGTGTTTTCTAGTGTGCTTTTGGCAAAACAGTTTCAACCCTTTTAAATTTCATGGATACAGACACAGTGTATGCATAACCTATTTGAAGATAAAAGAATTGAAGTATAATTGAGATGCAGGTGTGCAATTGTTTTGTGTTAATGTAGAACAAGAAGAAATAATGGCTTAGAATTGAGTGCCTTGGGTAATTCTCCTACTGAGTATAATAAAGGAATTGTGTGATGTAATTAAGATTGTGTACTTTCAGTTACTGCTAATTTCTAGTTTAATTTTAATGTTTTAGCTATCTATACTGATAAATTTCTGAGGTTAGGGTACAGTAAGTTTGCCTGAGAACCACAGGCCTCTTACTTTCATTGTAATCATAGATGACCCCACCACCTTGCCTGTATTAAGCAAGGATAAATTTCTATTCTCAAAGTTTGGGAGCTTTCTTTACTACTATTGGTGGTACAAATGAGGAAGAGAATATGATGGAACTTAAGGGAAATAAATGAGAACTTTTTGAAACACTGAGGTTTCAAAATCAACAGTAAATTTCAAGAACTAGAAAATGAACAAAAGACCAAACTCAAGAAAATAGAAGGAAAAAAAATAGTAAAGATAGCACATCAATTCAGAAAATAGAAAGTAATGAAACAATAGAAAACAAAGCAATAGCTTTCTTTGTTTTATGAAAGAAATTAACAAAATAAGCATGCCTCTAGAAGGACTGATATATGGATAGAGAATACATCAATAAATGCTCTTATGATCATATAACTAAAAATACAATATAATAGTCACACCACTAAACTGCATTGGATTATAATGTGCATAAAAATAAACTTCTTGCATGAAGTCACTGGGATTTGGGGATAATTTGGTACAGTAGTTAGACTACTTTGACAAATATATACAAAATTGACAAGAGGAAACAGAAAACCTGAATAAACAAAAAAATTGAAGAAATAAAATAAATACTATATTCAAATATCTCGCTCTTAACTCAATGGATATTAGGTAAAATGATTCCTATAGGCCACACTTAGAAAATTTTCAAGGAACAGAGATGTTCTATCATGTATGCATAAGATAGATATGTAGATACATCTATATATATGTACATATAGAGTTTGAGATGCTAATAAGAAAACTGTCAAACTCATTTTACAAAATTAGCATGAACTTAGTATAAAAATCAAAAACAATACAAAAACTAAGTACAAATGCAGATACACATAGATTTCTAAATAAAATATCACTGAATAAAATACAACCATATTTTATATGAATACATCAAATTTACTAGGGTATATTTACACTCAGGAATGCAAAATTGATAAAACATTAGAAATTTACAATGATACAATCTATCAGATAAACAATGACAAAAATCATTCGACTCCAATAGAAGCAAAAGGAAAAAAAAACTTGATAAAATTCAATACCCATTCAAGATAAATTTTTTTTGAAAACTTGAAAAAAGATGTTAATTAATAAAAAATCTTTTAAAGAGTCTATATTGTGTCATATTTTATTAATAATTATCCATTAAAGTTGAGAAAAAGATGAATTATGCATTCTTCTATTATTAAGCATTTAGTGGAGGTGGAGGTCCTAGAAGATGATATAATAGTAGAAAAGGGAAAAATGAGGTGTGAAGATTAGAAGAGATAACTTACCCTAATTTGTAGATGATATAATCATACTAAGAAATTCAGAATCATCAATAAACCATGATTATAATTAGTAAAATAATTCAACAAGATTGTTAGATTTAAGATCACTGGACCAAAAATCAATTTATTTTCTACATATGAGTAATATTCAATAAAGTGTATATATAAATGTTTTGGTCAATAACAGCAAGGTGCTGGGAAATAGGAATAAATTCAGCAATGCATGTGCAAGTCCTTTTTGGATAAATTTAGAAAATATCCTTCAATAGCATAAAAGAATGCCTAAATAAATAGACAGAAATCAATGTAATAAAAATATCTATGCTTCCTAAATCAGTCTGATAAATGGAAATAGAAAGTCCTCAAAAGAGTACTTGGTTCACAGAAGGGAATTAGCTGATATTAGCTAGTATTTCTGGATTTGACTACATAACAATTCTTGAATAGCTGCCATTAAAAGTTAATCTTGCACAGAGTAAAATATGATCTTTGTTATTCCCTTGGTAACTCTTATATTTATCCCATTACTTATTTAATTTTACAAGACTTTTTCTCTTTGAGTGAAGATTCTGTAGGTATTTCATCTTTTATTTCTTATAGTATCTAGTTCAGTGATTATAAGTGCTAAATACTTATAGAATGAATGAAGACTGAATATTGACCAAAATTATAGATACTTGAAATACTACTACAATATGTAGTTTCTTTACAAACAAAACTAAAACTGTGAATTAAAAACAGTGAACTTAGTTCTGGCTTTACCATAAATAGCTTTTTGACTTAAAGTAGATCACCTATGAGTTATAACTTCTCTAACTTTAACATAAGGATGTTAAACTAGATGTTATGGAAGGTCTTTCCCAGTACTAACATCTTATGAATAATATACGGGTAGATTTATGCTAATTCATGTTTAAGTTTTTAATCTTTCTTGTGAAAAGACATTTTTTTCTTAGCAGGGTAGGGATCAAGGTATTCCCCGAGATCAAGAATGAAATAAAGCTGTTTTGAGATCTGCACATAGGCCATGTATGATAGTCATTAAAGCATTTACCAAAAGTCTGGTTCCCTCTCCTTCTGGGTATGTGGTAGGATATAACTGCATTGTCCACCTGAAGTTAGGTATGGTCACATGACTAACTTTAGTAAGTGAAATATGATTAGCTATGACATGTGTCCCTTTTGGGAGGGAACTTTAATTGTATGCTTTCCTATGTTTTCTATCCCTATATCATGATGATACAAAATGTTCCAGAATGAAGTTGATCCCAGGCTGAGAATAAAGTGAAGCAAAATTCCTGGCCAACTCTGAATCAACATGCAGTAAAAATGGGAAACAAACCTTCATTTTTTGCATCTGAATTCAGGGGATAAATTTACCATGGCAAAACCTAGCCCTATCCAGATCAGTTCTGTTTTAGCAGTTGTTAGTTTACTGTCATAATACACTGGTTATCCTGATTAATTGTAGATACTTTGCAAGTATTTTGTCACTATGAATGATGTAACATTCCTTTAGAATAGGTACATAATCCATCTAGCTTGCCATTATATCTACACAGTTTGTAATGATTTTTCCCTCAGCTATGAATTAGAATCCACAGATATCTCTGCAATAAATTTATACTTGCTTTCTTATATTCCATTATGGGTTTTTTTAAGTGAGGGGAAAGGATTAGAGATAAAGCTATTGACCTGAAAATTGAATATAACCTTGGGTTCACTGATCTGAACAGGTGAAGAAAATTGAAGACAGCTATGACAGTCTGTTCAGATAGTATACAACCTGGCCATTATACCAAATTCAGCCCTTTGAATGCCAACATCATATCTCAAGCAGGATGGATATTTTAAAAGCATAATATTTTAGTTAATATGTCCATTTCTAATTATATTTGGGTATCCTGTCTATATTCTTATAAATTATTCATTTTTTCATGCTAAACATACAATAATGGAAATCATCACCACACACATAGTCTCTGGAAATATGAAAGGGAAACAAATATTTGAGAGCCTGATGTGAATAGGTACTTTCAAGTATGCTAATTTTTATAAATGTTCTAATTGATATAAAACATGCATACAGAAAATTGCTTAACTCACGAGACTATAGCTCAATGAATTGTTACAAACTAAATTCACTTGTGTAATGAGCACTCAGATCAAGAAACAGAATATGACCAGCACCCTTGAAGTCCCCCCTCCACTTGGTGCACATTTCCAATCCCCTATGTCCCAAGGGTATCTACTATCCTGATTTCTAATAGAATAGATTATCTGTTTTTGAAATTTATGTAAATGAAATCAGAAAAATATGTACTCTATGTCTGGGTATTTTTTCCTTTGAGCATTATACTTGTAAGATTAATCTCTATTATTGCCTCTTGTTGTAAATTGTTCATTTTCATTGCACACAGTATTCAGTGGTATGGAAATACCTGAACATACTCATCTATTGTAAATGGGCAGGCCAGTAGAAATTTGTGTAGTTTGTAGTTTGGACCTATTATGAATGGTGTGGCTATGAACATACACACACACACACACACACACACACACACACACACACACATATAAATATGCATTTTTAGGCATATATCTAGGAATGCTATTACTGGGTCAAAGAAATGTATATGCTCTGTTTTAAAAAGTACAAATGATTTATCAAAGTGATCATGTGATAGAATACAAAAATGGCCACAATTTTCTACCCCTTCTCTATTCATACAGCTTTACAATATGACTTTGCATCTCCTCCCATCGAGAAGTAGAATCTGTATCCCTCACCCTTGAATCTGAACTGGCATTTTTACTTGCTCTGGTTAACTGTCTTGAAATCCTCTTAAGTCTCCACATAAACAAGCTTGAGCTAGCATGCTGATAATAAGAAGCATGTGGCTAGGTCAACTCTATCATCCCAACCAAGGACTGACCAGCCACCAGGCATGCAAGTTAGGCCATCCTAGACAATCCTGCCCTAGCTAGTCTGTCAGCCAATGGCCGATGCATGAGTGAGTCCAGTGAACACCAGCCAAGTCTAGTCCGTATCAATATAACTACTCCAACAGCCTCAGGCTTGTTAATAATGATAAATGGTGATTTTTTAAGTCACTAAGTCAATAGTTATAGACAATGGTTGTATATTTAATTATTTTGGCAATAGTGTCATGAGATAGGTATTGTTAACTTCATTTATTGGTGAGGAGACAGATTCAGAAAAGCTAGATTTGTCCCCAAATACCTGCCTAGCAAAGAGTGCAGTCAGGAATCAAATTCTACCAAATCTCAAAGCCTCTCTACTCCTATACCACACCATCCATAAAGTAAAAGGCACTTAAATAAGTGGAAAGTTTAGAGCTCCCAACTTCTACATGATCACAGAACCCCTGAGCAAAAGTTCACTCATGCTTCTCAGTAGCCAACATTGGGATGTGCTCTCATTTGAGCTCCAACCCTCTCTTCTACCCCAGATGCTACATCTATGATGGTACAACGTCTAGCAAAAAAAAAAATCCCCTGCTAGACACTCTAGGTACTGTTTGGTTTCTCACTTCAGAATTTTACTTATAGATATTTATCCACGTTTTTCACTCCAATAGAATTCTCCACATGTAAATTGACTTGATCTTATTATACTTGATATTTACATCTCTTGGCCTTAATCACATTTCTGGATATAAAGAACTTCTGAGATCTACTTGCTTTCTTATATTCCATTATGTGCATTATAATGCCAGCATTGTGTACCTGTGAACAAGATGTGAGAAGGGTCAGACGGGAAGAACGAACATGAAGCACACCCAAAGGATTTCAGGCCTTGCACCATAGGAGGCCAAGAGTGTACTGTCCTTGAAATCAAATGATGTGTGTAAGTAGAATTTGGGAAAGTTTTAAATGTTTGTACAGGAGAACTGGCAAAGGGTTAGTAGAGGGCAGAGAGAGGTCAGGGCTTCCTCCATTCTCAGGTATTTCTGTGCCAATAGTAACCTCTTTCCCAAATACCATATATGAGAAAAACATGAGATTTGGTTATAAGGAATCCTGAGTTAAAATCCTATCAAAAGTCATTTTGCTTCTCTGAGAAACAGTTTATCTATACAATGCATTCCTTGCTGAGCAGGATTGGTGCAATTTTTTGAAGTGATCATGTGATACAATATAAAAATGACCATAATTTTCTACCCCTTCTCTATTCATACAATGTTTGTATGATATATATACAGACACACACATATGTATACAAATACATATACATACACACATACATGTACATACACATACACATATCATACATATCATCTAGAAAGTGACAATGGAGTAGACAATAAGAGACGATAACAATTAATATTTTTGCATTATTATTATTATTGTTTTCTACCATGACAATTGATACACTATCACAGTTCTTTTCTAATAGGCTTAAAAAAGTTAGTATAGAAGAAACCTTCCAAAATGTATCTGATTTCCCATCTCAATAAGTTATCAAATATCTCTGTTCAGAGCACTGCGAAAGTAAAAAATAAATGTGAGATGTATTTTTTTACTTTTTGAATGTGAGATTGGGAAGCCAGGGGAAAGCATCTGGGATAGATTCAGAAGGCAATGACAAATTTTAGGTAGACACTTGAGGAATATAAACCTAACCAAAATGAGCAAACTGGAGTTATCAGAAGCAAAGAAGCCAGAGGGGAAATCATTACAGTGTCTGACTGTAAGGCAAAAATAAAGGCCTATTATTAAAATTAGTATGGGGCAGTTACCACAGGAAGTACAGGACGTGTTAGGTAGACCTTTCAATTATAGAGTTGACTAGACTTGGCCATTGAAATGAGAAAGATCAAATATGACTCAGAAGTTATTAGCATGAGTTACTAGGTGAATAGTGGGGACACCTAAAGAAGCCAGAAATGCAGGTGGTCTCAACTTGTTTAGAGAAGATGATGAGACTGTTGCAGGAAAAATGATGTTTAGGACCATACTGGTGGAGATGTTCTACAAGTAGTTTGAAATTTAGTACTTGCATCAGGAAAGAATTGTGCTAAAGAGAAGAATTGAGTATCATCCAAAATTGAAGCTCAAATTATCTTACATCATAGAAATTAAATATTCTGAGTCATCTAGGGAAGTGGGAAAAGAGGAAGCGAAGTTTTAATAGGCCTGTAGCAATTTATAGCACTAAAATAAAAATGGCATATATATCTGTGAGTTGTCTAGGAAAAACACATTGGTGATCTGCAATGAGAAAAAATTCTTCTGGGAATCTGTCCAGGAGCACAAATCTTTCTTGCTTCTTGCTTCAGGCTCTAAGCCTCCTTAATTTTGGGGCAGCTCCCAGTTCCTGCTAGTTTCTCTCTAGCTCTGGCTTCAAAGTCTGGCTCAGTTTTCCAAATTTTCCCCTTCACAGAGTTTCAAAGAGAAACCCACATTCTCCCTTTTTAATTTAGTTTTGTTTTTGTTTTGTAATCTAAATTTTATTATGCACAAAAATAGATAAGTAAAAAATGGTGAGTGTTGTAAACTTAAATCTTTTAAAAGCTGATATTCATTATCCCTGGTCTTCATGCAAATATCAGGCAATAGTATGCTAAAGTTGGTTTGTACTAGTTCACAAGAGCCAATTGTTGAATTTTCAGAATTTTTATGAGATGGTAAACACTAAATTATTAAACATTAAACATTATTACAAATTAAATTATATAAATTTACACCAAATAAGATATCAAAAACAAAGATTATATTCAAATGCATTGCTTCCTAATTATTTTACTATGATCTATGTGCCTGAAGTTATTTTTATCTATTGTATCTGTATGGCAGAAATACTATATAAAGGCATGCTACTGTGTGTCACTTTTCAGCTCCACATATAAGGACATCACATTGGTGGCCTGAAATTGGTTATCATGGGAGAACTTACTATAAATCACAGTTTCTTTATTTTCCCTTGGGAAACAGTGTTAAACATCCACCGCTATACTGCTGCTGTCAGGCATTTGTAATACCATGGAAAATACAAAATATCATGGGTGGAAGCATTATATTGGAGTCTCAGCTCCATTCTTTGCTTATAGGACAACTTTGAACAAGTCACTAAACATCTCTTGAGTTTTTACAAAACAATATATTGACAACCTTCCCCAGGATGATTTTGTTGAACACCCTACTCACATAGTCCCACAGGATTCCATCTTCAACTCTTGTCATGGGAATTAGTCTGTTCATTTGTGTCTGGTTGGATCAGTTGGTTAGGCTGTGCCTAACAAAGTTCAGATATATTTAGATTATGACTACTATTAGATGTGGTGAGATGTTTTATCCTTGTAGAATCAACACCTAACCTTCCTCCTGGCAGCATGTGAGACAGTCAGTTGTTATACCCTAATTGAAGGGTATGATGACTGCCTAGATCAGACCATCAATGTTAAGGTATAATCAATACTTTCTCATTTCCCTCCTAAATCTAGGAGACTTCCCTGAAACTTCTCATGAAAAAATTACAATATCCAAAACCATGAAATACATAATATAGATCATTCTTATAACCTATTAGTGGAATTATAATCTAAAATAAATCTCTAAGATGGAAATTTTAAAAACCAAAACCAAAAAACAAACATGTATTGAAGGAGTACAGAAAATGATTTCCATCCTACATGATGACATTTTTGTCAAACCATCTGTAAAATTTATTTTGATGGGTTTCAGAGCCCATCGTTTGAGCCTGGAAAGTACATTTAAGTGATTTGTGTCAGCTTGTATGATTGGATGGTTGGCCTATTTAATTTTACCACCTGTCTCAGTCATCAGTTCTCATTAGCTCTCATTTGATGAAGAAAACAATCTCTAGAATTGTTATCTTCTTTCCAAATACCAAAACATGTCTTATTTTTATTTAGAGAGCCATATATTTTTTTCTTGAAGATTCTTCTTATAAATTCAGATTCCCCATAGTTGGTCTGTTCATATAATTCATTACCATTTTTGTAATAAAATGACATTTCTTACTGAAAACAAAACAAACATTAAAGTTGAATGTGTCATACAACTTCCAACATCCAAGGATTCAGATTCCTAAATGTTTTTACATAACTACATTGAATACCCAATTCTAATATGACAGAATGGAAACTAATAAGTGGGAAAGAGTTGAAGCAAACTGTGACTGAGTCAATTGCCATGACAAAAAGATTTGTAACTAAAAGTCAATTTGTTATATATAATGTTATAGAATAAACCCAGATAACAGATATGCTAGAATAGAGATGTACTAGAATCCTCAGATGAACTGTAACAACCAAAGTAAAGGTAAGAGATCATGAAAACAAATACCTAAGGTTCCAGGGAGAGTTTCCAAGTACATATGTACAGGAATGAATGAAGAGATTGCAAAATCATTGCATTAGATGAACACAGGTAACCAGAGATATGGAATCATATGGAAGTATCATGTCCTAAAGTCATGATACTTCATTCAGCAGGTTATAATTAACACTGGAAACTTAGTACTATGTTTAGCACACATCTCAGCCAGATAATCTAGGATATTGGCCTTATACTTGGATTTTTCTTTGGGACAACAATAGGAATGTAAGTGCATGAGTTGATGTGTGAATATGTAGGAAATCTTTAAAATTAGCCTTCTATCAATTTCTTTGTGGCATTTATACATTCATATTTTCAAAAGACACTTTATTAAGCATCTTATATATGTGAAGCATAGAAGATAATGCAATGAAAAAAAAATAAGGTCTCTCACACAAGGAGTTACATTTGCTCTAATTAACAAGTAATTAAGTACAAACAGATGAAAATTCCTATAAGAATATCTACCTGCCTTCAAATTCTAATCAGAGTTGAGCACATTGTTTTACTAATAGTAGAAATATTTTTAATATATGTATATATATTTATTTGAATAAGGGGATGTTGGATAGTGAGTACCAAAACACAATTAGAAGGAATAAATTCTGGTGTTCCATATCAGAGGGATGACTATAGTTCACAATAACCTATTATCTATTTTATAAGGATTTGGAAAAGAGGAGTTCAAAGGCTCTAAACATAAAGAAAGGATAAAAAGAGGGAAATGCTAATTATCCTGATTTGATCAGTGCACACTGCATGCGTGTGCTGAAATATCACACTGAATATCATTAATATGTACAATTAATACATGTTAATTAGAAAGATTTTTAATCTCTATGGTTTGAAATTCAGGTTGCCTTTTCAAACTATTTTTGAGGCTTTCAAAACTGAAAAGTCTATGAATCACAGGAGTGGAAGGAAGTAAGGCAAAAGGCATCTGTGTAGACAGATGGGACTGGAGGGGGAAAAAACTAGGCTGTGGGGGTCTTTGGAGCCAACCCTTCTCCCTACCGTGCCCTCATTTCCCTCTTCTAGCAGCAAATCAACTAGTTTCAGGCTTTGTTCCAGTAAAAGTAAAGTTAGTAAGTTTTTGACAGAGCTATGCATGTTCATTAACAGAGATCAGCACCACTCAAGTTCAGACCAAGTCAGAGCTTCCTATTTGCTCACAATAAGAATTAAATCAATCATTAAATACAAACTTACCTCTATATAGTGACTCTTAGTTAATAGTTGTCTTTGTAAAAATTCTTCGTTTTAGATGACTCCTTTTTTGCTTTGTTATAACTAATTCCCCTAAACACAATAAATACACTGAACAAATAATATATAAACACTACCATTTCCATGGTTTGTTCAGAACAATAATTTTCTAGTAAGAGAAAATCATGTGACATGTATTTGAATTTCCTATCTTCTTGGGATGAACCCAAATGCTTTGCTTTGTGTTCATATACTCAGTATGAGGAGATTGCTCCCAAATCTTGCCCCTACCTGTTGGATGAACGAGCTATTTCCATATGTGTCAACCTCTTATAAGTTAACCTTTAGTTTGATAGGTAGGTGATTTTCTACATAATGCTTCTAAAACTAGTCTGAGTACAACATAATCATGATCTCTGAAAAGGTTTAAAACTTAGTGGAGAAAACTGGGCAGAAATAAAAATAACTTTATAAAGAACAACTTCCTTATGTCCTTTTTCTGCACCCCCCAATTCACTCTAAAGACTTCTCTTGCTTCCCTGTCAAATATGATAAGCTTTCATTATATTTCATGTCAAATAGTATTCACTTACTTTTGAATTATTGTTTCTTACCTATAGAAGCTTTTTTATTGTTCAATTAAAATATTTGTCTATCTTTAAAAATTAATTGAGGACTTAGGTTAGGATAGGATGCAACATAATTTTTCACATTAATATTAATAGAATTTTTTCATTTAAAAACTTTGAACTTTGCAGCCAGGTTTTCAAGTATAATTTAAAGTCAATAAGTGAGGGATATGTGTATTTGTTGAAGAACTACTCTCTTAGAAATTATGCTATGCCTTGAGGGAAAGTTTGTGGAAAAGACTGGTTTATTGTCCTTGTCCTCTTGTCATTCATAGTCAAGTTGGGAAGATGATTGAAGTAATTTTCTGTTTTTCAAAGGTATGGCTCTACCTGCCTGGAGTTAGTTAAGATCTGAACTCTCTGAAGGTAATTTGAGCATTAAACTAGTGAATTCAGGGCTGGGTGACTCAATGAAAGAGCACTTGCCTAGCATGCACAACACTCTGTGTTTAATCCTGAGTACTGCAAAAAAACAAGTGAATTCATGAAGCCAAATTCAGGGTAAAATACTACCCCACAATCCTGAGCTCTTTAAAACTACTAGAATCTGCCTTTAGAGTCTTCCAAATAGGTATTTATCTTAGAAAACTGAGTTAATGAAGCTTCCAAGATTACCTAAAGGCATGATTGCCCCCTAAAAAAACTTTTTCAATGTTTAACTGTCATAATAATTATAATTTATTCAGCACTTTTATGAATCCATGGCCCTGAACTCTGTAAAAGAAGAACACTTTCTTTGAAGCTCATGTTTGAAGTTTAAAGCATAGAGCTACTGGGCATTTGTAATCCTAATATTGACTGCACAAGGGGTTTTCCAAAGCAGTCCACTTTTTGTTCTGGCATTCTAGATTCATAGAGGATTACAGCAAAAAGGGAAAAGGTACATGCTCATTGGTATAGGAAAGATATGAATGTAAAAGTCAACTCCTGCCGGGTGAGGTGGCACACACCTGTAATCCCAGTGACTCAGGAGGCTAAGGCAGGATAGAGAGTTCAAAGTCAGCCTCAGCAACAGCAAGGCACTAAGCAACTCAGTGAGACCCTGTCTCTAAATAAAATGCAAAATAGGACTGGATATGGGGCTAAGTGGTTGAGTGCCCCTGAGTTCAACCCCCAGTACTCCCCCCCAAAAAAGCCAACCCCTATTCCAGTCAGCTGAAGCAAGAATGGAGAGATCTGCCCTATTTCCTAGCTTGCTCTGGTGTCTATCTGGATATCTGTCAGGCAGTGGGAAAGAACAAAATGGGATGTACATGTCATACTGGGCCTCTGGACCATTACTGCTCTCACCAAGCAATTATGTATCATTCAAGCTGCCTTCCTGAGCAATTTGAGGCAAATATAGAAAATTTCTAAATCATAGTTCTTTCACAGGTTTGTAAGTGTCTCTGATTGGTAAAGTTACTTAATATACTTCTATTTGCCTCTCTGTTAATCCCCAGGTTTAAGAAATGGAAAGCATGAACACTAAGTCAATAAGAATGAAGTGATATTCAATTAGAATGCCAAAGTAATTTTGTCTTCAGTAGGGAAGGGATGCTAAATGAGATCAGGGAAAGGCTGTTGACTTCAAAGAAATACCTTGATAATCATTTATCTTTGTAGATGAAATGGAAAATAATGAATTAAATAGTCATTCCAGTAAAAGGATAATACAGTTACACCCACTGAGCACTGATTAATAGACTGATATCATCCTGGAGGTCTTGCATTATACCATTCTTTCTCCCTATGCTCAGGTTTTGGACTATAACAGGGATTCACAATCTTTTCGTATAAAGGATTAGATAGTAAATATTTTAGACTTTGCAGACAATACTATCTCTGTTACAGCTATTCAACTCTGCCATTATAGCATGAAAGTAGCCATATTCGATACTCAAATTAATAGGCATGTTTGTGTTCCAATAAAACTTTACAAAAACTGGATTTAGCCTATAGTACATAGTTTGCTTATCCCTGATCTGTAGTATTAACCAAATATATAGCAAAATAATATACATATGTTGGAAGGAAGGGAGTCATCCTAGAAGAGGGAAGAGAGGGTTAATTCAGGGAAATACTAATATGTATTTGTGAAATACATATTAATTCAGGGAAATACTAATATGTATTGTGTAATATGTGAAAGAATAAGTCATCTTGGGGAGCAGAAACAGTGAGAAAATAATTTGACATCTTTTCAGTCCTAGAAGAGACTTTGAGAACCTAATTTCTATCTTACTTTTTTACTGTTGAAGAAATTGAGGTTTGGGAAAGGGAGTGACTTGCCAAAAATTACAGAGCAATTTATATCCATAGCTGAGTATAAAATACACATATCCTGATTTAGTTCTTTTTCCAATAACCAAGGTCTTTTCCTGTATATATTTTGTACATCCTCAGATTCATGTTGTACAACCAACAGCATTACCTCACATCACTAAATGCTAAATTGCTAAGTGATTTTGATGGTGATAAACTTTCTTTCCATGGCCTTACACAGAATATAGCCATTTTTTAACCCAGCTACTTAAGAAGAAAAGAAAATGGTATCCAGAGGTCTTTGACAGTGACGTTGTCCACAAGGCTATAAAATGGAAGGTCTGAGCACTAAACTTTATTGCCCAACCCTTCACGTTTACTAGCTGTAAAGACTTGCTCTACTAAGGGAGATTGAAAGTAATGAACAAATATTTTTCTCTCTTCTAACCACTGGAAGAAGGATATAAGAATAGTCAATATAATTCCAGTTTACAGTTGGCAATGGGAATCTAGAAATTGGAGTCAGTTAAATCTGATTTATCAGATTGAAATTTCCAGGATAAAAATTAAATAGTGTGTGAAAAAGCAATAGACAATTCCTGCGTCAAAATACAATCTGAGGCTGGGCACTGTGGTGCAAGCCTGTAATCCCAGTGGCTCAGGAGGCTGAGGCAGAAAGAGTGGAAGTTCAAAACCAGCCTCAACAACTTAAGCAACTCAGTGAAACCTAATAAAATAGTGAGTCTCTAAATAAAATACAAAACAGGACTGGAGATGTAGTTCAGTGATTGAGTGCCCCTGAGTTCAATCCCTGATATCAAAAAAAAAATGCAATCTGAGGACAGACACACATTGCCCCACTACTAAACATAGTCTGACCCAAAGAACAAATTCACTGTTCACTTAGAAAGAATTGGAAGATTAGTTTGCTCAGTGCTTCTGGAAAATAATTAATAAGTGTTTTAGACTTCTTCTGTATTTATCCACCTTAGACAACTAAACACAATTGAGCACTTCCAGAAATTTCTTATTATATGAGGTGTGTAGATTGCACTAATGGCCTCATTTCTCCATGGCTCTCCTCCTAGCTACATTCCCTTTGCTCAGGTGGCTTTGAAGTTTTCTCTGAAGTGACAGAGTCTATTTTCCTATCTATTGTGTCTAGGCTCAGCCATGTGACTGATTTTGGTGAAAAGAATTAGGTAACTGTGATGATGCATGAGTTCCAAGTACAAATTTCAAGAGGCTTTGAGTTTTTCTATTTTCTCTTTCTTGCTTTCCCTGTCACTATGCAAAGGTACCTAAACTTCCTGGAGAAGTGGACAAGAGAAATTTGGAACAAAACAAAGATGCCCCATTGAGCACAACCAGGATAAGGTCACCCACCCCTAGTCAATCCATGAATGCATGGGAGAGTCACCTGAGATCAGGATAATCATGAAACAAAGTCCAGCCTATATTCAGTTACATGTGAAATATAAATATTTATTTCTGAATGCCTCTAACTTTTGAAATAATTCATTACACAGCAATATTTAGCAGTGGATAATTTTTGCATATGGAAACTCAGTAAATATAATTAAAGATGCTATGATTGCTACAAATATTACAATAATATTTTACAAGTATTATAACAGTTAAGAGTCTAGATTCTAAAGCTATACTATGTCAATTTAAATCCTAGATCATCTATTTTCTAGCTGTGCCCTTGAAGTGTGTCAAGCACGCTAGAACACCAATGAGTTATACACCCTGTGTAGTTCCCTGGCCTTGAGTGTGGGTATATCCCATGCTCTGTTTCTAACCAATAGAATGTGGCAAATATGATGGACTATCATTCCCTTGGCTACCCTATATTAGTCTCCATCTTGGAAAACTGAGGAGAGAGATGCCCTTCCTAGCTTTAAAAAAAAAAAAATAAGCTGCCATGTTGTGACCATGTGGCAAGGAGTTCCAGGAGACCTCTAGAAGCTGAGAGTGAACCCCAAGAAATAACTGGCAAGAAAATAGGAATTTCAGTCCTAAATTGCAAAATGACAAATTTGGATGCAACCCTAGTGAACTGAAAGGTAAATTTATTTCCTAGTTGAACTTCCAGAATGAAGGCTTCATTGTAGCATTGTGAGGCTCTGAGCAGAAGACATAGTTAACTTTGCCCAATCTCCAACCCCACAGAGATGGCAATCTAGAAAGAGTGCTTGTGTTTAAATAGTTTGTAGCAATTTGTTAAACAGTAATAAAAATCTAATATATTAGGTAGTAATCTAATATCTTTTGCACCTAATTTCTTCATATGCAAAAAGAGAAATATCTCCATGAGATTGTTGTGAAAATTAGATCAATTAATATGAATAAAACTTAGAATATAACATATATCATAATAAGCATGAAGAAATGTCAGTTATTATGAATACTGTTATTATTTTTATCACTCCAAAGTCATTAAAATGACTTCAGTAGTTAGTATGGCAGCACATTTATTCTTTGAGTCAGTGAGTAGCAAAGCTTTAAGGCTATAATTTTGCACTAGAATACCACCAGTTAATTGCTCACTCAATTAACTTTCCCCCAAACATGGAAAAATTTCTAACAAATTGTTAATGGGGAAAAGAGAAATCTTGTTATGATAAAAACAGCCTGGATAAACAAATAGTGATAGAAGCATACAAGGGAATACTATTTAGCAGTTAAAGAAAATAAACTAGAACTTATATGCATCAACATTAATAATATTGAGAGAAGTAATGTTGAGAAAAGGAAGTTGAACGAAGACACATCCAGATTAATAGTACTATGTAAAGTTTCAAAATATACGACACTATAAACTATTTTATAAAAAAATACTAAAAGTACAAGGATATACACTTCATTCTGAATGGACAAGGAGGTGGAATGGAATGGTGTTAGGTTACAAAAGGGCTTTACTCTGCAAATAAAACACAATATTAGCATCAGTTAACTCTGGGTAGTGAGTATGGACAATTGTTAAATTTTAACTGTATATTTTGAATACTTCTTTTAATGAATCAATTTTGTCTATTGCTCTGCGTATTAGGAGAACTAATTTTCCATGTCTGTCCTATTACTAGCATATCACATAACCTGAGAAAAATCATTTCACTTTTCCAGGTTCCAGTTTTTCTTTGTTTGTCAAGGAGAAGAAGGCAGAAAGTTGGCAGATGATTTCATGTGTTCCTTCAACTTACAGGGTTCCAGAATTCTGTTCCCTTGCCTTCAGAAAGAACTATATAAAAAAAAGCATCCCAAAGGTATTCTTAAATTCCTTTGGAACCACTCTGTCGAACACGTTAGCCACTTGTCACATGTAGCTATTTAAATTCAGTTCCTCAGTTGCACTAGCCATATTTCAAGTGCTCAATAGCCACATGTGGTAAGTCGCTACCATTTTGGATAGCACAGAGAAAATATATTTCCATCGTTTCTCAGAAAGTTCTATTAGGCAGAGCTGTCATAGGACACTTCAAAATGTGATCTATTAACTTGTTCTGCATGTATATAAAATAGGTTGGGGTATCCATGGGAGTCCTCATTTAAAAGCAGAATTTAAATTCCTTTAATCTGGAAACAAACTTAGAAAGGAGAGAGAAAAACTGAGATGGATTAAATATAAGTTTTACCAAACTGTAGATTGTAAGATGTTATGATGACAAGTTTTTTCTCACTTTGTTCATTCCAAAATCTTTTAAATTTCTCTTCCAGCTCTAATACCTATCAATTCTTTAACTAAACCATGCTCAATTTTATTCCCTATTTCAAAACACACTTAAAACTTTGAAACTGGCAAGTCAGGTATAATCAAACACACTTTAATCTGTCCACACTAAATTTGAAATAAATAAAACTTTATGCAACCATTTGTTCATTCAACTGATATTTGTAGATTAACTACTCTGTACTTGGCACTCTTCTGGACTTGAGAAACAAATACCCAGAAAAGGTAGTGCAAAAACTTAAGCCTAGTTTCAGCTTTCACACACATACTACAAAAGTGAACTGGAAGTCAGGTGTTTGCATAGGTCCTTGTACTTTTAGTATAGCCTAGTGCTTCTCAAACTTCATTGCACATCTGAATCAAAATTTCTTGGATGGTCTGTTAAAACACACATCAGTGGGCCCCACTTCCGGAGTGTCTAATTAAGCAAGTCTGGGGAAAGACCCAATAATTTGCATTTTTAGCAAGCTCCCTAATGATACAGATGCTGCTGTTCTGGGAACCACATTTTTAGGACCACAGAAATGGATTATATTAATTTCCTCAAGAGTCTGCGAGTTAGGTATTGTTGTTCTCATTTTCAAGATAATGCAAGAGTTTCTCAGAGATTTTAAGAACCATATCTAAGCTATTAGAGTTGGTAGGAGGTAAAATTCAAGCTGGATTTTTAATCTCATCACAAACCAGCACACCTTTCACTTAAATTGCATAACCTCTCAACATGGTCAGAACTGGGCTAGTAGAAATAATAAGTAAAAGGAAGTATATAAGCCCCAAATCTTCCTATATCTATTGCTCTTCAGCTTTATTTATATTTAATAGACTGAGGTTTTGAGAGACAGCATGTTGCTATTTGATCATAAAGTATATAAGCTCTTAAGTCAGAAATCATTGTCTTTTCTTCCTCACATATCAGATAAGGAATACTGAAACTAAGTTTTAGATTCTTAGGCTTTTTTTTTAGTTATCTAAGTCAATTCCATCTAATACAACACTGTTGCTAGAGTAATTTCAAACTCACAAAGGGATGCCTAACCTTCTAAAGTCAGGTTTCATCTGCCTAGAAAGTCTGTGGTTCTAGCTTACCATATAAACTAATTCGAGGTTAATGGAATTTCAAAATTAAGCAAGATAGTGGAATTTAGTGATCCAGTTTCCTCCCAAAACTCTAAAGCAGTGATTTTTGACCAGAATTTTTCCCTCTAGGGGATATTTGACAATGTTCACAGGTTTATTTGATTGTCCTAACTAGAGATGGGAAGAGTATGGCCATCTCCTGGGTTGAGGTCAGGGATGCTGTTAAATATCCTACAATGCACAGGACAGAACTACAAACAATTATTCAGCCCCAAATATCAATAATTCCCCCTGTTCCTTTGTCACATAAAAAAATGTCTCCAAACATTGCTACATATTCTCTGGGGAGCAAAACTGTACACAGCTGAGAACCACTGCTCTAGAGTTATAATTAAAATTTTGCTTGGCATCTTTCATTACAATGATATTGAAGAGGATGTTGCCTCATTTTATTTATGCCATTTTTAAGTTCTCTAGGGCCCTTAGAGTGGCAGGCACTGCCCTTTGAGATCTTCGAGAAGTATTGGGCATAGATTGCAAACTTATAAATGAAAACTGTTAAGAAAATGCAAAGTAGGGAATTTATGGGTTTCTGCCTGATCTTTTGTTTTCCAACAACCTGGGAATTCTTGTTAGACTACAAAAAAAGTATTAAACAAATTAGTTTTATTATTTTTTAAAAAAAAAGATGTTTTAAATCATCAGGCATGATTATTGGGAACTCTATTCTACTTATGAGTATCAGTTACTCAGGAAAAATTTCAGGCCACTACAGGTTGAGGAATTCTACTGAAAATGTATATGGGCAAGATTTAAATATTTGAATTAAATTTCATTTCTAGGGTTTTAAAAACATAGCTTTCTTCTTTTTGAAAAGCAGAAAAGTGAGATATCACATTGTCTGAGTCTCTTCAAGTGTGAATATTTTAAATGGCTGCTGGCTTCAATGTTGGAAGCTGCTGAAACTGCTGCCATCAGAGGAGCCAGATATAGTACTCCAAGGTCAGGAATCATTGGGCCTCTCTCATAAGCCATAAATAAAGGGAGACCAGGTTAGACACTCAAGGAAATTTGCAGCTCCATAAATATTTGGCACACCAGATTGAACAAGGATAACAGGACATGGCAGGATGTAACCAAAAGAGTAGGGAATTTGGAACCAGAAATTCTGGTTAAGTTACTGTACCTTTCATAAGTTTGGCTCTCTTCACTATAAAATGGGAAAAACAATTTCTACCATGTGGATCTGTCAGAGTTGAAATGAAATACCTGTGAAAGGATTTTGTAAACTGTGACTTTATTAGTCCTTGCTGATTATCCTTAGCAGACATTCGTGCATTCATTCATTCTTTCACTCATTTATTTGCCAGTAATTATTTATTGAAAACCTTACACTTATACTAAGTATAATGAAAAAGTCCTTAAGGATCAGCCACCTGTTTCTTCCCGGTTCCTTGAGAAGCTGATTAGCTGAGGATCTTGCTTCAAAACCTGAAGCCATGAACTTCCCTTTGATCAGGCTAGTTCTTCGCTAAGGCAAACATACCAGACCACTACCTTCAAGGAACTTCAGTTTTATAAAAATGAGTTCCCCAAAGTTGAATTTACAAAGCTCTCAAAATGCAGAAAAATTCAAATCGTTTTTTTCTACACATTTTTCCTTCCAGTATATTACTCATACATACCCAACAGAAGCTAAATTTATCTACCTCTCCCAGCTAAGCCATCTGTTGCATGTAAACATTAATGATGCATGCATCTTTTTAATTATGGTTCTCAAAAAATTCTGACAACTAAGGGACATTAAGTGCTAGGTGTTGATGCTGACATTACAGTAGAAAAATGAGAAGATCTTAGTGTCAAAATGGATCTGTAATAGGCTTAGCAATATAGACAGAAAATTTGAAAATAGAAGGAAAATATAGGTCTCAGGAAAGGAGGCATGTGCATTAACACTAGTGAAAGGAATGAAACTTTTTTAAAAGTATCATTCATTTAATAGGAGAAAAATCACTCTAAAATCGTTCAAAGAAAAATATGGAAAGCAAAATATAATTTTCCAAAATTACAAGTTCACATACTATTCTTGCCTTTGTGAGTCTCTCAGGGCAAATGAATGTCCAAAATGAATACATATGTACAGATACATTTCCAATGAGGAACAGTCCAATAAAATATGCTTTTATAATACCCATTCTTTCAACATTCATTGAATATAAATTATTTATTGACCTAAATTATTAGTCCGATAGAAATAAATTAGAGTATTTAAATAGCAATAAATTCCAAATTTTAGTAATGGTAAAATTGACATTCTCTCTAACTTAAGGGTGTCACCAACTTGCCTATTTCAGTGAATTTTCTTTTTCTCTTCTCTACAATATCAAATGAGAACTCTTCTCTATACTGCATTAGGGACACAAGAGAGAGACTATTAAATCAATTTGCAGAGAATACTGTATTTCACAACCTAATTGTTGCCACCACATTAAAGTATATTCATGAGTATTCCATGCATTGTAATATTGTACCAAAGACAGTTTAGTAAGAAATGATTTTTAAGTAATTATGGCACAACTTTTTAAAGTTCAGCATAATGGCCACACCCTACATTTTTACTTTAAAAATGGCATAAAATCTGCAATTATTATGTAGTAAAATATGGTATCACCCACACTTATTTATGCATTGAAAGATCATACTAAAAGTAATACATGACATTGATTTACCCTCTTAGAATAGATACAATGACCGCTGGTGTCAAATGAGCGATAGAAAATATATTTCCTTGAATCCTAGAATCTGATCAAAGTCATGTTCTCAGCATCTTAACATTGAAAGCAATGAACAAACTCTTTATTACCACCAATGTTTAGTCTGGGGAACTTGAGTAAATGATTTATTCTGTTATTGGTATGTATATAATTCACATTAAGATTGCAAACACAAAAATTAATGGGGCATTTGTTCTTATATATATTGATAGAAAACTACAGAATCAATACATAGGGTGTGTGTGTGTGTAAAATCTCTCTTTCTTTACAAGTGTCATCTCCACTCCGAAAGAAAAATCTTGTCCTCATAAGGAATTCATTCAGATTCCGGACTCTGCTTTTAGTTGTAGATACATTTATCATTATAGATCAGCAATGATTCCTGAAGTAAAGATTTCCAGATCATGTCTGACTTTTTTATGACCCACAGAAAGTTTTTACATGTTTGGAAAATATAGCCTCTGTATGAGTAAAAGCTGTTTTCTTCAATAAGAAGATCCATGTATATATTTATTAGTTTAGTTTTATTTTAAATGTACATAGGAAATTCTAAATACATGTTTAAAATTCAGTATAATTCTTTTTACCAAGTCAAACAATACAACTACTTCCATATTTCTGCTCGAGATCTCCATGAATTGTAAAAATTACAGTCCAGTGACATCATATCAGTAGTGACTTTTGGGAGAAAAATATACTAGCACATGGATTGTATATAATTATTTCAGAGCCATCAAAACTGGGAAGGTATATGCCTTAGTATTGAGGCAATGTCCTAATTCATCTGTTTTATAAATGTGAATTGGAAGATTTCAGATTTGCTAAAAGAAAGGGATACCTACCAACATTTATAAATATGAAGAATGTGGATACCATAAAAATTATGAAAATAGGAACTGCACTGATCCAAATATACAGATACTTATGATATACCAAATTAAAATCAGAGAGATGTTATTTTAAAAGAGTACAAACACACATTTTCATTTATTTCACCTTAGTTTTCATGACAATCTGTACAATCTTTGAGAGTGGATAGAGAAGTCTCCTTAAACTTAAAGAACATTGTATGCAGCTTCTTTGGTTGATTATACACACTTTTGGGGTTCATTTATCTTAAAGGTTTGGGAGTAATAAAACCAACATACCTGAAGTTCCTATTGTTGAATAGGACTAGACTAGATTTTGTATTGAAACTGATAAGGCTACTCTCAAATCAAGAACCTAGGGTCAGCTGACTTGCTGTAGAGGTGGATGAAATAAGGGTGCTAAGGGGATATTGAGGACTGCTCTTGAATAGAGTGATGGCAGATATCATATCTACAGATTATTAAATAGCTTAGAAACTTCATTTTTTAAGCTGTTTTTACCAACTTCCTCAAGAGAAAGTATAAATAATTGCACTCTGAAGTATTGATAATAATCACTTACTTGGGTAAATCGAACAAGGAACTTGGTTGCCTCTCACTTGCCCTTATTTTCTGTTTAATTTCCTATTGCTTCTGTGGCAAATTACCACAAATTTACTGACTTAAAGCAACACATATTATGGGCTTTTAGTTTTGGGAATCAGAAGTCTTAAATGGATCAATTGAGCTAAAATAACCTGTTGACTGGGCTGCATTTCTTATGATGGGTCTAGGGAAAATTCATTTTTCTTGCCTTTTCTAGCATCTGGAGACCATCTGCATTTCTTGAATCATTACCCCTTTCCTATATCACTTCAACCCCTGCGTTCATTATAACATTAATCCTCCTCCTTGACTAGCAGGCCAAGTGAAATAAGCCAATCCCAAAAAAACAAAGTCCATATGTTCTCTCTGATATGTGAATGCTGACTCACAATAGGCAGGTGGGGAGGAGTGGAGGGTCACAAGATTGGACACGGAGGAGTGGGGGAATGGGAATGGGAATGGGAAAGACAGTGGAATTAATTGGACATAACTCTCCTATGTTCATATATGAATACATGACCAATGAAATGCCACATCATGTTCAACCTCAAGAATGGGAAATTATTCTCCATGTCTGTATAATATGCCAAAATACACTCTACTGTCATATATAACTAAAAAGAAAAAATAAAAGATTTTTAAAAATCCTCCTCCGTATCTGCTCTGTCATCATATCTCCTTCCCTATCTCCCTCTTTCCCTTATAAGAATGTTTATGATTACATTGTACCTTAACCCTAACCCTAAGCCTCCCCTCCCCTCATGCCCCTCTGCCCAAGCCAAAGTTCCTCCAATCTTCCCTAGCCCCCATCCCCTATTATGTATCACCATCACCCACTTATCAGAGAAGACATTTGGCCATTGGTTTTGGGGGAATTGGTTTATCTCACTTAGCATGATATTCTCCAACACCATACATTTACTTGCAAATGCCATAATTTTATTTTTTTAAGACTGAGTAATATTCCACTGTGTATATATACCACCGTTTCTTTATCCATTCATCTATTAAAGGACATATAGGTTGATTCCACAATCTAGCTATTGTGAATTAAGCTGCTATAAATATTGATGTGGCTGTGTCACTGTAGTATGCTGATTTTAAATCCTTTGAGTATAAACTGAAGAGTAGTGGGATAGCTGGGTCAAATGGTGGGTCCATTACAACTTTTTGAGGAATCTCCATACTGCTTTCCAGAGTGGCTGCACCAATTTTCAATTCTACCAGCAATGTATAAGTGTCCATTTTCCCCCATGTCCTTGCCAGCACCTATTGTTGCTTATATTCTTACTTTTAATTTGCATTTCTCTAATTACTACAGATGTTAAACATTTTCTCATATATTTGTTAATCGATTGTATGTCTTCTGTGAAGTGTCCACTCATTTCCTTAGCCCATTTATTAATTGGGCTATTTTTATTTTTTGGTGTTAAGTTGTATAAGTTCTTCATAAATCCTGGAGTATTAGTTCTCTATCTGAAGTGCACATGGTAAAGACTTTTTCCCACTCTTGCAGGCTCTCTCTTCATATTATTGATTGTTTCCTTTGCTAAGAAAAAACTTTTTAGTTTGAATCCATTCCATTTATATATTCTTGATTATATTTCTTGTGCTTTATGAGTCTTGTTAAGGAAATCCACTCCTAAGTCAACCTGATGCAGATTTGAGCCCACTTTTTCTTCTATTTGGTGTAGGGTCTCTGGTCTAATTCCTAGGTCCTTGATCCATTTTGAGTTAAGTTTTGTGCAGATGAGAGATAAGAGTTTAATTTCATTTTGCTGCATATGGATTTCCAATTTTCCCAGCACCATTTATTGAAGAAACTATCTTTTCTCCATTGTATCTTTTGGCAACTTTGTCTACTATGAGATAACTATATTTATGTGGGTTTGTCTCTGTCTTCTATTCTGTACCATTGGTTTTCATTCTCTTTTGGTGCCCATATCATGCCATTTTTGTTACTATAGCTCTGTAGTATAGATTAAGATCTGGTATTGCAATACCTCCTGCTTCACTCTACTTGCTAAGTATTGATTTAGCTAATCTGGGTTTCTAATTTTTCCATATGAATTTCATGATTGCTTTCTCTATTTCTATGAAGAAAAATTTTGGGATTTTCATTGGAATTGCATTGAATTTGTATAGCACCTTTGGTAGAATGGCCATTTTGACAATATTAATTCTGCCTATCCAAGGACATGGGAGATCTTTCCATCTTCTAAGGTTTTCTTTAATTTCTTTCTTTAGTGTTCTGTAGTTCTCATTGTAGAGGTCTTTCACCTATTTTGTTAAATTGATTCCCAAGTATTTTATTTTTTTGAGGCTGTTGTGAATGGGGTAGTTTCCTAATTTCTCTTTCAGAGGATTCATCACTTATGAATAGAAATGCATTAGATTTATGGGTGTTGATTTTATATCCTGCTTCTTTTCTGAATTCATTTATTAGTTCTAGAAGTTTACTGGTGGAATTTTTTGGATCCTCTAAATATAGAATCATGTTGTAAGCAAATAGTGATAGTCTGAGTTCTTCTTTTCCTATTTGTATCTCTTTAATTTCTTTTATCTGTCTAATTGTTCTGGCAAGAGTTTCAAGGATGATGTTGAATAGAAGTGGTGACAGAGGACATCCCTATCTTGCTCCAGTTTTTAGAGGGAATGCTTTCAGTTTTTCTCCATTGAGAATGATGTTGGTCATGGGCTTAGCATAGATGGCCTTTTACAATGTTGAGGTGTGTTCCTACTACCCCTAGTTTTTCCAGTGTTTTAGCATGAAGGAGTGCTATATTTTATCATATGGTTTTTCTGCATTTATTGAAATAATAATATGTTTCTTAAGTCTATTGATGTGATGAATTACATTTATTGGTTTAAAGATGTTAAACCAACCTTGCATCCCTGGGATGAAACCCACTTGATCATGGTGCACTATCTCTTTAATATGATTTTGTATGCAATTTGCTAAAATTTTGTTAAGAATCTTTGCATCTATGTACATCAGGGATATTGGTATGCAGTTTTCTTGATGTGTCTTTGTCTGGTTTCGTTATCAGAGTGATAATAGCTTCATAGAATGAGTTTGGAAGGGTGCCCTCCTTTTCTATTTTATGGAATACTTTGAGGAGTACTGGTGTTAATTCTTCTTTGAGGTCTTGTATAACTCAGCTGAGAATCCATCTGGTCCCAGCCTTTTCTTGGTTGGTAGGCTTTTGATGGCATCTTTCTCTTTTGTTGCCTGAAATTTATCAGTTTAAAATTGTGTGTGTCCTCCTGAATCAGTTTGGTTGGATAGTATGTCTCTAGAAGTTTGTCCATGTCTTTGAGATTTTCTATTTTGTTGGAGTATAGATTTTCAAAATTGGTTCTAATTATCTTTGTTATTCCAATAGTTTCTGTCATATTTCATTTTTCACCATGAATTTTAGTGATTTTGTTTATCAATTTTGTTTATTTTTTCAAAGAACCAACCTTTTATCAGTTTTTTCAATTGTTTCTTTTGTTGCAATTTCATTTATTTCAGCTCTGATTTTAATTATTTCCTGTCTTCTACTGCTTTTGATGTTGATATGTCTTCTTTTTCTAGGGCTTTGAGATGTAATGTTAGGTCATTTATTTGTTGACTCTTTATTCTTTTAATGAATAAGCTCAATGCAATGAACTTTCCTCTTAGTACTGCTCTGTGTCCCAGAGATTTCGATATGTTGTATCAGTATTCTCATTTACTTCTAAAAATTTTTATCTCTCCCTGATGTCTTCTGCTATCCATGTATCATTCAGTAGGGTATTATATAATCTCCAGGTGTTTGAGTAGCTTTTATTTTTATTAAATCATTGATTTTTAATTTCATTTCATTATGATCTGATAGAATGCAGTGTAGTATCTCTAAATTTTTGTATTTGTTAAGAATTGCTTTGTGGCATAACATATGGTCTATTTTAGAGGAGGATCCATGTGCTGCTCATTGATGGATGGAATATTCTATAATGTCTGTTAAGTCTAAATTATTGATTGTATTATTGAGTTCTATGATTTCTTTGTTCAATTTTTGTTTGGAAGATCTATCCAGTGGTGAGAGAGGTTTGTTAAAGTCACCCAGTATTATTGTGTTGTGGTCTATTTGATTCCTAAAATTGAGAAGGATTTGTTTGACATACATAGACACTCCATTGTTGGGGCATAAATATTTATAATTATTAAGTCTTGTTGATTTATGGTTTCCTTAAGCAGTATAAAATGTCCTTCTTTATTCCTTCTGACTAACTTGGGCTTGAAGTCCACTTTATCTGATATGAGAATGGAAACCCCTGCTATTTTATTGAGACCTTGTGCATGGTATGTTTTTTCCCATCCTCTCACCTTTAGTCTGTGAATGCCTTTTTCTATGAGGTGAGTCTCTTGAAGGCAGTATATCGTTGGGTCTTTTTTTAAATCCAATCTGCCAGTCTATTTCTTTAGATTGATGAGTTTAGGCCATTAACATTCAGGGTTTTTATTGAGATATGATTTGTATTCCTGGTCCTTTGGCTTCTTATTTTTTGGTTTTAAACTTCACTTATTTTCTCTTTTGATTAGCTTTCCAATTAGTGTAGTTCCTCCCTTTACTGACTTTCATTGTTTTTTTTTCTTTTCCTCCCCATGGATTATTTTGCTGAAAGTGTTCTGTAGTGCAGGCTTTCTATTTGTAAATTCTTTTAACTTTTGTTTTTCATGAAAGGATTTTATTTCATCATCAATTCTGAAGCTTAGTTTTACTGGATATAAGATTCTTTATTGGCACCATTTTCTTCAAAGTTTGGTATATGTTGTTCCAGGACCTCCTAGGTTTTAGGGTCTGTGTTGAGAAATCTACTGATATCTGAATTGCTTTCCTCCTAAATGTAACCTGATACTTCTTTCTAGTGGCCTTTAAAACTCTATCCTTATTTTGTATGCTGGGCATTTTCATTATAATGTGCCTTGGTGTGGATCTGTTGTAATTTTGTGCATTTGGTGTTCTGTAAGCCTCTTCATTTGATTTTCCATTTTATTCTTCAGGTTTGGGAAATTTTCTGTTATTATTTCATTGAATAAATTGTTCATTCCTTTGGTTTATATCTCTGTGCCTTCCTCTAACCTGATAATTCTTAAATTTGGCCTTTTCCTCTGTTCATGATTTCTTACCATTTTCTCTGTGTGGTCAACTTTATTTTCAAGATTATATATTTTGTCTTCATTGCCTGAAGTTCTGTCTTCCAAGTGATCTAGTCTATTGGTGATGCTTCTATTGAGTTTTTAATTTGATTTATCATGTCCTTCGTTTCAAGGATTTCTGTTTGGTCTTTTTCAGAATCTCTCTCTCTTCATTGAAATAATCTTTTTCTTCCTTCATTTGTTCTTTTACCTCTTTATTGAAGTGATATTTTGTTGCCTGCAATTGCTCTCTTATATCATCCTTTACTTCGCAGATCATTTTAATTATGTATATTTCTGAACTCCTTCTCTGACATTTCTTCTATAGTGCTATGAATGGATTCTATTAATCTAGCATCATGGTTTGTTTTGGGTATTTTCTTCCCTTGTTTTTACATGTGGTTCATGTGTTCTCCCCTCTAGCAATATAGATTCGAGGTATTACAGTTTCTACTCTATAGATTTATAGTGTCCCTGCAGGTTTCCACTACCTTACCTTTAAGGGTGAGATCAATATTAACAGCATCCAATGAAAACAATATGCAGTCTTAAACCAAATAACCCCTAATAAGATTTTAATAGTTTTCTTACAATAAACAGAGATGATGTGTTTGATTATTATCTACAACAGAAACATTAGGTTTGCAGTAAGGTCTACAATTTCTAATGATAGACATAAAGAGAACAGGGGAGGAGTTTAGGATGTGATATTAATGAGGTAGGAGGTGAGAATATAGAGGTGTTAGATCATAGGAAGACTAAAAAAGAAACCAAAAGATGTTGGTTGTTAGCAGGAGAAAAGAGAGAAAGAGACTCTGTGGAAATAGATAAATAAGAGGAAAATAGAGCAAGTAAAAAAAAAAAAAGAACATGTGAAATAAAAGAATTCATAACCAAACTGTAATACACTATTCAAATCTCCTAGTCCTCAATAGCCTGATGCATGAAAATCAGGCTATTGATTTCAAAAATGTTGGAGATGAGAGAGTGAGCATAGAAAAAATGAAAAAAATAGGGAAAAAAAGAAAGGAGTCTTGAAGCAAGATTGAACAATCATTTCTGTATGACAATATCTTCTATGCTTCCCTTCTCTTCTGATAGGTGGGATTTTCTGGAGTTTCTTGGTAACTCCACACTCAGGATGGTAAAATTTACTAAGGTGGGAAGATTAGACTTGGAGGCAGGACTCCTGGAAGTGGGTTATAGCAATTGCCACTAGAATTGTCACTGGTTATAGCAAATCTCACTGGAAGACTGCACCCCAGGACTCTCCTTTGGGGTTCACTGGTTTGACAAAGAAGCCTGGTCTTAGCCCCTTACCTCCCTTGTGGACCCCACAGTGCCTGGTCTCTAATTTAGTCACTTAATTGTATCTCTCCTACCCCCGCCCTTTCGACTTCCCAATCAGGAACCTCTCTCTCTGGAGGTCCTGGGGGCTGAGTACTGGAACCTGTGCACCTCTCAAGGAAAATTGTTCTCTATTGGGCAGATCAGGACCAGGTATTGAGAGTTGTGGGCCAGCCACGTAGAAGCAAGCACTGGGTTGAGTTGGTTGCTAGGGGATGATTGGGAGACTGGGTATTAAAGAGTCAGAGAGCCTTGTTCATTGCCAAATCAGTGGGACCAGGTGATTTTGGGGTGCCATATTGGAGAGGAAGTCATGGACCAGGCTGATGTTAGGTCCCAGCAAGTACTGCCCAAGTTGTCTCTGGGATCCTGGTGGGTGCTGGGCTGGTTGACTGGGTGAGCCAGATCAAGATGCCCTCACACCTCTTCCAACCTACCAACCCCTTGCAAGTGTCTCTCCTACCTCTGCAGCAAGATGGTGGATATTAGCACACCTAGCTGAGAGACCTCAGATGTAACCATGCCTGCAGGGCCCTTGGTGATGTTCTTTCAGGTCCTGGCTCTTATCCCTAGATGGAAGGGTCCACATCCTTAGTTGGTGGTGGCAGTGTGGCTAACCTGTAGGTACCTTGACATTGGGCTTCTACTCTCTGGCTGGTGTCCCAATATGGACACTGCCACAACCAAAGATGTCCATGGTGGCAGTGGAGGTAACCCAAGATGGCGATGGAGGTGTTCTAAGATGGAGGCAACTTCTTTCAGAGATGGGGCCCTGAAGGCAGGCAGTGTAGTGGTGATTGGCAACCTGTTCAGGGATGCAACCCTGTGGCAGGTGGTGCTGTAGCAGGTGGCCATCTCCAGGACCTGTCTGGTGTTCCAAGATAGAGGCTACCACATGGAGGGGAGTATGGGGGTGGGCTGCAGTGTCCCAAGATGGAGGTTGACACACGTTGGTAGATGGGAAGCCACAGTGTGGTAGGTGTGGTGGTATCCGCAATGCAGGAGCAGGCAGCTCTACATTTTATTTTATACCTTTGTGAACAATTCTAAAGAGGACACAGATTCTACCAGAATGCTAAAGAAAGTGCACAATATAAAAAAAAAGTGATTGAATGGTTACCTATTTTATTATAAATAGTGTGATTCATATTTCAAGCACATTTAACTGTATTTAATCATTTAATTTATTTTAATGATCAGGTCAACAGTTAATAACCATAAACTTTATTCAAAGCCTTGTTCCAGGTGAAAAGGACAATTTTATTCTTGCTCACAAGAAGTTTACTTTTCCCTTACAAGAAGTTTACAATTAATTCAGAAAGACAATATTTCAGTTTTGTAATTATAAAATGCAACCTCTTACCAAATGATTAAAAAGAAGGTTATAAGACTTTGAAACCACAGGGGTATGAAAGATGGTGGAATGAGACAAACATCATTACCATATGTACATGTAATAATTACATGAATGGTGTGTATCTACATCATGTACAACCATAGAAATGAAAAGTTGTACCCCATTTGTGTACAATGAATCAAAATGCAGTCTGTAAAAATTTTTTAAATGTTAACGGAAAAGACATTGAAACTGGTCTTACACAGATTCCCTCACTTGGTTTAAAGAACAATATCCTTTAGGAATGAAATTGACTGGGGCCAGATTTATGCATTTATATTTCTAATGGAAGATTCATTAACACTAACCACTTGTTAATAGAACTTCACCCGCAGCTTTTTCCTGTAAGTAGCAGGGTAATGCAACTAGGCAATATTCAATTATGTTTGACGCTTCAGGCATTAGTCTTACTAGAAGCATTATTGCTTAAATTCATAGCCAACAGTTATAGTAAGATGCTACAAAATGTGATAGATGTGTGAATTAGTAAACTCATAATTTTATAAATGATTAAATACTCTAACATGAGCTTCAAGATTTAGAATCATTGCACTATAATTATACTATTGATATAAACCATAAATTTCCAATTAGTGAATATAATAAAGGTGTATATATACACATACAAATATATACATATATAATTTATTCTCATATTCACTCAGTCAAGTGTCAAATATTGGCTATAATACTTGAATAAATTCACTCATTCAAGTATTTACTGAATAAATATCAAATATCAACTCTCACTGTGAAGCACCAGAGGATATATAATAACTTAAATTTTTTGATTTTTCTTCTTATTGTAAACAAATGGGATACTTGTTGTTTCTCTGTACATGAAGTCAAGGCATACCATTTGTGTAATCATAAATTTACATAGGGTAATGTTGTTTGATTCATTCTATTATTTTTTCCCTTCCCCCCACTCTCCCACCCCTCTTTTCCCTCTATACAGTCCTTCCTTCCTCCATTATTACCTTCCTCCCTAAACCTAACTCTAACCCTAACACTAACTCCTCCCACCCCCCATTATGTGTCATCATCCACTTATCAGCGAGATCATTCGTCCTTTGGTTTTTTGAGATTGGTTTATCTCACTTAGCATGATATTCTCCAATTTCATCCATTTGCCTGCAAATGCCATAATTCTATCATTCTTTATAGCTGATTAATATTCCATTGTGTATATATACCACAGTTTCTTTATCCATTCATCAATTGAAGGGCATCTAGGTTGGTTCCACAATCTGGCTATTGTGAATTGAGCAGCTATGAACATTGATGTGGCTGTATTTCTGTAGTATGCTGATTTTAAGTCCTTTGGGTATAGGCCAAGGAGTGGGATAGCTGGGTCAAATGGTGGTTCCATTCCAAGTTTTCTAAGGAGTCTCCACACTGCTTTCCAGAGTGGCTGCACTAATTTGCAGCCCACCAGCAATGTATGAGTGTACCTTTCTCCCCACATCCTCGCCAACACCTGTTGTTGCTTGTATTCTTGATAATCGCCATTCTAATTGGGGTGAGATAGAATCTTAGGGTGGTTTTGATTTGCATTTCTCTTATTACTAGAGATGTTGAACATTTTTCCATATGTTTATTGATTGCTTGTACATCTTCTTCTGTGAAGTGTCTGTTCATTTCCTTAGCCCATTTGTCAACTGGGTTATTTGTGTTCTTGGTGTAGAGTTTTTTGAGTTCTTTATAGATTCCGGAGATTAGTGCTCTATCTGAAGTATGATTGGCAAAGATATTCTCCCACTCTGTAGGCTCTTTCTTCGCATTGCTGATAGTTTCCTTTACTGAGAGAAAGCTTTTTAGTTTGAATCTATCCCAGTTATTGATTCTTGCTTTTATTTCTTGTGCTATGGGAGTCCTGTTGAGGAAGTCTGGTCCTAAGCTGACATGTTGAAGATATGGACCTACTTTTTCTTCTATAAGATGCAGGGTCTCTGGTCTGATTCCGAGGTCCTTAATCCATTTTGAGTTTAGTTTCATGCATGGTGAGAGATATGGGTTTAGTTTCATTCTGTTGCATATGGATTTCCAATTCTCCCAGCACCATTTGTTGAAGAGGCTATCTTTTCTCCATTGCATATTTTTGGCCCCTTTGTCTAGTATGAGAAAATTGTATTTATTTGGGTTTGTGTCTGTGTCCTCTATTCTGAACCATTGATCTACCTTTCTATTTTGCTACCAATACCATGCCATTTTTGTTACTATTACTTCGTAGTAGAGTTGCAAATCTGGTATTGCGATACCCCCTGCTTAGTTCTTCCTGCTAACGATTGCTTTAGCTATTCTGGGTTTCTTATTCTTCCAGATGAATTTCATAATTGCTTGCTCTATTTCTGTAAGGTACATCATTGGGATTTTAATTGGAATTGCATTGAATCTGTATAGCACTTTTGGTAGTATGGCCATTTTGACAATATTAATTCTGCTTATCCAAGAACATGGGAGATCTTTCCATCTTCTAAGGTTTTCTTTAATTTCTTTCTTTAGTGTTCTGTAGTTCTCATTGTAGAAGTCTTTCACCTCTTTTGTGAGAATGATTCCCAAGTATTTTATTTTTTTTGAGGCTATTGTGAATGGGGTAGTTTTCCTAATTATTCTTTCCAAAGATTCATCACTTATGTATAAAAATGCCTTAGATTTATGTGCATTGATCTTATATCCCGCTACATTACTGAATTCACTTATGAGTTCTAAAAGTTTTCTGGTGGAATTTCCTGGTTCCTCTAAGTATATAATCATATCATCAGCAAATAGGGATAGTTTGAGTCCTTCTTTTCCTATTCATATCCCTTTAATTTCTTTGGTCTGTCTAATTGCTCTGGTTAGAGTTTCAAGGACGATATTGAATAGAAGTGGTGAAAGAGGGCATCCCTGTCTTGTTCCAGTTTTTAGGGGGAATGCTTTCAGTTTTTCACCATTTAGAATGATATTAGCCATGGGCTTAGCATAGATGGCCTTTACAATGTTAAGGAATGTTCCCACTATCCCTATTTTTTCTAGTGTTTTGAGCATGAAGGGGTGCTGTATTTTATCAAATGCTTTTTCTGCATCTATTGAAATAATCATGCGATTCTTGACTTTAAGTCTATTGATATGGTGAATTACATTTATTGATTTCCTGTTGTTGAACCAACCTTGAATCCCTGGGATGAAATCCACTTGATCATGGTGCACTATCTTTTTAATATATTTTTGTATGCAATTTGCTAAGATTCTGTTGAAAATTTTTGCATCAATGTTCATTAAGGATATTTTTCTGAAATTTTCTTTCCTTGAAGTGTCTCTGTCTGGTTTAGGTATCAGGGTGATATTGGCTTCATTGAATGAGTTTGGGAGGGTTCCCTCCTCTTCTATTTCATGGAATACTTTGAGAAGTATTGGAATGAGCTCTTCTTTAAAGGTTTTATAGAACTCGGCTGAGAACCCATCTGGTCCTGGACTTTTCTTTGTTGGTAGGCTTTTGATGACTTCTTCTATTTCTTTACTTGAAATTGGTCTATTTAAATTGTGTATGTCCTCCTCGTTCAGTTTAGGCAATTCATATGTCTCTAGAAACCTGTTGATGTCTTCGAGATTTTCTATTTTGTTGGAGTATAGATTTTCAAAATAGCTTCTAATTATGTTTTGTATTTCAGTCGTGTCTGTTGTGATATTTCCTTGTTCATTCCGAATTTTAGTGATTTGGGTTTTCTCTCGTCTTCTCTTTGTTAGTGTGGCTAAAGGTTTATCAATTTTGTTTATTTTTTCGAAGAACCAACTGTTTATTTTGTCAATTTTTTCTATTGTTTCTTTTGTTTCAATTTCGTTGATTTCACCTCTGAGTTTAACTATTTCCTGTCTTCTACTACTTTTGGTGTTGGTCTGTTCTTCTTTTTCTAGGGCTTTGACCTGTAGTGTTAGGTTGTTTATTTGTTGAGTTTTACTTCTTTTATTGAATGCGCTCCATGAAATAAATTTTCCTCTAAGTACTGCTTTCATAGTGTCCCAGAGATTTTGATATGATGTTTCTTTGTTCTCATTTACCTCTAAGAATTTCTTAATTTCCTTCCTAATATCTTCTGTTATCCATTCATCATATAATAGCATGTTGTTTAATCTCCAGGTGTTGGAGTAGTTTCTGTTTTTTACTCTTTCATTAATTTGTAACTTCAATCCATTATGATCTGATAGGATACAAGGTAGTGTCTCTATCTTCTTGTATTTGCCAACATTAGCTTTGTGGCATAATATATGGTCTATTTTAGAGAAGGATCCATGTGCTGCTGAGAAGAAAGTGTATTCGCTCTTTGTTGGATGGTATATTCTATAAATGTCTGTTAAGTCTAAATTGTTGATTGTGTTTTTGAGATCTATGGTTTCTTTGTTTAATTTTTGTTTGGAAGACCTGTCCAGTGGTGAGAGAGTCATGTTAAAATCACCTAGTATTATTGTGTTATGGTCTATTTGGTTTCTGAAATTGAGAAGGATTTGTTTGACATACATGGATGAGCCACTGTTTGGGGCATAGATGTTTATGATTGTTATATCTTGCTGATTTATGCTTCCCTTAAGCAGTATGAAATGTCCTTCTTTATCCCTTCTGACTAGTTTTGGTTTGAAGTCCACATTATCTGAAATGAGGATGGATACTCCCGCTTTTTTGCTGAGTCCATGTGCATGGTATGTTTTTCCCCATCCTTTCACCTTTAGTCTATGGGTATCTCTTTCTATGAGGTGAGTCTCTTGCAGGCAACATATTGATGGATCTTTCTTTTTAACCCAATCTGCCAGTCTATGTCTTTTGATTGATGAGTTCAGGCCATTAACATTCAGGGTTATTATTGAGATATGATTTGTATTCTCAGTCATTTTTTTTTTATTTATTTATTTTTTTTGACACGACTTGGTTCCTCCTTTATTTGACAATTCCTTTAGGATAATTCCTCCCTTTGCTGATTTGCTTCTTTGTTTTTCATCTCTTCCTCATGGAATATTTTGCTGAGAATATTCTGTAATACTGGCCTTCTTTTTGTAAATTCTTTTAGCTTTTGTTTATCATGGAAGGATTTTATTTCATCATCAAATTTGAAGGTACGTTTTGCTGGATATAAGATTCTTGGTTAGCATCCATTTTCTTTCAGAGCTTGAAAAATGTTGTTCCAGGCCTTTCTAGCTTTTAGGGTCTGGATTGAAAAATCTGCTGATATCCATATTGGTTTCCCCCTGAATGTGATTTGGTTCTTTTCTCTCACAGCCTTTAAAATTCTGTCTTTTTTTGTATGTTAGATATTTTCATTATAATGTTCCTTGGTGTGGGTCTGCTGTAATTTTGTGTATTTGGAGTCCTATAAGCCTCTTGAACTTGATTTTCCATTTCATTCTTCAGATTTGGGAAATTTTCTGATATTATTTCATTGAATAGATTGTTCATTCCTTTGGTTTGTTTCTCTAAGCCTTCCTCAATCCCAATAATTCTTACATTTGGCCTTTTCATGATATCCCATAGTTCTTGCAGATTCTGTTCATGATTTCTTACCATCTTCTCTGTTTGGTCAACTTTGTTTTCAAGGTTAAATATTTTTTCTTCAATATCTGAGGTTCTGTCTTCCAGGTAGTCTATCCTATTGGTTGTGCTTTCTATGGAGTTCTTAATTTGGTTTATTGTTTCCTTCATTTCAAGGATTTCTGTTTGTTTTTTTTCAATGTCTCTAACTCTTTATTGAAGTGATCTTTTGCTTCCTGTATTTGCTCTTTTAACTGTCGATTGGTGCTATCATTCAATGCCTGCATTTGCTCTTTCATCTCATCATTCAATGCCTGCATTTGCTCTTTCATCTCCTCGTTTGCTTCCCTGATCATTTTAATTATGTACATTCTGAACTCCCTTTCTGTCATTTCTTCTTCCATGCTGTCATTGGATTTTATTGATGTAACATCTAGATTTGTTTGGGTCATTTTCTTCCCTTGTTTTCTCATATTGTTCAGGTATCAGTGGACCGCTGAGATATTTCAGATTTCCTCTATTAACTTATAGTGTCCCTGAAGATTTCTAGTATATCCCCTTAGCCTTTGTAGCCTGAAGTCTTGGAGGAAGTTGATAATGCAGTGCTCCACAAGGAAGCTGCCTCTCTAGGGGTGGTGGCCTTCAAGTGGGGTATATACCCTGCTAGTGGGTAGAGGTGCCTCCACTTGTTGACCAATGGTCATCCAAAGGGGAACTAGGCTGCGGGCTGAGGCAAGGCCTGTTTGGGCCCATGTATCTGGTTTTACCGTCTTTGTGGGAAAACCTTACCCAGCAGGGAAGACTCACCCGCTGGGGAGATCTGGCTGGTGAGTTCCCCTCCTAGAGGTTCCCCTCAATCCACAACTACCGCCTGCACTGGGCTTCCTTCCTCTGCAATTTTCCCAGGGGCCCAGATCTACCTCCTGGGTCTGGGAGCCTCACCCTTTGCAGACATGTCTCCTTAGGCTGCCTCTCCTCAGAGAATCTGCCCGCAGTCCTGGAACCTTCGCTCCGCCCCTCAGCTTGTCTCTGTGCGGCTCTTCCACCAAGAAGCCGCCTAGGTCCTGGGACCCTGCTCTGCACCTAATCGCCTGGCTATGCGGCCCCTCCTCTCAGCAGCCACCTGGAGCCCCATACAGTTGCTCCGAGTCCCAGCGACCTGCCGCACGCCTCTTCCTCCAGGCAGCCGCCTGGTGTTCTGGTGCGGTCGCTAGGAGTCCAAGCAACTCACTGCGCACCCCCTCCTCCCGACAACTGCCTGTAGCCCTGATGCAGTCACTCTGAGTCCAAGTGACACACCGCCCTCCTCCTCCTCCTTCGGGCCCCCCCCTGGTGTTCAGGAGCGGTCGCTCTGACTCCAAGTGACCTGCTGCACGCCTCTTCCTCCAGGCAACCCCCCGGTGTTCAGGAGCGGTGTCTCTGAGTCCAAGCGACCCACCGCATGCCTCTTCCTCTGGGCAGCCCCCCAGTGTTCAGGAGCGGTCACTCTGAGTCCAAACAGCTCCCTGCGCAGCTCCTCCTTTGGCCAGCCGTCCGGAGCCCCAGTGGTTGCTCCGAGTCCAAGCGCTGGGCTGAGCGGTCTCCTCTACGATGCTCCCAGTTGTCCAAGTTCACTGCTCCATGGGGAGGAAGGGTGTCTCATTGGGCAACTCTACTTCACAAAGTTCCCTGCGTTCCAGGACTATCGCCCCATCCGGGACACCTCCCCAATGGGAGAGACTCACCGGTGGCTTTGAGTTGGTCCCAAGTCTCTGAATATCTCCTCTTCTTGAATCCTGATTCCTGGAGCAACATGAAATGCAGCCACCCTCTAGTCCGCCATCTTGAAACGCCATAACTTAATTTTTAATGAACTTAATATCTACACAAACGAAACACTCAAACACAACCCAAGTGTCAAGATGATTATTTAAGTCCACACAGGCTCTTTAGGAGCTCAGAGAATAAAAAAGATTACTATGGTTTGGCAAACCTGGACAAAGGTTTAGTGAAAGAGGAAGTATTCAAGTAGTCCTTGACAATTGCTACAATATGAATATTTTATTTTTTTCATATTATGATCAGAGAGGGAATAGAAGTTAAGATGGATAAGATATTGCAGAAAGTAATAATTGGATAAAAGAGAACTTTTTTTTAAATCGACCCACAATATAAATATGTTTCACTGTGACTTCCTTATAGATTCAAAGGACATGATTCTGAAATTCATTAGCAAGGGAATTTCAAGTGTATTGTGAATTTTCAATTTACAATGAATATTCAGAGAGTTTTGCAAATACTTTTAATGAGATATAAACAAGTATAAAAAGATGTCTATTAAAGAAATAAGGGCGATCCAAGATGGCGGCCTAGAGGGAGACTGCACCCCCAGTCGCTCCAGAACCCAGGAGTTAAGAAGGGGAGGCACTGAGAGACTCGGACTGAAATAGAGCCACGGGTGAGTCTGCCCACTGGGTAAAGCTTGGTCCGGGTGGCAGGCCCAGAGATAGGTGGCTTATCGGAGCCGGGCAGGGCAGCTAGAGTCTTCCACAGGCAGCCTTGCGCACTCCGGTGGTGGGCCCCGACCACACAGCCAGCTTCTCCAGGTTCTCGGAACAGAACTGGCCCGCTAGTGAGAGCCTTTCTGACCAGAACAAGCTCCGAGTCCCGGAGCCACTGCAGCGCAGCATACTCCGGCAACGAACCAGCGGAGAGCCTCGATCCGCAAGCAGCCTCTGGGATCAGGGCAGGGCAGCCAGAGACCTCTTCAGGCGGCTCTGCCCACTCCGGCTGCAGGCTCTCTTCACGGGGCGATCCAAGATGGTGGCCTAGAGGGAGACTGCACCCCCAGTCACTCCAGAACCCAGGAGTTAAGAAGGGCAGGCATTGAGAGACTCGGACTGAAATAGAGCCACAGGTGAGTCTGCCCACTGGGTAAAGCTTGGCCCGGGTGGCAGGCCCAGATAGAGGTGGCTTATTGGAGCCGGGCAGGGCAGCTAGAGTCTTCCCAAGGTAGCCTTCCACACTCCGGCAGTGGGCTCCTCCCACACGGCCAGCTGCACGGTCCAGGTCCACAGTGAGAGCATTTCCGCACAGAGCCAGTACCAAACCGTGGAACCAGTAGGGGGTTAGGGGCAGTTTTCTTCGGATGAGCTGCTTTATCAGATTCCTCCAAGACATCAGGCTACTGAAGGCTGGGAGGTGATACACTGGAAATCTACCGGGACACTATAAGCCAATAGCGGAAAACTGCAATATCTCAGGGTCCCACTGACAACTAACCAATATGAGAAAACAAGGGAAGAAAATGTCCCAAACAAACCTAGATACTACATCAATAAAACCCAATGACAGCACAGCAGAAGAAATGTCAGAAAGGGAGTTCAGAATGTACATAATTAAAACGATCAGGGAAGCTAATGAGGAGATGAAAGAGCAAATGCAGGCATTGAAGGAGGAGATGAAAGAGCAAATGCAGGCATTAAATGATCGCACCAATCAACAGTTAAAAGACCAAATACGGGAAGGAAGAGATCATTTCAATAAAGAGTTAGAGATATTGAAAAAAAACCAAACTGAAATCCTGAAATGAAGGAAACAATAAACCAAGTTAAAAACTCCATAGAAAGCATAACAAATAGGATAGAACACCTGGAAGACAGAACCTCAGACATTGAAGACAAATTATTTAATCTTGAAAGCAAAGTTGGCCAAACAGAAAAGATGGTAAGAAATCATGAACAGAATCTACAAGAATTATGGGATATCATGAAAAGGCCAAATTTAAGAATTATTGGGATTGAGGAAGGCTTAGAGAAACAAACCAAAGGAATGAACAATCTATTCAATGAAATAATAACAGAAAATTTCCCAAATCTGAAGAATGAAATGGAAAACCAAGCACAAGAGGCTTATAGAACTCCAAACATACAAAATTACAACAGACCCACACCAAGGCACATTATTATGAAAATACCTAATATACAAAATAAAGACAGAATTTTAAAGGCCGCGAGAGAAATGAATCAAATTACATTCAGAGGGAAACCAATAAGAATATCAGCAGATTTTTCAATCCAGACCCTAAAAGCTAGAAGGGCCTGGAACAACATATACCAAGCCCTGAAAGAAAACGGATGCCAACCAAGAATCTTATACCCAGCAAAACTTACCTTCAAATTTGACGATGAAATAAGATCCTTCCATGATAAACAAAAGCTAAAGGAATTTACAAAAAGAAAGCCAGCATTACAGAACATTCTCAGCAAAATATTCCATGAGGAAGAGATGAAAAACAACGATGCAAATCAGCAACAGGAGGCACTAGCCTAAAGGAATAGCCAAATAAAGGAGAAACCAAATCATGTCAAAAACAAATATGAGTCAATTGACTGGGAATACAAATCATATCACAATAATAACCCTGAATGTTAACGGCCTGAATTCATCAATCAAAAGACACAGACTGGCAGATTGGGTTAAAAAGAAAAATCCAACAATATGCTGCCTGCAAGAGACTCATCTCATAGAAAGAGACACCCATAGACTAAAGGTGAAAGGATGGGGAAAAACATACCATGCACACGGACACAGCAAAAAAGCTGGAGTATCCATCCTCATCTCAGATAATGTGGACTTCAAACCAAAACTAGTCAGAAGGGATAAAGAAGGACATTACATGCTGCTTAAGGGAAGTATAAATCAGCAAGACATAACAATCATAAACATCTATGCCCCGAACATTGGCTCATCCACATACGTCAAACAAATCCTTCTCAATTTCAGAAACCAAATAGACCACAACACAATAATACTAGGCGATTTTAACACACCTCTCTCACCACTGGATAGATCGTCCAAACAAAAATTGAATAAAGAAACTATAGATCTCAACAACACAATCAGCAATTTAGACTTAACGGACATATATAGAATATACCATCCAACAAAGAACGAATACACTTTCTTCTCAGCAGCACATGGATCCTTCTCTAAAATAGACCATATTTTATGCCACAAAGCTACTGTTAGCAAATACAAGAAGATAGAGGTACTACCTTGTACTCTATCAGATCATAATGGATTGAAATTAGAAATAAATGACAGAATAAAAAACAGAAACTTCTCCAATACCTGGAGACTAAATAATACACTATTATATGATGACTGGATAACAGAAGACATCAGGAGGGAAATAAAAAAATTCTTAGAAGTAAACGAGAACAAAGACACATCATATCAAAATCTCTGGGACACTATGAAAGCAGTACTTAGAGGAAGATTTATTTCATGGGGTGCATTCAAAAAAAGAAGTAGAAATCAACAAATAAACGACTTAACACTACAGCTCAAAGCACTAGAAAAAGAAGAGCAGACCAATACCAAAAGTAGTAGAAGACAGGAAATAGTTAAAATCAGAGCCGAAATCAACGAAATTGAAACAAAAGAAACAATTGGAAAAATTAACAAAATAAATAGTTGGTTCTTTGAAAAAATAAGTAAAATTGATAAACCCTTAGCCACACTAACAAAGAGAAAGAGGGAGAAAACTCAAATTACTAAAATTCGGAATGAACAAGGAAACATCACAACAGACACGAGTGAAATACAAAACATAATTAGAAGCTATTTCGAAAATCTATACTCCAACAAAACAGAAAACCTCGAAGACATCAACAAATTTCTAGAGACATATGAACTACCTAAACTGAACGAGGAGGACATACACAACTTAAATAAACCAATTTCAAGCAATGAAATAGAAGAGGTCATCAAAAGCCTACCAACAAAGAAAAGTTCAGGACCAGATGGGTTCTCAGCCGAGTTCTACAAAACCTTTAAAGAAGAGCTCATTCCAATACTCCTCAAACTATTCCATGAAATAGAAGAGGAGGGAACCCTCCCAAACTCGTTCTATGAAGCCAATATCACCCTGATACCTAAACCAGACAGAGACACATCGAGGAAAGAAAATTTCAGACCAATATCCTTAATGAACATCGATGCAAAAATTCTCAACAAAATTTTAGCAAATTGCATACAAATATATATTAAAAAGATAGTGCACCACAATCAAGTGGGTTTTATCCCAGGGATGCAAGGTTGGTTCAACATTCGGAAATCAATAAATGTCATTCACCATATCAACAGACTTAAAGTTAAGAATCACATGATTATTTCAATAGATGCAGAAAAAGCATTTGATAAAATACAACATCCCTTCATGCTCAAAACACTAGAAAAAATTGGGGTAGTGGGAACATTCCTAAACTTTATAAAGGCAATCTACGCTAAGCCCATGGCTCATATCATTCTAAATGGTGAAAAACTGAAAGCATTCCCCCTAAAAACTGGAACAAGGCAGGGATGCCCTCTTTCACCGCTTCTATTCAACATCGTCCTTGAGACTCTAGCCAGAGCAATCAGACAAACCAAAGAAATTAAAGGGATACGAATAGGAAAAGAAGAACTCAAACTATCCCTGTTCGCTGATGACATGATTATATATTTAGAGGAACCTGGAAATTCCACCAGAAAACTTTTAGAACTCATAAGTGAATTCAGTAAAGTAGCAGGTTACAAGATCAATGCTCATAAATCCAATGCGTTTTTATACATAAGTGATGAATCTTCAGAAAGAGAAATTAGGAAAACTGCCCCATTCACAATAGCATCGAAAAAAATAAAATACTTGGGAATCAATCTCACAAAAGAGGTGAAAGACCTCTACAATGAGAACTACAGAACACTAAAGAAAGAAATTAAAGAAAACCTTAGAAGATGGAAAGATCTCCCATGTTCCTGGATAGGCAGAATTAATATCGTCAAAATGGCTATACTACCAAAAGTGCTATACAGATTCAATGCAATTCCAATTAAAATCCCAATGATGTACCTTACAGAAATAGAGCAAGCAATTATGAAATTCATCTGGAAGAATAAAAAACCTAGAATAGCTAAAGCAATCCTCAGTAGCAAGAGCGAAGCAGGGGGTATTGCAATACCAGATCTTCAACTCTACTACAAAGCAATAGTAACAAAAACGGCATGGTATTGGTAGCAAAATAGACAGGTAGATCAATGGTACAGAATAGAGGACATGGACACAAACCCAAATAAATACAATTTTCTCATACTAGACAAAGGTTCCAACAATATGCAATGGAGAAATGATAGCCTCTTCAACAAATGGTGCTGGGAAAACTGGAAAACCATATGCAATAGAATGAAATTAAACCCCTATCTCTCACCCTACACAAAACTCAACTCAAAATGGATCAAGGACCTCGGAATCAGACCAGAGACCCTGCATCTTATAGAAGAAAAAGTAGGTCCAAATCTTCAACTTGTTGGCTTAGGATCAGACTTCCTTAACAGGACTCCCATAGCACAAGAAATAAAAGCAAGAATCAACAACTGGGATAGATTCAAACTTAAAAGCTTTCTCTCAGCAAAGGAAACTATCAGAAATGTGAAGAGAGAGCCTACAGATTGGGAGAATATCTTTGCCAACCATACCTCAGATAGAGCGCTAATTTCCAGAATCTATAAAGAACTCAAAAAACTCTACACGAAGAATACAAATAATCCAATCAACAAATGGGCTAAGGAAATGAACAGACACTTCACAGAAGAAGATGTACAAGTAATCAACAGATATATGAAAAAATGTTCAACACCCCTAGTAATAAGGGAAATGCAAATCAAAACTACCCTAAGATTTCATCTCACCCCAATTAGAATGGCGATTATCAAGAATACAAGCAACAATAGGTGTTGGCGAGGATGTGGTGAAAAAGGAACACGCATACATTGCTGGTGGGGTTGCAAATTAGTGCAGCCCCTCTGGAAAGCAGTGTGGAGATTCCTCAGAAATCTTGGAATGGAACCACCATTTGACCCAGCTATCCCACTCCTTGGCCTATACCCAAAGGACTTAAAATCAGCATACTACAGAGATACAGCCACATCAATGTTCATTGCTGCTCAATTCACCATAGCCAGATTGTGGAACCAACCTAGATGCCCTTCAGTTGATGAATGGATAAAGAAACTGTGGCATATTTATACAATGGAATATTACTCCGCAATGAAGAATGATAAAATTATGGCATTTGTAGGCAAATGGCCGAAATTGGAGAATATCATGCTAAGTGAGATAAGCCAATCTCAAAAAACTAAAGGAGGAATGATCTCGCTGATAAGCGGATGAGGACATATAATGGGGGTTGGGAGGGGCTAGCATTAGGTTTAGGGTTAGGTTTAGAGTTAGGCTAAGGAGAGCGGTAAGAATGAAGGAAAGAAGGACTGTGTAGAGGGAAAAGAGGGGTGGGAGGGGTGGGGGCGAGGGGAAAAATAGAATAAACATCATTACCCTATGTAAACGTAAAAAAAAAAAAAAAGAAATAAGGATTGTAACAGTAATGATTACTAAAAACAAGACTATAACCATGACAGTGACCATGAATCATAATTCAGAGGGAATGTACAACCTGAATCTGGGGGAAGAAGGAGTAGTCAGAAGCAGGCAGGATACAGGTAATAGAAGAAAAGAAATGGTCTTTGACCTTTCTGGATATATCTAGGTGTCTTAATGATCAGTGTTACAGGCATTACAGCAAATGCAATCTCACAACAGAGGTGGGATGACAAATATGCAGAAGTCCATGTGCTAGATGGTAGGAAAACAACCAAGACAAAGCATTCTTTTTAAAGAGGACCCCAAGAAGTGGGTATGGTTTGAGCATTTGGCATAAGGGGCAGAATGCAAACCGTAGTGTAGGAAACTCAAGCTAGGCATGATCGTATTTGTTCATTTGTGTACTCATTTTACAAATATCCATTTAGTATCTGCTATTTGAACACAAGGCAGTAACCAAAAGGCTGTCCTTACCCTTATAAAACTTACATTTTAGTCACTCAAGTTGAATATTTAAACTCAAATTTTAAAATAATGATGTACAGAATTCAGACTTATAAATTCTAACCCAACTGAGTTGCAATAAAACATGGACATTGGCATCTTTTCAGAGCTCCCTTGGTCAGTTCAATGTATAACTAGGGCTGAGAGTCACTATTCCAAGATCACTAAAGTTAGGCTATGTTCTACTGCTGTAAAAAGTAAATCTCAGTGACTTAAAAACAAACATGTTTATCTTTTACTCATGCTACATATACACAGAAGTGCTACAAGGTTGCTCTGCTCCTAATACTCATGCTAACAGAGCAACTATCACTACAGATGTTGCCAGTCACTATCCAAGAAGAAAAGAGAGCCTTGGAGGTTTTAACTCCAGAATAAATATTCCAGTCTGAAAGTGACACACATCACTTAAAGTCACAAAGCTCTGCCAGAACTGGTCAAGTAAAACCACCCACCTTTAAGGGGGCCAGGAAGCACCTTCCCACCATGCTACAGAAAGTAGAAAAACATAAATAGACATTAGTCAGCATTAAAGGTGACCATTAAAAATAGGCATTATCAATCAACATAAATGTAAACCACCACTAAGGGCAATCATTTTTGACTAGAATTTCGGACAATAAGGATAAGCATTACATTGATCAGCACTAAAGTTATTCACTGTTGACCAGTATATTAAGGATAAGCACTATGTTAACAAGCATTAAGGATTGCAACTAAAGATAACCATATAGGACCTAGACTTCAGGCCAAGGAACTCAGATTTTGAACTTATGGTCTCTATATAGTTCATTATACACAGGCAATCTCTCCATCTTTACTACATTTCATGCCTACAAATGTTCTCAGCCCATACTTCCCACCCAAGAAATGTAAGGTAACTCTCACTTGTATTTCTATAACTTCATAAGTTCATTTCCAGCACAGTGTCCACCACAATGACTTCATCCATTTGCACTGCTGAAGGCAGGGACTAGTACTGACCTTGGAATCCCCGTAATCTGGGGGTATGGTCTGGCCTATGGTATATGCTGTTGGATTTTGACTTGAATTAGTGAGTGCATTTCCTAAAACGAGCACCAAGATAGTGGAGCAATACCTCCCAGTCAGGTTTTAAACTACTCCATCCTCCTTCAACAAGTTCAACTTCTCTGCCCTGCAGACAGTGTATTCAAATGCCTAGACTGATTAACTGTTTTCACTAAATTCCCTTGATCTGATGTTCAACAGAGTTAAACAAAATGATGCCTCAAACAACATGTAAATATGAATTTACTCACTGAATTAAGTTTCTGCTGTCAGCATGAGGTAGAGTAACTCCAAACAGCAACAGAAATACCCAGCTTACCATGAAATACAATCTCAGAAGCTTTTTCCCCATAAATACTAATGATTCGCCACCTCGCCCAGTTGGATAATATTTTCTTACAAATTATAGCACAGAAAAACCCTGGAGATGCACTGTGGAGGATCCACAGTATTTTCAGATTGTGTCTCTTCCTTGTGTTCTCTCTCCCACTCACTGCCTCTCTGTCTCTGTGTGTCTCTCTTTCTTTATGTCTCTCTGTGTGTTTCTCCTTGTCTCACTCCCCACCCCCACATCCTTCCCATCTCTATGTTTATCTCTCTGTACAACCATCCCCTTAATGCTTCACAAACTGGCTAACTGTGAATACCACTTTAAGAATATATTATACCTTCCATCTCTACCTAGATAAAAGAGAAAAAACCAAGGAAATTGCTCTCAATGGGAACAAATCTCATTTATCACCAATAAACAGCAGCTGCTGATACTTGATAACAACACTGTCCCTCTGCACAGTGAAATGTTCATACAAGGCTATGTTAATAACAAAGCATGTTACACTAAAAATTCTTGATAAAGAAGAGTGGGGATATAGGTTGAAAGGCATATTAAATGAGCAAAGATGGCATCTTTTTAAACTGAAGAAATAAAAATAGGTAGCTCACCTCTGAGATAACTAGTGCTAGGATTCCAGTTGGATTAAAGAGTTATTAAGCATCTGTAGCCTCACAAAAAAAAATCAGGCTAAGAGATAAATTTAGAGGTCTAAATGGTTTAATTTCCCTCCAGCTGTATATTTCTTACATCTGAAATCCTTTTGTATTTAATAATAAAATCCATGCCTAGGAATCCAATTGAATAATGACACTGAATTCATATTTCTATCTACCCCCACAAGATTCTTTAAGATTTTTTCCAAAACAATCTACAATTTCTTTCTTCATTTTGTGTGTGTGTGTGTGTGTTCATTTTTTTTTGTGTGTGTGTGTGTGTGTGCGGAGAGACACTAGTACCTGTAACCCTGAACCAAAAGTAAGGTTTCAATCTTAAATACAATCTCATGTGTGGAACACTGACAGTCATACAAGAACTGAACACATAACTCTGGCTGTGACAACTCCAGCTTCCAACCCATCTTCTGCTGTCTCATCAGCATATTTACCACCTTTTCCTAATAGCATCATAGCTCTTCTTCTCTTAGAAACTGCTTCCTTTACTTCAAATGTAGCTTTCACAGAGCCACAATATCTCTGTTCCCAAGGCTGGAGATGGTCCAGAAGTGGGCAATGGCTCCAAACCAAGCCAATACAAGTTCTTCCTCATGATTTCTCTAACAGTCACTAAGATCAAAGTTCCCAGTTTGGTGGTGAAAGCTAAAGGATATGACACTTAAGAGAAATTGACAGTCATGTTTCCTGACTTGTAGAGCAAGCTCATATGTTGGGGAGAAGATAAAGTCAACAGGAAGAGATAAAAGACAAAAATAATGTATATAATTTAAATAGTGTGTTAGTGAATGCTGTCTGCATCCCACCCAGAGTCCCCTGTTAGCACTTTTAACCATTTCTGTGCATCCTTTCCCTAGATTCTCTGCACTTTTGCTTCTAATGGTCTATACCTATGACTGTTTTAGTACACCATCTTTGGAGCTACTAGAACTTCCTTGCCCTGACAAGTGGAGCCAGAAATGCTCAGTGGTTATGTTTCCCCAGGTTGGGAAGGACTTATTAGTGAATAACTGACTGATAAAGGCATATGCAAACCAAGTTCCCTCACCTCCAGTTGGAGGAAACTGAGTTATAATTCACATTTTGGAATTCCCCTGCTGAGTCAGGTTGAAGCTTGGAGAAAGCCTTGTTTGACTTTTTCCCCTTCCCTGTCCTGCTTCTTACTCTCTCTTACTTGTTTGTCTAAGTACTAAGAACACAAAATTAAATACTGTTCAAGTGAGTCACTGGTCTCAATTATCCCTGAGACTCTTTAATATACAGCCAAAGTTTGGTTACTAACATGCCCAATGCCATTTCTTTTTATTTCATTTTTATTTGTAATAATAAATTGACAAATTATAGTTGTATATATTTATAGGATACAAAGTGCTGATATGATTTATAAATACAATGTGGAATAATTAAATTGAGCTAATTAACATATCTGTCACCACAAACACTTGTCACTTTTGTGATTAGAACATTCAAAATTTACTCTCCTTTCAATCTTGTTTCCTCTTAATAAATTAGCTCATTTGAAACCAAAAGGGACCTAACTAATTCAACAACCGAGACAGTCAGTTCAATGGAATATGATATCCAAAATGATTATTTTATAGGATATGTTGATACGAATAGGACATTTGTGAACTTGACTAAATAAATAATTTGCCTGGTTTTTATTTTTGATAGTTGATTGTCAACTACATGAAAATAATCAAATTAATATGTATATTTACATATAGTCACATTTGCCATTTAGTAGCCTTTGAGACAACACAGTATAGAAGAGTTGACTCTGTTGATTCATATACTTGTACAGAAACTAGTGTAACAGAATACTGAGCAGGATATTAATAACGTTTCCAATCTTATGATTATAGACAACATGTGATTTGCAATGAATTTCAAAGGCCCAGGAGAAGTTTACTGATGCTAATTATAAGAAACATTTTGACAGCCACCATCTGGAGCAATGCTTAAGTGAATATAAACTGCTAAAAGTGAGTTTAATATGATAACCAGTTTATTGGGCAGGTTACAGAAATATCTCTCTACAACTATTCATTGGGGATTGGAATCATTTGCTCAAACTTTTCTAACATTTCCCCCTCCCAGTTTAAAAGGAGAAAGCATAACCACCAAAGACCCAGCCTAAATGAGTTATAGATTTGGGACTAATTGGTGCCTGATTAAAGCTATTCAACCATGACTATGTTGTAAAGTAGAAGCAAAAATGGGACCCTGGCAGGAAAGTCCATAATTACTGTGACAAAGAAACAGCAATCTCAGTGCTGGATTAAAAATGGAAATGTTTTATATTTTCTTGAGAAAGGAGGTTCTGTAAGATTGCTTTTTACTCATATAAATAATCTGCAAACTGTTTATTCAATATTAAATTTAATATTAGAAAAAGAGGCTTGTGCATCATTTACATATAATAATTAACTAATCCACTAACTTTAAAATAATTAAATGACAGATTGAATACAATGCCAGTCACAAACCTAAGTTACACCATTACTTTCAGGTATGCATACTCTACTTTCTATACAATTTGTAACAAATGTGTGTATGGGAGGGAATGTGGTCATCTTTCTGGTGTGATTAACTCATAAATAACTCTCCTATTGAACATTATGCTAAGTGAAATAAGCCAGGCTCAGAAAGTCAGGGGTTGATGCTTTCCCCCATATGTGGAAGTTAGAAAGAATGAAAAGGAATTTAAAAGAGGGATCCTCACAAAAATAGAAGGGAGATCAGTAGAGGTAAAGTAGAAAATCAGAGAAGGAAAGGGGAAGAACTCAAGAATAAAGTCAACCAAATTATGCTATGTGCATGTATGAATATACCACAATGAACCCTACTTTTATGCATGATTATAATGCACCAATGAGAAATATAGATATAAATAAAAGACCAGAAGAGTAGAGGTAAGGGAAAAGGTTGAGGGAGGTGTGAAGGGAAAGGGGAAATACTGGGCAATTAATTGAAGTAAATTATATTATGTGCATATATGAATGTATCACAATGAACTCCACTATTATAATTATAATGCAATACTAAAAGCATAAAAGGAAATAAGGAAACAACTCTGCTAGTAAACCAGATTTAAGGTATAAGCCAGTGCTTTCTATGTATCTTTCACTTGCAAATGAAGTACCTCATATGAAGTCTTCTCAGTTCTTCATATTGTTTTTCACAAAGAAGGAAAACACATTCAGTGGTGGTGATGCACTTCAACTATTTGGATTGTGTTTTTGTTTATGATCTGTTCTGTTATTCATTCATTCCCTCAGTCAAAATTTGGTCACTTATAGTTTATAAGCATGAAGGATGCAAGAATTGATGACACAAGGTTCCTACCCGCCCATCCACCCATTATGAAGTTTACAGGCCAGCTAGAAAGAGACAATATATAACAACCACCAATATGATATGATCAGTGTCAAAATAGAGAGATATATCAGATCTTAGAACTCCTTGGTTGGAAGGAAAGGTGAAATGGTAGATGAGGCAGAAGAAATGAGGCAGGTAAAGCTTAACAGATCCTCACCATTTGAATTTGGCCTGAAATGAAGAACAGGATTTCTCCAGGTATAATGGAAGAATGAACTTTTGCAATGTAAGGGAGCTTCACAAAGTCATTTAGATGTGGAATCATAGTACACAAAGATTGAGAAACTCAAGTAGGTGTTTATTGGAGACTGGTAAATATTTAGGCCTCCTGTATCTGCATAGTCAACAAAAGGAGAACAGAACAGGATCAGCACATTTTCAAGGTAAATTAAATTTATTTTTGTGCCCCCATGATGCACCCCAGTAATATAACCTATTGATCTGGAAAGTTCTCCTGCCCAGTGGAGGATGTGGAATGCATTCAGGAAGAGAGGAAACTCACTTCTAATGCTGATTGGCAATGTGGCAGAGGAATAGTTTGCATACCTTTGTGGTTCTTGGGCACTTGGATTGCACTCCATTTATGTAGGACTTCTGGATGCAGGATCTTTTCCAGATACCACCAGCTGGTGAGAATAGGGCTCCTAATCTATGGACATAAAGGCAGTCTTAGTCTGGACTAGGTGGCTGGGCATAGCAGACCTTACTAGGTAAAAATTTTTAGGATCAGTAACCGGGTGGGATAAGTAGTCAGGTTTAAGCACATCTCAGCATATTCAAAAGAATGAAATTATCTTGCAAAGTTGTAAAAATAAGACAAATAATAACCCTCATGAATTTGAAGTTGCTACCTAGTCTATGCTTATATTCTAAATTCCTCATATCCCAAAATTTCTTCAGAATTTAACCAAGAGTTATTACGGGTCTCCTATATGCAAACATTGCCAAAAACACTTCCAAAATATAGTCTTGGTTCTCAAGAAATACACTAGAATCTACTGGAAGCTGTAGCACAAAACTGATACATTCACCCAAAATGTCAATTTCACTTGATGGAAAATTATTTAAGATATTTCTATAATAAAACTGTAGTGAATATAATATGAATTTGTATGGAGAATTCACTTCACATTTTATGATGAAACAGGAAACTTCAAAGAAGACTTAAACTTTCTGTGGGTACCTTTGCGCTTTTCTCTATCATTATAGGGATAAAATGGGAGAAATCTGAAAGGCATTTATTTAATTCTAACAAATGTGATGCTCCCTGCTTTACACTTATAGAGGTTGAGGCTCACAGAAGTTATTAATTCACTCAAAATGTTATAACTTCCCCAATTAGAAATTTTCTACTGATGTTTAAATCTCAGTTGATGAGAAAAATTAATATAAGACAAGAAGATGATGGCCAACCTTAACTTCTCAGTGTATATTATTACATATTAGCCCTGCTGTTTCAAACTGTCATCTCATTCCACTCTTTCTAAAACAATCAAAATGAAAGTTTCTCAAACTAAAAAGCTTTCTCTCAGTAAAGGAAACTATTGGCAATGTGAAGAGAGAACCTACAGAGTGAGAGAAAATCTTTGCCAATCATACTTCAGATAGAGCACTAATTTCCAGAATATATAAAGAACTCGCTCGGGGCCAAGATAGCGGACTAGAGGGTGGCTGCATTTCATGTTGCTCCAGGACCCAAGATTCAAAAGAAGAGATAGTGAGAGACTTGGGACCAACTCAAAGCCGCCGGGTGAGTCTCTCCCATTCGGGAGGCGTCCCGGATGGGGCAGTAGCCCCAGAACGCAGGGAATTTGTGAAGTGGAGTTGCTCGGTGAGACGCCCCTCCCCCCACTGGAGCGGTAAACACGGACAACTGGGATCATCTTAGAGGAGGCGGCTCAGAACAGCGCTTGGACTCGGAGCAACCACTGGGGCTTCGGGCGGCTGCCTGAGGAGGAGCTGCGTGGTGAGCTGTTTAGACCCAGAACAACCGCTTCTGAACACCGGGGGGTTGCCCAGAGGAAGAGGAGAAGCGTGGCGGGACGCTTGGTCTAGGAGTGACTGCATCAGAGCCACAGGTGGTTGCCAGAGGAGGAGCTGCGTAGTGAGCTGTTTGAACTCAGAGCGAGCGCTCCTGAACACCGGGGGACTGCCCAGAGGAGGAGGAGGAGCGCGGCGGGTTGCTTGACCCAGGAGTGACTGTGTCGGAGCCACAGGCGGTTGCCAGAGGAGGAGCTGCGTGGCGAGCTGTTTGATCTCGGAACAACTGCTCCAGAACACTGGTGGCCTGCCTGGAGGAGGACAGCGGTGGGACGCTTGGTCTGGGAGTGGCTGCATCAGAGCCATGGGTGGTTGCCAGAGGAGGAGCCGAGTGGTGAGTTGATTGGACTAAAAGGGACCACTCCTGAACACCAGTGACCTGCCTGGAGGAGGAGCGTGGTGAGTCACTTGGTCTCGGAGCCACCGCTCCTGAACACCTGGGGGGCTACCCCAAGGAGGAGGAGGAGGAACAGGGCGGGTCACTTGGACTTGGAGTGACTGCCTAGGGCTACGGGTGGTTGGCGGGAGGAGGAGACGCGAAGTGAGTTGTTTGGACTCCTAGTGACTGCGTCGGAAACCTGGCCACTGTCCGGAGGAGGAGGTGTGTGGCGGGTCTCTGGGTCTTGGAGCTATTGTACGGGGCTCCAGGTGATGGCTCAGAAGAGGGGCTGCATAGCCAGGCGATTGGTGCAGAGCAGGGTCCCAGGAGCTAGGTGGCTTCTTGGTGGAAGAGCCGCACAGAGACACGCCTAGGGGCAGAGCGAAGTTTCCAGGACTGCGGGCAGATTCTCTGGGAGAGGCAGCCTAAGGAGACTCGCCTGTGAAGGGTGAGGCTCCCAGGCCCAGGACGTAGGTCCGGGCCCCTGGGATCGTTGCAGAGGAAGACAGCCCAGCCCAGCTGGTAGTTGTAGATTGAGGGGAACCTCTAGGAGGGGAACTGACCAGCAAGACGTCCCCACCGAGTGAGTCTTCCCGGCCGGGGGAGGTTTTCCCACAGGGACGGTAAAACCAGAGACACAGGCACAAACAGGACTTGCCTCAGCCCACAGCCTAGTTCCCTGTTGGATGACCACTGGTCAACAAGTGGAGGCACCTCTGCCCACTAGCAGGGAATTCACGCCACCTGAGGGTCACCACCCCTAGAGAGGCAGCTTCTTCGTGGAGCTCTGCATTATCAACCTCCTCCAAGACTTCAGGCTACTGAAGGATAAGAGGGGATATACTAGCAATCTTCAGGGACATTATAAGTTGATAGAGGAAATCTGCAATATCTTAATGCCCCACAAACTCCTGAACAATATGAGAAAACAAGGGAAGAAAATGCCCCAAACAAATCTAGATGTTACATCAATAGAATCCAATGACAGCATGGCAGAAGAAATGACAGAAAGGGAGTTCAGAATGTACATAATTAAAATGATCAGGGAAGCAAACGATGAGATGAAAGAGCAAATGCAGGCATTGAATGAACGCACCAATCGACAGTTAACAGAGCAAATTCAGGAAGCAAAAGATCATTTCAATAAAGAGTTAGAGATATTGAAAAAAAAAAACAAACAGAAATCCTTGAAATGAAGGAAACAATAAACCAAATTAAGAACTCCATAGAAAGCATAACCAATAGGATAGAACACCTGGAAGACAGAACTTCAGATATTGAAGACAAAATATTTAACCTCGAAAACAAAGTTGAACAAACAGAGAAGATGGTGAGAAATCATGAACAGAATCTCCAAGAACTATGGGATATCATGAAAAGGCCAAATTTGAGAATTATTGGGATTGAGGAAGGCTTAGAGAAACAAACCAAAGGAATGAACAATCTATTTGAAGAAATAATATCAGAAAATTTCCCAAATCTGAAGAATGAAATGGAAAATCAAGTCCAAGAGGCTTATAGGACTCCAAATACACAAAATTACAACAGACCCACACCAAGGCACATTATTATGAAAATACCGAACATACAAAATAAAGACAGAATTTTAAAGGCTGTGAGAAAAAGAACCAAATTACATTCAGGGGGAAGCCAATACGGATATCAGCAGATTTTTCAACCAGACCCTAAAAGCTAGAAAGGCCTGGAACAACATTTTTCAAGCTCTGAAAGAAAATGGATGCCAACCAAGAATCTTATACCCAGCAAAACTTACCTTCAAATTTGACGATGAAATAAAATCCTTCCATGATAAACAAAAGCTAAAAGAATTTACAAAAAGAAAGCCAGCATTACAGAACATTCTCAGCAAAATATTTCATGAGGAAGAGATAAAAAACAAAGAAGCAAATCAGCAAAGGGAGGAATTATCCTAAAGGAACTGTCAAATAAAGGAGGAACCAAGATGTGTCAAAAATTTTAAATATGAACCAAATGACTGGGAATACAAATCATATCTCAATAATAACCCTGAATGTTAATGGCCTGAATTCATCAATCAAAAGACATACACTGGCAGATTGGATTAAAAAGAAAGATCCAACAATATGTTGCCTGCAAGAGACTCACCTCATAGAAAGAGATACCCATAGACTAAAGGTGAAAGGATGGGGCAAAACATACCATGCACATGGACTCAGCAAAAAAGCTGGAGTATCCATCCTCATTTCAGATAATGTGGACTTCAAGCCAAAGTTAGTCAGAAGGGATAAGGAAGGACATTTCATACTGCTTAAGGGAAGCATAAATCAGCAAGATATAACAATCATAAACATCTATGCCCCAAACAGTGGCTCATCCATGTATGTTAAACAAATCCTTCTCAATTTTAGAAACCAAATAGACCATAACACAATAATACTAGGTGATTTTAACATGCCTCTTTCACCACTGGACAGATCTTCCAAACAAAAATTGAACAAAGAAACCATAGATCTCAATAACACAATCAATAATTTAGACTTAACAGACATTTATAGAATATACCATCCAACCAAGAGCGAATACACTTTCTTCTCAGCAGCACATGGATCCTTCTCTAAAATAGACCATATATTATGCCACAAAGCTAATGTCAGCAAATACAAGAAGATAGAGACACTACCTTGTATTCTATCAGATCATAATGGATTGAAGTTACAAATTAATGAAAGAGTAAAAAACAGAAACTACTGCAACACCTGGAGATTAAACAATATGCTACTATATGATGAATGGATAACAGAAGATATTAGGAAGGAAATTAAAAAATTCTTAGAGGTAAACGAGAACAAAGAAATATCATATCAAAATCTCTGGGACACTATGAAAGCAGTACTTAGAGGAAGATTTATTTCATGGAGCGCATTTAATAAAAGAAGTAAAACTCAAAAAATAAATGACCTAACACTACAGCTCAAAGCCCTAGAAAAAGAAGAACAGACCAACACCAAAAGTAGTAGAAGACAGGAAATAGTTAAACTCAGAGGTGAAATCAATGAAATTGAAACAAAAGAAACAATACAAAAAATTGACAAAATAAATAGTTGGTTCTTCGAAAAAATAAACAAAATTGATAAACCTTTAGCCACACTAACAAAGAGAAGATGAGAGAAAACCCGAATCACTAAAATTCGGAATGAACAAGGAAATATCACAACAGACATGACTGAAATACAAAACATAATTAGAAGCTATTTTGAAAATCTATACTCCAACAAAATAGAAAATTTCGAAGACATCAACAGGTTTCTAGAGACATATGAATTGCCTAAACGGAACGAGGAGGACATACACAATTTAAATAGACCAATTTCAAGTAAAGAAATAGAAGAAGTCATCAAAAGCCTTCCAACAAAGAAAAGTCCAGGACCAGATGGGTTCTCAGCCGAGTTCTACAAAACTTTTAAAGAAGAGCTCATTCCAATACTTCTCAAAGTATTCCAGAAAATAGAAGAGGAGGGAACTCTCCCAAACTCATTCTATGAAGGCAATAACACCCTGATTCCTAAACCAGACAGAGACACATCAAGGAAAGAAAATTTCAGACCAATATCCTTAATGAACATCGACGCAAAAATTCTAAACAAAATTTTAGCAAATTGCATACAAAAACATATTAAAAAGATAGTGCACCATGATCAAGTGGTTTCATCCCAGGGATGCAAGGTTAGTTCAACATCAGGGAATAAATAAATGTAATTCACCATATCAGTAGACTTAAAGTGAAGAATCACATGATTATTTCGATAGATGCAGAAAAAGCATTTGATAAAATACAGCATCCCTTCATGCTCAAAACACTAGAAAAAATAGGGATAGTGGGAACATTCCTTAACATTGTAAAGGCCATCTACACTAAACCCATGGCTAATATCATGCTAAATGGTGAAAAACTGAAAGCATTCCCTCTAAAAACTGGAACAAGGCAGGGATGCCCTCTTTCACCACTTCTATTCAATATCGTCCTTGAAACTCTAGCCAGAGCAATTAGACAGACCAAAGAAATTAAAGGGATATGAATAGGAAAAGAAGAACTCAAACTATCCCTATTTGCTGATGATATGGTGGTATACTTAGAGGAACCAGGAAATTCCACCAGAAAACTTTTAGATCTCATAAGTGAATTCAGTAAAGTAGCGGGATATAAGATCAATGCACATAAATCTAAGGCATTTCTATACATAAGCGATGAGTGTTCAGAAAGAGAAATTAGGAAAACTACCCCATTCACAATAGCTTCGAAAAAAATAAAGTATTTGGGAATCAATCTCACAAAAGAGGTGAAAGACCTCTACAATGAGAACTACAGAACACTAAAGAACGAAATTAAAGAAAACCTCAGAAGATGGAAAGATCTCCCATGTTCTTGGATAGGAAGAATTAATATTGTCAAAATGGCCATACTACCAAAAGTGCTATACAGATTCAATGCAATTCCAATTAAAATCCCAATGATGTACCTTACAGAAATAGAGCAAGCAATTATGAAATTCATCTGGAAGAATAAAAAACCCAGAATAGCTAAAGCAATCCTTGGCAGAAAGAGTGAAGCAGGGGGTATCGCAATACCAGATCTTCAACTCTACTACAAAGCAATAGTAACAAAAACGGCATGGTATTGGTACCAAAATAGAAAGGTGGATCAATGGTACAGAATAGAGGACACAGACACAAACTCAAATAAATACAATTTTCTCATACTAGACAAAGGGACCAAAAATATGCAATGGAGAAAAGATAGCCTCTTCAACAAATGGTGCTGGGAGAATTGGAAATCCATATGCAACAGAATGAAACTAAACCCATATCTCTCACCATGCACGAAACTAAACTCAAAATGGATTAAGGATCTCGGAATCAGACCAGAGACCTTGCATCTTATAGAAGAAAAAGTGGGTCCAGAGCTTCAACATGTCGGCTTAGGACCAGACTTCCTCAACAGGACTCCCATAGCACAAGAAATAAAAGCAAGAATCAATAACTGGGATAGATTCAAACTAAAAAGCTTTCTCTCAGCAAAGGAAACTATCAGCAATGCAAAGAAAGAGCCTACAGAGTGGGAGAAAATCTTTGCCAATCATACTTCAGATAGAGCTCTAATCTCCAGAATCTATAAAGAACTCAAAAAACTCTACACCAAGAATGTAAATAATCCAACTGACAAATGGGCTAAGGAAACGAATAGACACTTCACAGAAGAAGATCTACAAGCAATCAACAAACATATGGAAAAATGTTCAACATCTCTAGTAATAAGAGAAATGCAAATCAAAACCACCCTAAGATTCTATCTCACCCCAATTAGAATGGCGATTATCAAGAATACAAGCAACAACAGGTGTTGGTGAGGATGTGGGGAGAAAGGTACACTCATACATTGCTGGTGGGCTGCAAATTAGTGCAGCCACTCTGGAAAGCAGTGTGGAGACTCCTTAGAAAACTTGGAATGGAACCACCATTTGACCCAGCTATCCCACTCCTTGGCCTATACCCAAAGGACTTAAAATCAGCATACTACAGAAATACAGCCACATCAATGTTCATAGCTGCTCAATTCACAATAGCCAGATTGTGGAACCAACCTAGATGTCCTTCAATTGATGAATGGATAAAGAAACTGTGGTATATATATACAATGGAATATTACTCAGCCATAAAGAATGATAAAATGATGGCATTTTCAGGTGGATGGATGAAGTTGGAGAAAATCATGCTAAGTGAGATAAGTCAATCTCAAAAAACCAAATGTTTAATGATCTCTCTGATAAGTGGATGATGATACATGATGGGGGGTGGGAGGGAGGCAAGAATGGAGGATGGATGGATTGTATAAGGATGGAAAAAGAGGGGTTGGGGTGGAGGAAGGAAAAATAACAGAATGAGACAAACATCATTACCCTATGTGCATGTATGATTACACAAATGGTGTGACTCTACTTCATGTACAACCAGAGAAACAAGTTGGACCCCATTTGTTTACAATGAATCAAAATAAATAAATAATTTTTTAAAAGAAAAGAATAATTAGTGCCTATTTATTAAAAAACTCTGGCTTTTCTGCTTTTTGTTAGATTTTTCTCTGACCTTCTACTATATAGAATGTAATATCATTTTATGGTACTTAGGAACAAGAATACTTAATAAAGATCTCAGAATGTTTTATTGAAAAAACATGTAACCAAGACTGACAACAACTGGACTGACCAAACTCTAACACTATAGTTGAGATAATTTGCTAAACACTTTTATAATGGACAAACTCAATATAAGGCATGTAAAATGGTCTAGTGCAAATATTCGTAAAAGTTCAAAGAAGGGTTATAGCAGTGAGACCTGGAGTTGTTAAGAAAGGGATAATCTGGGAGGAGTAACTTGGGCTAAATTTTGAGCAATGAAATTTTGACTGATTAAAGAAATGAAGGAGTAATTCAAGTAGGGATAAAGCAGATGTGAGCATGTTATGTGATATGGAAAGTTGAGAGTCAACCTGGAATGGGGGCAAAGGAGGCGAAGGTGGAAATTCAAAACAAATGGAGAGTCAGTGATATGAATGACCCTGATCTTCTGTTATAACAGATAGTGCCATCTTTGGCAAAGAGACATTTCTGAAATCAAAAGTTCAAGACTTAAATCTGATGTTATTTGATGCACAAAGGACTATGTTTGTAAGAACTGCAACTTAACAAAGATTCCTTTTTTCATAAGAAATGATTTGTCTTATGCTTGAGAACCAAAATGCATCCCTGTAAAAGCTCAGAATCTTGACCACAATTATATATTGGTAAAACCATTTTTTGCAGATTTAAGTGATTCATCACCCAGTTTTAAAACTTTCTTATTGTGGTAAAATATGCATACCATAAAATCTACCTTCTTAAATATTTGGCATACAGCTCAGTGGTATTAATTATATTCATATTTTTGTACAACCATCAACACCCATCCATCTGTACAACTTTTAATCTTGCAAAACTGAAACTCTATACCCTTTAAAACATAATTCTCCCTTTCCTCCTTCCCCTGCAACCCTCAGCAACTAATATTCTACTTTCTCTATGAATTTGGCTATTCTAAGTAACCCATATAAATGGAATTATATAGTATTTGTCCTTCCAGAACTGGCCTTTAAGACCCATCCATATTGTAGCATAACTCAGAATTTCCTTCCTTTTTAAAAATATTTTATTGGTGCTTTATAATTGTACATAATAGTAGGATTCATTGTGATGTATTTGTACATGCACAACACATACTGTATTTCACCACATAATCATCACAGATTATATGGCAATTTTTTTTGCAAAAACATGAGGTGTGGTTGTTATTACTTAAAAATCGTTTGTTATTAAACAGTCTTTGGTGAAAGATTAGGATGCACAGAGTACTATGAATACATGTTAAAATCAAAACACATTATATCTTTGTGACAATATAGTGAACATTTTTCTAGTCTATAAAAAGTTAACATGTTAGTTGTTATCAATTTGTGCATAATAGTAGAAATATTACACTGGAGGATGTTTCCTATAGTACTGCAAAGAATGGACTTATAAAATTTAATCTTCTGTGTCTGAAGATTCTACACTGCTATCATTCGTTTTGTTATCTGTTGTATCACCCTCAATACCACTCAAATAAGATGTGTTTACTGTTAGTCCCACAGTGCTGTAAACATCACACAAGTCTAGAGTCAGTATTTGGAAATATTGACAGTGTGCGTGCACTGAGAATTATAGGCTGACAGCTTGCAGTGTGTGAAAAGACAAATGCATGTTCATATACCACAGGTGAATACATTGCTATTCTGTTTACCTTTTAAGCGGCATGATAAAGAGAACTGTACCATGTGACAATTATGCAATGAAAGTTATAAACAAATTTTTGGACTGAAAAAAACAGGATGTGAACAATTTTAAAATAGAAAACAGAGGGAAGAGCAATAGATTAGAGGAAGAGGAACATGGAGAGGATAGAGGGGAGAGTAAGAGGAAGTACTAGGGACAAATTAAGCAAATTATATTCCATGCATGTATGATTATGTCAAAATTAACCCCAATATTTTGTATAACTATGGCATACTGATGAAGTCATTTTTTACAAAAAGGGTGCAATGATTATTCAAGGGCAATGATTATGTGGTAAAATATGATAATTTGGTCTATTTCATTCCCCCATATCTTCCCTTTCCATCTCTCCCTCCCTCCATAACTCCCACCCTCTATTGTTCTCCCTTTTATTTTCATGAGGTCCCTTTTCCTCCCCTTTTCTCTCTAGCTTCCACATATAAGAGAAAACATACAGCCCTTGAGTTTCTGACTCTGGCTTACCTAACTTAGCATGATGTTCTCCACTTCCATCCATTTAACTGAAAATGTCATAATTTTGTTCTTCTTTATGACTGAGTAAAACTCCATTGTGTAAGTATACCACATTTTCTTTATCTATTTATCTGTTGACAGATGCCTAGTCTGGTTTTCATAGTTTGGCTATTGTAAATTGAATTGCTATAAATATGGATATGCATATATTGCTATAGTATGCTTATTTTAATTCTTCAGGATAAATACTGAGGAGTGCTACAGCTGGGCCTGTGGTGGTTCCATGCCTAGTCTTTTGGAGAGCCTCCATACTTATCTCCATAGTGGTTGTTCTAATTTACAATCCACTGACAGTGTATAAATGTTTCTTTTTCCCCAAATCCTTCCCATAATAACCCTGGATTATTAATCCTCTGTCAGAAGAATAGCTGGCAAAATTTTTCTCCTATTCTGTAGGCTCTCTCTTCATGCTCTTGTTTCCTTTGCTGTGCAGAAGTTTTTAATTTGATGCCCTCCTTTTTATTGATTCTTGGTTTTATACTTTGATGCTTACTATTTATAAGAATATCTCTCTTTTACCCACAGAGTCCACCCTTGATGATAATTCTAAGAACTGTACTGTTCATTGGTCCAAGGGCCTCAGTTCTGACCACCTTTACCTTGAATAAAGAACATTAGAAACATTTTGTTATTGTTGTTATTTTAATTCAAGTCTATTCCATTGCTGCTCTTTTGGTCTCTACTTTTAAGGACTTGTGTAATTAAATTGAGATCATATATATAATCCAGAATAATAGTCTTATCACAAAATATCTAACATAATTACATCTGCAAAGTCTCCTTTGCCATGTAAATGTAGCATATGCAATTCCAAGGATTAAGATATCAACATTTTGGAGTGATCATTATTTCTCCTGCCACAGGCACAACAATGCTATATAACCACAAACCTTGGTATCATACAAGAAGAAGCTTGTGGCTCCTGAGTCTGGGTCCAGTTATGGGCTGGCCATGCAGCTTCATTCACTGACCTTCATTTGCTGGGGTCATTCACATTAACACTTAGGGCCCCTTAAAACATAGGCTCAGAGTGAGTACACTGTCACTTATACCTCATTCTCTTGGTCTGGCCCAAAGTCAGAGTAGGGGGCACCACAAAGTTGTATAGCAAAGAGCATCCAGAAAAAAAGGAGAAGAATGGGGGAACCATTTCTTCAACCTACCATATTCCCAGCCCACCCGCTATCACTCTCTGCTAGTGAGTCATAGATGTGTGCTACAAACCAAATGAGACAACTCCATATTTATATATTACTAAGTTGAAGCTGTATTATCAGTTACAAGAATATAATAAAAGTTAAGTGGAATTTTTTTTAATTTACAGTGAATAGGATGGTTATCATATGAGTCTATCACAGCTGAAGAAAATATGAGGAGGTAAATGAGAATAAAATAATGATATCTTTATTTGGTCATTTTTATTAAATTGATCTTGTTTTCTGCTTTATTATCTTCACAATTTTATTGCTTCTAGCAGACTGTCTCAATTTGTAAACATAACATTTCCTATACATCCAAGAATTTAAAAAATAAGGAAATCTTCCTAGGCAAATCCTGGACTTGGGAGGAAAACAAAAAAGTAAAATAAAAACAGAGAACTACATATAACTATTTTAAAAATAGTCAAAATCCAAATACTTTTTAAATGTATATATTTTAAGCATGTTTTAATCAATGTTTTATTTCATAGCAGAGCATATTTATTCAGTTAGGAGAGAAAACCTTTATGCATTCAGGTTATATAACCAAGAAGGTTTTTAAGGTTATATCAATTTTTTCCTTAAATATACTCAATTTTAACAATGAGCCCAAATGATTTTTTTTTCTAGAAAGGTCAGGACAAGACCAAAAACAGACACAATGTGATTTTATTTGAAAGGAACTTTTGATTCTTTAACTATAATGATGAAATCCAGACAAACACATTGCCTCTGACTGATCAGTTTTCTAATGCATTTCATTATTTTAACTGTCCTTGCAACCGATCATGTAATAATATATTTTTCAATTCCTTTCTGTTCCTACATTTGTCATGCCCTTTTGCTGCATTCACTGCTAAGTACCACCCACACAACCTAGTTTCACAACTAGTCCCAAGTCACTTGTAACTTGGGCATCCTCCAATTCTGGTTCCAGGAAAGGCAAAGTTAAGTTAGGATGCCTGTACCATGAGGAATCTTGTATAGCAGGGTTGAGTTCAGTCATCTGGTAAGCCCCATGCCAAGTCATCTGTGACAGTTAAGTTTCATCTTGATTGGTTCATGGGATGCCCAGACAACTACTCAAATGTTATACTGGGTGTGTTGGTGAGAGTTTTTATGAGATAAATATTTGAATTGGTAGACTGAGTAAAGTAAATTGCCCTCCCTAACATGAGTGACTTTCATCCAATCAGTTGAAGACCTGGATAGAACAAAAAGTTGACCCTTTCTTGAGTAAGGGTATATATCTCCTTTTGCTTGCCTGCTTGAGCTGTAACATTGACTTTTCCTGACTTCAGACTCAAACTGAAGCATTGGTTCTTCCTGTGAGTTGAACCTGCTCAGTTTTGGGCTAGAATTTACACCATTGGCTTTCCTGGTTCTCATGGCTTTGGAATTTCACTATCAGCAATCCTGGATTTTCATTTTGCTAACGGCAGGTCTTGGAACTTCTCAGCCTCTGTAAAAGCATGAGTCAATCCCTTATTAAATAGAAGATGGAAGGAAGGAAGGGAGGAAGGAAGGAAGGAAGGAAGGAAGGAAGGAAGGAAGGAAGGAAGGAAGGAAGGAAGGAGGAAGGAAGGAAGGAGGAAGGGAGGGAGGGAGGGAGGGAGGGAGAGAGGAAGGAAAGACAGATCAATCCTGTTGTGTTTTTTATCCCTCTGGAGAACCCTATTACATCATCTTATCCCATCCATTGGCAACTGGGTAGATAAACAAAAACCTGATGAAACCACTGCACTGCTCAATAACCTCCGGTTGGTTTTCATTATAAAGTGTAAAATCCAAACTTTTTACAATGGCCTGTAATTTCTGCAGAAGTTGAATCCATACATACTTCTCCAATTTAACTGTATTCACTTGTCTCAGTGCCTTTGTTTTTGCTACTCCCTTTGCCTGAGACCCTTATTAATGCAGCCTACAAATATTTTATATGCATCAGGTACTGTTTTAGTTCATGAGAACTAAATGCACAAAAATCTATGCTCTAGTGAAACATACATTGTATTCCTCAGGATCTTCCATGCATGCTTTCTGGACCTTCTCTGTAATTCCTACCTAAATAAATTCCTACCCTTAGTTAATTAAACCATAACCCATACTTATCTAACTCATAACCCCCTTTTTTTCTTCATTCTTACCATGTGTGAAATTATTTTTTATTATCTGTCTCATAATTTTACAATGTGATCATCATATCTGCCTGTTCTGTACCAAGGCCAATAACTATACCAAGAAGGTCAAGAAGTTAGAAGTAGTGCACAACATGGTTCACTAGACCCTATCAACAACACTCAACCTCTCCTTATGCGATTTTTCACAGGAAACACATCTCTTGGATGATGAGCTATTAGAATTTGACCATTGGAATTATACCTAGTAATAAGAATTTATATAATTAAAGAAAGTCCTAGAGTTGATGTTAGACAATTTGCTTACTTTTAAACATAACAAAGTGATTCTAGATAAACAAAGGTCCATACTTTAGGAAATATTTTTAACATATGATTGCCTATTACCAGGATAATATGTATTAAAATACTCAGGCAATTATAAAGCAAGAATGGGCAAGGCTTGTGACCATACCAATTGTAATAGGTTAGAGTTAAGGTTAAGAACAAGTATCTAAGACTCAGAAAGACTGAAAATTGTGGATTTAAGAAGTTAAAGGTTAGCTTACTCTGACCTCATGGACAGAAGGCACAGTGAACCCCCCCGGCACTTCCTTTCACTTCCTCCCTCTCCTAATGGGGATAGCAATTTAGTTCAACCAGGAAGCAGCATGGAATTCAGGAGTTAACATTTATTAAATACAGATAAGCTATGCCCTCCTTCAAGGTTATAAGAATCACTGATTCTATATCCAGTACATGGCTTATGCTGGAACACCTTCAGACCTAGACATAACTGTATGGGGACAGAGGAGCAGAAACTTTCCTTTTCCAAACATACCCCAAAAGAAGTATCCAGTCTCATAGTATGTGCTTGCTTTCATCTCCATCAGATGGCTTTCCTATACATAATACTATGAGAAATAAAGATGAACAGTGGAAAAGCCTCAGACTCTTGCACCAAAACAACAAAAATAACAAAATGTTTCCAATGATTTTTAGTTAAGGTAATAGAGGTCAGAACTGAGACCCTTGAACCACGTAACCAATAGTATAGTTTTTAGAATTTTCATCAAGTGTGGACTGTATGGGTAGAAGAGAGATATTCTTGTAAATATTAAGTATCAAAGCTGAGAGTCAATACAAATTTTTTAAAAAGTCACAAGAAATTATTTTGTATCCCAACCTGGTAAAACAGAACATATGAGTTTCATAAATATTTAAAGCACAGTTTTGAAATAAAATTTATTTCCCTTCAAGTAGGATTGTTTGTATACCTATAAAGGACACTCTTAGAAACATCACTGTATCCAAAATATCAGTGAGTTTATTTAGAATCATCTGAAAATCCCACTGATATTGAAAAACTGCCTGTTAATTTGTTTTGTTTCTGTAAGAGTTTAAAATTTTATTCTTGCATAAGTCTGAACATTATACATAAAAGAGTATACAGATGGGAAACTGATCACCAGGCTGCCAGGGGTGAAGAGAAGTGCGGAATGGATATGATCTGCTGTCATATATAACTAAATGGAGCAAACAATTTTTAAAAAAGGATATAACCATCAAACGTCTTCGTGGTAGTAGAACAGTTCTGTGTCCTGATTGTGGTGAGGATTATATGAGCCCATAAATGTGATAAATTGCATAGAACTATACATACATATATATACCTGTGCACATGTAAAAAGCAGTAAAATCTGAATGACATCTTTAGATTGTAGCAATGTCAATCTCCTGGTTTTAATATTTTACTATAAATTATCTAAGATGTTACCATTATAAGAATCCAGATGAAGTGTACACATATCTGTACTATTCAACTTCCTTACAATCTACAATAATTTCAAAATAAAAGGTTTTTTCTAAGATAAAAACATTGTGACTTTCACAGACTTCGTCAGAAGTTCCTCACTCAAAATTTGATGCATAACAGGAAGACGCTAAATGTATTACATCTTGATTGCCTGAGTTATATCACACATAAACATGCCCAAATTACCTGCTAGTCCAGATTTCAGAAGTCTGAACATAAAGAACAATATTTCCTGTGTTACTCAGCATTTCTTTGCTATGACCAAAATACCTAATATAAACAACTTAGAGGAAGAAAGAATTGTTTTGGCCTACAGTTTCAGAGGTTTTAGTCCTTTGTTAGCTGATTCCATTGCATTGGGCCTGAAGTGAGGCATGGCAGAGGAAAGCTGCTCAGTTTATCCCAACTGGGAACATGGAAAGAGAGAGAAAAAGGACTGGAGGAAAACATAACCTTCTGAGGCACATCCTCAGAGGCCTACTCCTCCCAACTAGGTTCTACCTCCTGCAGTTTTCACTACCTCCCAATAAACCATTCTAATTATTGATCTATCATATGCATTAATCCACTAATGAGGTTAAGTTAGAAAATTTATGATCCAATCATTTCCTAAAAGCCCCACCTCTGAATGTAAGAGATTTTAGGGGACATGTCACATCCAAACCATAATATCCCCACAGCCAAGAAAAGTGTTTTGTTTCAAATTACAGGACCAAACATCATACACTTTCATGATTATCTTAAGTTGAGTTCCCTGAAGCAGATCCTGACATATATGAGTACACATATTTTTATGCAGGACACAATCCCAGGAAGGTAGAGGAAGGAAGGAAGCCAATTAAAGGTACATTATGAATCAAGTTACTACAATGGGATACTGAAGCCAAATTCCCATAGGTAGCTCTGGTAAAGTGTTTACATAAATCAGTTATCCTAAATGAGGGAAGAGGCAATTGGGATATTTTTTGTATCATTGGTTGAGGGTGATATCAGCTTCTCAGAACTCCCAGCCTACTATCCTGGGTGACAGAGGTGGTACTCAGGGAAAGGGTCCTAGGGACTTGCAGATGGAAACATTTGACTCCATAGGAATGATAAGTGCCAAGTAGTAGCTCACCACTAGTCTCTTTACAATGACTCATCAAAAATACTCAAAGGATGATAAATAAAAACATGACATTTCAGATCTTGATATATTATATATAAAGCTTAAATAACTTTTCCAAAGTTAAATTTTATACCTTCTAAAGTATAGGAGCTGTCTTTTCTTGTTGGTTGCTTTAGACATTATCTTATTGGTGCTTATGTTCTGGACTTTTACAATGATATTCCTAGATACACTTTTAGTTTTCTTAATCCTGCTTGGAATACTATTGCTTCTTAAATCCAAGGATTAAATCCTTCATCAATTATAGGAAAATCTCAACTATTATCACCCAAAGAATTGACTGACATTATCTCCTTCTAGAACTCCAATTAGATGCTTATTAGTTCTTATTCTGTCCTCTGTATCTTTTAGTATTCTTTGTGTTTCTATATCCTTAGCTCTGTGTATCATTATGAAGTTATTTTCTAGTACACTAGCTTTCTTCAGCATTATCTAATCTGATGTAAAACTAGTGATTGAGTTTTTAATTGTCTTGGCTATGTTGTTCCTTTCAAAAATTCATGTTTATTTTTCAAATCTGCCTATTATTTTTCACAGCTGTCATTGATTTTTTTCTTCATGTCTTTAATTATTTCAAACATAATTATTTTATCATTTTAATCAAGTGACCTTATCATCTCAGGTTCTTGGGGTTATAATCTTTTCATGGTTATGCCTGATAATTCTCACTTATAGTAGATTCTTATCCTGTGAGTTTCCTAATTTTGAATTGTGGGCTTAAGTTCAATGTGTTGTAAGCACATGAATTTGTGTGGCCAGCACTGAGGGTTTGTCCTTTCAAAGAAGATTTCTATGTGCTTTTTCCAGATACACCAAAAGTTGCACTAGTTTATAGTTACTTTATGTAAATTTTTTGACTTTGTAACCTTCTAGAACTTTGGTTTAAGGTGCAGATCCTTTGTGACAAATCTTTAGAGACTATTTTTACCCCACCCAGAGTATAGGCTAAGACATATAAATTTATTTTGATGCCTGACTGCTCCATATTTTTTTCCTATCCACCCTTAATTAAGTCTACCAGTCAGAATTCAGTCTAACTCAGGAATAATGTAAGCAAGTACTTCCAAAAATAATCAGAAGTTTTATATCTTATTTTTTGCAGCACTGAGGATTGAACCAGGGTCTCCTGCATGCTAGGCAAGTAGTCTACCCCTAAGCTACATGTATTCCCAACACTAATCAGGGGTTTTAGAGACATGAAGGTTAGAGAAGGCTGCCACAGCTGTTTCACCACTAGATTATGTGGGAATAGAAATTTAGTACACAATTCAGGTTAACCACTTTCAAAAACACCTCAGAGGATCACAGCTTCTGCATAATCTTGGAGGGTGATCTATGGTAGTACACCAAGAAGCAATCATAAAACTTAACATTCCACAGCCTACGTATCTGTGCATGACCACCAGGGGAAGAACAACGACATCAGCTTCTCTTCCATCCTCACAATTCCATATCATGGGCTAAATCTAAGCCAGAATACTATTTTCAGGGGTTCTAAGGAATATCATTCTTGGGCATCTAGCTACTGAAATATTGGTCAGATCACATGAATTGAGAAAGTTGCTTCATGTTATCTCAGTCCATTTTCTGATGCTATAACAAAATAGCCAAGAGTTAGTCATTTATAAAGAGCAGACATTTATTGGGCTCATGCTTCTGAAGGCCAGGATCCAAACCCATGGCTCTGGAATCTGCTTGACATCTGGTGAGAACCCTCTTGCTACACATGACATAGCAAGATAGAGCAAATATGCTAGCCCAGGTCTCTCTCTCTTCATCTTCTTATAAAGTTACTGATGTCATCATGGGGGCCTCACCCTTATAATCTCACCCAACTCTAATCACCTCTCAAAGGCTATACCTTCAGATAATATCGACATGACTGTGGGGATTGTTTCTAACACATAAATTTGGGGAACACATTCAAATCATAGCTCATGCCAACAGACAATCCAATAAATTAAGGATATAACCCTTAAAATTGTTGGATTTTATTCAGAAGACAGTTCTAGCTTTATTCCTCATTTGGAATCATAGCAAATAGGAATATTTCCTATTTTCAAATATTAAAATCCTAGTCTTGATAACACTAAACCTGGAAACCCCTATTTGATTCACCACAGGGGGGTTATAACTTCAGATAATAGTTTTCTTTCATGTTTATGCCCACTTCTTCATTTTTATCCTGTGGATTTTCCTCACTTTTGTGAATTACACATTTAAAACAATGGTTGTTATTTTTTGTCCATTATTTATAGACATTTTGTAGCAGGATGATTTTCCCATTAGTAAGCTTACCATATTACTAGAATCATAATTACATGCAACTTTTATTGTGAGTTTACCTTTTTCAGAGACCAGGAAGTATGAGAGGTCCCTTATTGCTCTGGATTTCAGATAATTTTTTTATTCCCACTAGATTTAATTCCATTCATCTCATTTAAGTTTTTTTCTTTTAGTTTTTCAGCTTGTCATTATTGTTTAGGTAATATCAATTCCAAACCCATTCTTCATGATGCTTTTATTCTCACAGACAACTCTTTTATTCATACCACATACCAGAGCAGATAATAATATTCTTTGTATCTCCATCAGTGAAAGAGAGAGAGAGAGAGAGAGAGAGAGAGAGAGAGAGAGAGAGAGAGAGAGAGAGAGAGATCTACTTTGGATTATTGGTACAGTCTTTTGAGGTTCTTTGGCTTTTTGTATGGGGCTTCATTCTTACTTCCTTAAATGTTGCAGGTACAGGTACACATCTCCTGTCTCTGTGTATGCATCAAAACCCAGTTTTCAGCCTCCAGGGCCAGATACTCCCATGAGCTTTCGCTGCATCAGTGACCTTCTGCCTAGTGCTCTGGTATTCTGTTTCTTCTTCAATTCTGGTATCATGATTTTCTCTATTTTTTTCACGCTTAGCTCTGTTGAAAATGGTTGCTACATTTTTTCCAGAATCTCTATTTCTTGCATTTCCTTATCAGTTCTCTTAGGCACATTTCTGGAAGCTTTGTGGCTGCTTCATTTTATCTAATATTATCTATAAAGGGCAAGGGACTAGAGTCTGTCAAGTTTTCCTTATATTACATACTTATAAATATAAAACTAAAATATGATGAGAAAGATAAGGGGAAAGATTACAGAAATTCATGACATTGAAATGGATGGAACTGGAGACTATCATGCTAAGTGAAATAAGTCAGTCCCCAAAAGTCAAAGGTCAAATGTTTTCTCAGATACAGGGAAGCTAATCCAAAATGGGGGAGTGGGTAACAGAGAGAGAGAGAGATAAAGGGAAAAGAGGGGTGAGGGAATTCCATCAATTTAGAGGAATGAGCAGTGCAGTAGACAAAGGAGATTAAGGGGGAGGAAGGAAGGATGGGATAGGGGAAGAACAGTGGAATGAATCTGAACTTTCATATGTACATACATGAATATATGTGAATCTCAATATCAAGCATATTCACAAGACATTAATTTTTTTTAAAATCCAAATAAATTGAAAGATCAGTAGAGTAGAGTAAGGGGAGCAGGGGAGGAAGCAGGAGGAGAGTGAAGTGCTAGGGACTGAATTAGAACAAATTATATTTCATGTTTTTGTTATTGTGTGAAAATGTATCCTAATGTTATATATAACTAAAAAGAATCAACAAAAAAGAAAAACATATCAATAACTTGGTAAATCACGGAAATCATGGAGACATAGTGCATCTTAAGTCAATAATATATTTGATAAAGTATGACATCCATGTAGATGACTTAAGGAATATTCATTGTGGGCTAATATGCCTAGGTAGAGCATACTAAAAAAGCACATTAACTGTAGGCATGTTTGATCTCAACCCAAAAGGAGTTATAAAGAGCAGATTTTCAATATTTATATTAATGATTGGATGAAGTCAGAAACAACAAAATAATGTTGGCAGATAAGAAAAAAGCAGGAGGAGAACACAATTTCTAACCCTCTTGATGTGCTGAAATGCTCAACCAAATGCACAAGATAAAATTAAGATTGAAGGAGAATTTAGGGTGTCATTTGTGTAATTGGTTTCAATGTCCCCAACACCAATATTCTACAAAACTTGCTCAGTAACATCTTAAATTCTCTTAAGTTATTTTTTAGTATAATTTATATACAATGTACATATATCCTAGACTGAATGTGTTTGATAAATGCATACATCCAGATAACCGGCATCCACACATGGGGTAGGACATTCCAATCACCTCAATTATGCACTATCTCAGTTAATCTTCTCCTTCAGGTAGGAACAAACACGTTCTGATATCTGTCACCAAAGCTTAATTTTTACTGACTTAAAATGTCATATAAGTAGACTAATACAATTTGTACACCTTTTGCCTGGCTTCTGTTGTTTGAGATAATTCTTTTAAAATTCATCCAAGTTTTATATGTATGAGCCACGTGGGAATTTTTTGGCTTTGTTTTGTTTTGTGAATGTTGTATTTGTTTTGCTTTGTTTTGTTTTGTTGCTGAACAGTAGTCCAATGTATGAATATACTACAATTTGTTTATCTCCATTCCTGTAGTAAAAATGCAAAAGGAAACTCCAAGATGGGAGGTGAGAACATTTTAGCATATCGAGATTTTTTTTTTAATATTGGAATTAATGAAACCAGAGAAAAGTTTCGTGGAGAACATCGTGGTGTTTTCTCTCCCTCCTCTCACACTGGGGAAAGGATGAGGGATGGTCCCTCAGCACCTCTAATCTAGCCTAAAGAGTATAAACGGAAGATGAAAATAGCACTAATGATTTAAGATTTTCCTACTTGTTAGCTCCACTCCTTCCTTATACAGTAAGATTCCAAAATTAAGACCAGTCAGCTAAGCAGGAAGGAGGATATGGAGCTAATCAAAAAAGAATCCTGAAGCCTCCCAAGCCATATGCCTACCCCTGCAAGCCCAACCCACTCCCCACCTTTTAGATCTGAAGTAGGCCAGATCTGACAAGGAAAACTGTAGAGTTTGGACTAGAAAATGTTCATTACTAGAATGAGACAATTCTTATGATTGGATGACTTTTATTACATGAGAGCAACTGGAAACACTATAGAACCTTCTCTGAGATTTTCTTCCAGAGACAAATTATTTTGCTAAGCAGTTAGAAAAAAAGAAGAAAGTTTGTTTGGTGCCCATATTCAATTTTGCTCCATGAATATTCCATGAAATAGTTACAATCTGTTCTTAAAACATTTAGTAATAGGAATACTGCCTCTATTTTTCAAAGGCTTATGTTTAATCTTTCTAATAAACCATATAAACTTAAGGCTACAGCTAATTACAAAACAACTCTGGAGTACATCATTAGAATGTTAAATCAATTGTGTTAGGATAGATTTACAGTCTCAGCATATATGAACCACAGATGTTTGTCCATTTAAAAAGGGTAAGCTGTTTGCCCAGCAAGTGTTTTTTTGAAATCTTGACTACGACTAAATTTTATACTAGACCAAAATGTTCATATAAAAATGGAAATACAATGTATTTTTTAGGCAAGTGTAATTCAAAAGCTATAAAATTTAGAGTACAAACTTTCAAAGTGACTTTTTTCATCCATTTTTTACTAGTGGCCATGCAACCAAATAGATTGTTTAAATGCCTTGATAACCAAAAATGTTAGGTTGATCCGAGCCAAAGAATTCTTGGTCCTTTAGTAAATCTGGCTTCTAAGACCAATGGTGATCATACCTACTTCAAGCATTTCAGCTCTTCGAAAACCAGGATTCTCAGGTGGTGACCTATAGCTAACAATTTCATTACTTCTTATTCACTTTCTACCAATTGGGAGTTAAATAATTTTCACATTCATTTCTAAAGCTCCAAATACATTTTTCTAACATTCACATCACATCAATCCAAATTGGAACAATTTTGAGAGTGAAATGGGGTGCTATGAATAAGCATGCTGGAACATTAGGCATAAACTGTGACTTTCCTAGGCAAAACCATTCTATATGGTTATACTACCTACAAAACATGTATGGTAAAACAAAAAGGAACATCTGAAAAAAAACATGCTTGCAGCAATGAAAATTTAAGTTACCTTCATAACAATTCACTAAGCCAAAATGAATTCCTTGGCATGAGTTGAAGTCAGGTGATAGATGGAAAGGGTTTTTTAACAAAACAATGAGACCTAATGTTTATTTTTAAACTGCTTGGAAACAAAATTAGACCAAACTAACATACTCGTTTGGGTTAAAAATATTATGCATTTCAACACGCTAATTCCAATTCTAAGAAATTTGCCCAATGCAATATTTTGGATACATGCAAATATTTATTTATAAACTAGATCAATAGTAGTACTTAAAGAAAGGGGGAACATTCTAATTTCTAAAAATAGTGATTTGGATTATATACATTGCTATGTCCATATAATGAAATTGTATACAGTCATTAAAAATAATACCACAGGTAAATATTAATAGTATGGGAAGAAGTTCTTACTATATAAATATTTCTGAAGCAAGTTATGACATAATATGTTTGGATCCTGTTTTTATTTATTTATATTTTTAGCTACTTCTTGAGATGTATATTATTTCAGTTAAAATAAATTCGTGTTTCTTCAAGGTGGAAAAATGAGAACTATTATTAATAAAATGTTGACAAGAGGATAGGGTTATGACTGATGTGAAATTTTCTTCCTCTGCCTTGTCCATATTTTAAGTGAGAATAGTTTTATAAAAATGTAATAAAATATTTATTTTAATGTTATGAACAGGGAATGACAAATAGTAGCAGATTAATTAATGACATTCTTCCACCTGAACAGAGGCAGACTGGCAGATGTATAGTATAAACATGTGCCACCTCCATTTTTATAAAAACAGTCATTCATGAAGTTGGCTTCATCTTCAAAAACAGAACTCAAAGGCTGATGCAATTGAATAAACTGTCTAAATGCTTGTTCTGACACTCAAGCCATCTTTTGAATCTAGGAACTGGTATGTGTCATCCTAAATGACCAAATCATAAAACAGTTCATAAAGTATTGACCACCAACGAATTTAAAGTTTAAAGTCTTAGGAAAGTGGTACCCAAGGTTCAATCTGAAGACATCCCTGTAATCAATAGGACTCAGAAAGAAAAAAGGATATAGGCAATTAATGGCATCCTTTCAGAAGGGGATATTAAATGATGTCAAATACACAATTTCTCCCACAGTTTAATTATACTTACAAATTGGTTTAAAGAAAAAAAGGAATGGATCCCTGGCCACCAGAGTGATTTCAACATATTGTACAGTTTACTGAAAAATGAAATTTTCATATCATTAAATTCTAAAATAGGCTGTAGAATTATTTTAAAGATATAGAATGCAAAATAAAATAGCCATTCTCATGAACTAGAAGATCCCTTTTGGGGGAGGGCTTATGACTAAGGAAGTTGATGACAGTGTTTTACTTGTGAATGACCATCATCACTTGTAGGAAACACTGAGTTCATTTCACACTGAATTTAGTCAGTATTTCTCTTCTTCATGCCTCACTTCTAATTCTTTTGGTGCCTTTTTATTAGAGAGGGAAACGTGGGTAGGTCAATATAGGACACTGAAGCAAACATGACATTGACACAAGTGTGGATTCAAATCAGAGCTTTTTTCTTTTTGAAAGACCTGACTTAAATAAAATTTAATCTACAAACATGCAATTTACTCACCACTTGCCAGACATGCTTCTAATGTATGAAGCAAGCTCCATATGTTAATAGCCTCCTCAGTTCCTACGAACTCAGATAAAAGAAAAAGAAGAAAAAAAAGCCAACCTCTGACTTTCATTCTTCCTTCTTCCTCTAGTTCCAGGTGAAAGAAAACACCTGATGGTGGGGACAAACATGCTGGCTTCACTGCAGGGAAACATCTAAGGGTGACAAATATTCCAATTTGCCCATGATTATCCTAGTTTTAGAACTAAGAGTTAAGCTTCTTGGGGAAGGCATCGATCCAAGGCAAACCAGGTCATAGATCATCAATCCCTCACTATAAACTGACTTCACATCTTGTTCCGCATCTTGTCATGTTAGGCAGATAACTCAAACTCTAGTCCTCAGTTGGCAAAGTAGGTACAAAATAGCACTTATAATATCATAGTGAGGATCAGATGAGTTTTTATATGTAAAGCCATTATAACACACTTGGCATTATTAGTGAGCACCAAGTCCACAGAATCATTATTATTAGGAGGTCCACAGAAAAAGTGACATTCCAGCCAAGCTTCAAGATTTGAATAGAGTAAATCAGGAGAAGCAGGGTGTGGGGAGGAAAAACAGAGAAAGAAAGTTCATAGTGAAAAGGATATCTAGAAATAAAGCAAGATATTTACTTAAAAGCAAAATGCATCAATAATAATGGAATAATACCCAATATCAAAGAAAAATTTACTTTCCCTGCTAATTACTTTAGCAACTAGATTTGCCCTAAAATGCAGCCCCTATTATTCATACCTATCTAAGATTTATTTGTTAAAAACTGCAATCTGACCTTTAATAAAACAGTGAACTAACAAGCAACCAGGTTTTACTTATTTATATAGGAAGTCAAGAACTGTTGAGCATTAGAAAGAGATCCTTGTTCATATCTTCCTTTTTCCATTTGAGAAAAATAAAACTAAACACTGTCATTTCAATCCTTCTGTTGCAAAATCAAAAGAAAAAATTAGACTGGGATTTTTATCACAATAAATAAAGCCATGGCAATTTCAAATTAGCTGAAGTGTCAAATATAATTTTCTTATATCACACATGTATGTAAACCTAAACTTTCGTGGCATTATGAAATCACAATGCCTTTACCAATATTAAATGCATTTATATCATTGAAAAATGATGCAAAATAATTTATTTGGTTTGGAGCAATGTTTGAAAACTTTTGATGATAGAAATCTTTAAGCATCTATAAAAAGAAAAAAGTAGCATAATAACCATCTCCCATATTCAACAAAGAATCAAGATTTTGTCATCTTGTGTCATTTATTCACATAACACACACACATAAATTTTCTTTTTGCTGAACATTATTCCATTTTACTGCTAAGTATTTCAGCTTACATCTCTATCATCTTATCAAAGGGCAATATTTATAACCTAACCACCAAACCATTAACTCATTTAATAAACTAGGGAGGTTGAGGCAAAAGGATTGAAAGTTTGAGGTCAACCTGGGCAACTTATCGGGACCCTGTCTCAAAAGAAGAAAAAAAAAAAAAAACAGGGCTGGGTAGCTCAATAGTAGAGCACTTGCTTTGTATGTACAAGGCCCTGAGTTCAACTCCCAATACCACAAAATAAGATGTACTCCATGTTTGTACAAATATGTCAAAATATACTGTAGTATATCACTAAAAAGAGCAAATAAATATTTTTAAAATTATAAAAACAATTTTTATGTCATCTCATAATTAGTCTAAATACAAGTTCCTCACTTATTTCAAAATGTCATTTTTGAGTTAATTTGTGTTAATCAGGATTTACAAAGTCCACTCACTGCATTCAAATATGACTCTTAAGTATCTAGATTCTATTACTGAATTTCTCCTTTTTAAAAAATTCTCATGCTATGAATTTGTGCGATAAACTTCATTCTTTGTCCTGAAGAATATGGCATGGTTTAGGTTTTGATGAGTACTTCCTCACTGTACCATTTAACTTGTTCCTTTCTTTCCATAAACTGTTTATTGTCTATAAATTGGTTGATAGATCTTGAGGCTTCATTCAATTTGGGTTCAATTATATCTCAGATGATGCAACCAATGTCCGATTGTTCTGCGTGTGTGTGTGTGTGTGTGTGTGTGTGTGTGTGTGTGTGTGTAACCCAGGCTGCTCTACAATTGAGGTATATTTCCATTCCTTTTTATTTTATTTTGAGATGGGGTCCTGCTAAACTGTCCAGGCTGGTCTTGAACTTATACTGCCTCAACTTTCTAAGTAACTGGAATTACCAGCATGTGCCACTGTGCTCAGCTTCAACTGTTCTGTTTTTAGTGATATGAGAGTAACTATTGGACTCATAGGCAATCAGCCTAGTCTTTCCATTATGAAGTTATCAACCTTTCACCTAAAGTTTGCTACTTATTAATGATTGTTAACTTCAATTATTGTTTCTGTAATGGTTGCAAAGATAATGATTTTCTAATTGTTTTCTGTATTTATCAGCTAGAATTTTTATGAGTAGGAACTTCCCTTCATGAACCATTATTTACAGTCACATACCATTCATACAGGAAATGAAGAATAAAAGCTTGATTTTCCACTTACCAATTTTTACCTTAATTTGTTTGTGCAAGCTCCAGAGACAATAATTTTTAGCTGACATTAAAAACTCATGTATTTCAGTTAATTACAAAAACATTTCTTTTGGTTATTCAAACTGCCCCATCTTAGTCCAGTTTTTTTGACACAAAGCAGTTTTCCATTAGATACTCTGTCTTCTGGTACAAAAAGAGTTTCAGGTTTATCTAGCCTGATTCTGGCTCCAGATGTAGAATCTATAATTTCTCTAAGAAGCCCTGGTTCTTTTTTATCAAGGTATTTTACTAATGCAGTCTGGATTCTAAAGGGATTCATTGCTTCTAGGTTATCCTTTGAGTGAGAAAATTTGGGGGAAAAACTTTATAAGAAAAAAATATTATGTTCATATTGTATTTTCCTATTTACATCTAAGATTATAAGGTTTTTCTTTGATTTTATGCTTATATCGCCTTTCACACTGAAAACCCTTGATTTCTAATGACAGGGAAAAATACTCCTTTACTTATCTAAATCATACATATAATAATTACATAATGGCTATGCTAATGTTGCTACTAACAATAACCTCATTAAATATGGTTTAAGATTTCTTGTGGTTCTTTTTATCCTCAGAATATATCCTGCAAGAAACATACAGCCCATATATGGTACTTCAAAGTCGCTTGAAGCTATTCTTTGTTTTTTGTAAAGTTATTACATTATTTTGATATATAATCAGGTTTGTTTCCATTTATTTTTAATTTTTAATTATTTAAAACATTAATATAGTTCTAAAACAAACTTCATAACAAGGTGCATTCTCAGAATTCTTACCTTACCTGTTTTCACCCTGTCTCCTCCATCTCTTTATAGATAACTATTTTTAAAACTTTTAGTACAGTTTCCTATTTTTTAAATTTATTTATTGTTTTATTTTTACAGACTGCATTTTGATTCGTTGTACACAAATTGGGTACATCATTTCATTTCTATGGTTGTGCATGATGTAGAATCATACCATTTGCGTAATCATACATGTACATAGGGTAATGATGTCTGTCTCATTCCACGATTTTTCATACCCCCTCTCATCTCCTTCCAGTTTTCTACTTTTTAAGTAGCAAATATGGATATAGACATTCATATTCCAACCTTCATTACATAAGGGATAGGATAGTATAATTCTCTTCAGTACCTTGCTCATTTTATTTAACAATGTAGCCTGGAAACCATTCCATTTCAGTATATAGAGCTTGTCATCATTGCTTTATAGAGCTGCACAGTACTTCATTATGTGGACTTACATTGGTTTATTTTAAAACATTTTTATTTATTTACTTTTTTTTTTCAGTGCTGGTAATTAAACCCAGGACCTTGTGCTTGCAAGGCAAACTACCAACTGAGCTATATCCCCAGCCCACATTGGTTTATTTAATTGGTCTTCTATTGATGAACATTTGAGTTGTTTCTGGTCTTTTGCAATTAAAACCCTTTAATAATTAGCCATGTACATGCATTTGAAAATTTTTGTGGGGGACCATTTAAATGGATAAATGAAGCAATCCCCCAAACCATCTAAAAAATATATATATATACTACTTGATTAATAAGTAATTTTTAATAATAATTCCATAATCATGATAATGTTTAAGATTCATAAAAAAATCATAATCATGTTTGTTAATTTCACAATTTCACAATCACATACTCACATACGCCCATGATAATGAATGAACATACAGCATCATAATGATAGTGAATATAAGGGGTCACTGGATGTTCATCTTCTGTTAGAATCCATAAAGAAGACTGGTGTGATAAGTCATCTGCCCTAATCAGTTGGGTCCAAACATGAGATTCATAGCAACACTTTTAGGATAATCTCATGGGGCCTATCAATTGTTCTATCATTGTAAAATGAAAATAGTATTATTCTGAGTTCATGAACTTTGGTGTTGGCTCTATCACTTAGAAGCTCTTAAATCTTGCATAGGAGAGACTATTGAGGCCAAAGATATCAGTAGAAGGATGTGACTCTCAGATCAGACTTGCCACAGCCCAGATTCATTGCCACCGGAGCTCTTCGCAATCAATATTTTCAGGTGCTTCCAGTTTTGGTAGAATACCTGGACTTTCCCTAGGTATATTCAAAGGGTATGTGTAATAGGTACATAATGAAGAGAGAAAAGAAGTTTGTCCTTACTATTTTTATATGTAGCAGCTCCTACAAAGCCCAACTGAAACTGTATCTGATTCAAAGTAGATATGGTTGGAAGGGTACTAAGAATCCAGATATCCACCCATCATCTCTGAACTTCTTCTTGTGTTTTTCAGGGTAAAGGATTTAAGATTTACATTCCCCACTGAGAAATCGTACTTATCCAGAACTTTGAAAAAGTGCACAACATATATTTGCAAAAAGAAATGTAATGCTAGCATTTATAATGTAATGCCAGCAGATGTAATACTAGCATTTCGCTACAAACCATAGACATACCTGTTACCTCTTACTCAGGAAATGACTAATTTTGGTAGATAGATACAGAAGTTATTGAAAGAAAAATGTTGAAGAATCTAGTTTCATCTATTAGAAAAGAATGAGTTTCTGTGAGTAATAAGTTGACTTGGTATTTTATATATATATATATATATATATATATATATATATATATATATAATTGACTTGGTATTATATATATTATATTATATATATATTATATATATATATATATATTTTGGGTTTTTATTTTGTTTTGCTTGTCATTTGGATCAGATCACACCATCTCAAAAACCAGTTGCCAAGCAACAGATAAAGCTTCCACTGGACCATGAAAGATCCAGCTTAATAAATCTTTTAGCTAAAACCTCTGTCTTTGGAAATTTTTCTCCCCAACATTCCCCAGGTATATAACCTGTAAGGTAGAAGATTTTAGCTCCATGTTTTATTGTCAAAGTAGCAAATTTGAACTGGATGCTTATATGATGTTATGGTTAACATTTCACTAGCTTTTAAAAGAACTCAAGGTAAATGGGCTAGGTTCTCAGATGCTTTTGGTGATTCAAATTCTAGTGAGAGAGGGGATTCCAGGGGTTCCTCAGGATTAAATGCAGCACATGTTTTAAGACCCAGATACCAACATTTGAATTCCAGCTGTATTACTTAGCAGTTTTGGACCTTACGCAAGACTTTTTAATCTATCAGAGTATCAATTTTCTCATCTGCAAAATAGCAATAATTATAACAGAAAGTGCCCCAACAAGGTTGTTGAAAGGATTAAATAGGAAATGCATATAAATTGTTGAGCAGGATACACAGCAGAGTAAAAACACTAAGTAAATGTTCACTGGTATTATTTTTACACTCCAGGCACTCCTTCTTCCTTATTCTGGCCCACTGATTCTAGCCTATGAATCTCCTCCTTCTGAACTCCTATATTTAGGTCATCGCACATCTGCCTTTTCCCAATGCTTGATCAACTATTTAGTGTAGGGGAAAGAACAAACAGCTTGAAATCATGAAATCTAGGTTTGATCTCAACTTCATCTTGTATTTATCCTATGACTTTCATGAGGGATGGAACTAAACATTCAGGTTTGGCACTCAGGATTAGAGGGTGTGAATGAACTATAGGAGTTACATGTATTCTAGGATATGATACATGGAAGAGATGCCTGTGACTTTGAACCTGCACCGTAAGAGTTAGCTGGGACAAGACCTGGCCTTCTCTCAGATCCCTATTAATTCAGCAGTGGTCATGAGCATCTCTGAGTTAGTGGAAGCCCCTGCATTGGCAACCAGGTCTATATTTATTATGATTTGAACGTGTCTCCTGGAAATTCATATGATGACAATATGATAGTATAGAGAGGCAGAGCCTTTAAGATTAGGCAATGAGTATTTCTCCCCCATTAATGGAACTAAAGTCCTTATAAAAGATGCTCCATGAAGCATTTGACTGGCTTGAGCTTGCTTTTGTATTGTGTGAGAATATAGCATGAAGGCTCTCATCAGACCAGATGCCAATCAGTGTCTTGATCTTGAACTTCCCTGGAACTGTGAGAGAGTAACTTTCTGTTATTTACAAATTACCCAGTCTGTGTTATTCTGTTATAGTATCACAAGGAGACTAAGGTCTGTACCCTTGGAAGTAAGGCAACCATCTTGTCACACATCAATCTCCTTATTTAACCAAACCCACTTCCTCTGTTCATAGAAGGAAAAAGAGAAGCATGCTTACAACAAATTATCTATTTACATGCAGGACATGGTACTTTAGTCATTGCATCAGAACACAGTCCTGGCTCTTTAATCAAATTATATTATTTCTTGGGTAAGCTCTCTGGATCTCAATTTCTTCATCTATAAAGTAGGAGTCTTCATACTATTGCATCCTGCAGCTGCTACCTTCATGATATTGTAGAGTATCCTCCTTATGTTTTCATTTAGTTAAGAACCTTATACATTTAGTGACTTCTTATGTGTGGATCAATTGTGGTAAAAAATGAAAGTACTTGACCGATTCTAAAGTATTCTACAAGTCTTAGATATTTGGTGCAATAATCCCTAACTGGCTTCCCTGACTCTCTACTCCACATGCAACACACAGCTGCCAAGCTTCTCTTTTTCTCCATCATTCCCTGCACCAGACCATGCCCCCACTCCTCCAACCCCTGGCTCTATAGTTCACACCACAGGAAGTTTTAGCTCACCTCCAAGGCCTTCAGAGTTCCCCAAAGCCTCATCTCAATCTTAATTTCAAACCTTAGAACTCTTTGGGGTAGGTAGCACATTAAGAGGGACATCTAGAAACACTTTAACATATTGCTATGCTTCATTCTAACTCAATCAGTTACCACCTGGTCTTACAAAAGAACACAAGGTTGGAGGTTAACAGATTGGTTTCAGTCTCATTTGCTTCTGGCCCCACTGATCCCTAGTTGCTGGTATTCACACACTGTATAATCTCTCCTTAAATGTGAAGTGAACATAGTGACTGTCTAACAAACAGAATGCAGCAAAGTTGATAGGATGCCACATACATGATTAGGATACAAGAGATTGTGACTTCTGTCTTATTGTTCAACTCTTTCTATTGCCTGTGTGTTTCAGTGAAGCAAACTGGCACATCGAAGAGGCCCATATCTTAATGATATGGCCCATATCTTAATGTGGGATGAGGATAACCTTCACCCCATAGCCAGCCAGGAACTAAGCCCTTCAGTCCAACAATGAATAGGAGCTCAGTCCTGCCAACAACTGCATGAGCTTGAATTGCATCCTCCCCAGTTGAGCCTTGATGTGACCATAACCCAGCCAATGCCTTAACTACAAGTTTCAAGAGACCCAGTTAAGCTGCACATAGAATCACGACCCAAAAAAACTGTAAGAGAGTAAATTGTTTTAGGTCACTACTGGGTAAATTGTTTATTAAATAGCAGTAGGTAACTAATAAAGCTAGTATGGTCAGTTCTCTGAACTTTGGCCTCTACATTTGCAAACTGGGTTCAAAAGTGCCATTCCAGTAGGGTAGTTGTGAGAATTCATGAAATAATGTTAGTAGAAGTACCATAGACATATCAGACTCTCCATATATGCTTATTTATTCCTTTAGCCTCTATACCCTAAAATTTAGTTGAGATTCAATGAGTTGAGGGCATGACTGTTTTGATTAGGGTAGAAGGAGGTGGAAGAAAAGAACTCTGAGTCAGAGCATTCTCTGAAATGAGAAAAGTCTAGCTTCTTTCACTCCACAAAATGGAATTTAGGATGGTGGAAGGATTCAGCAAAACAGGGCAGAGAATGCACAAAGGAGGCAAGAGAAGAGATTTGACAAGAGGCCAACAATAAGGTATTCTAATAACAAAATTTCTCTAGGAATGACTTCACACCAGAAAATTTCTGTGGTTTGTTAGCCATATAACCATCTGTAATCCTGTAACCAGTGATCTGAGTTCTAAATTGCCAGCTTATGATTTTAAAAGAATTTAAATGAAAGCTAGCTTTATAACTCTTTCCAAAGTTAAGGGCTATATCACTCAATGAACATCCAGAGCTATCACTGAGTGCAGGAAATCTGAGGGAAGGGGGAAGAGTAGAAGAAGAAAAAAAAGGACATGGTGGGAAAACATAGGTTAAGGGGAAAAGAGAGAAGACGGAAATTAAGAGTAAGCAGTTCTCAAAAAGATTCTAGAAAAAGATTCATGGAACTTATCCTCAGGAATAATAGGTAGATGAGTGAGATTTAAAAATATATATATAGCATATATTTACCTAAGCTTCACTCACTACCACATGCAGTCTAGAGGCAAGGATATTATCCACCAGCCATGAAAGTGGGAGGAGATGAGCCTTCCCTACATCATCTTCAAACCAATGTTTCATCTAGTACTAAAGAAAGTCAGGCTCTGGTTAAAGTCAGGCTCTTGGTTATTACAAAATGTAATAATTGGTCAGCAGATCCCAGTTCCCCCAGGAGATCTATTATAAGGTCTGAGGTTAATACCAAGGATAAAACTGTTCCTTTGGAGCGTTGGAAGGCCCTCATCTTTATGCTTCAGTTATTCCCTGTAACTCACTTTCTCATACTTTCATCCTTATCTTGTAAAATGGAAGGAAATAAATTTGGACCCAGTCTACCATTTCTTTTGCTTACCTTTACTGGAGTCTTCTCTGACAGTTTTGATAAATTAAAAATGATACAGAAATAAGATATTCCTTCTAGCCTAAATGCTAGTTACATTTATGTTAGACTTCCAATCATACAAAGGAAATGTCACTTTCCATAAAATATAAACTCTTGACTTAAGCAGTCTCATTAAAAATATTTATTTATTCTGGAAAGGAGGTGAATCAAGAATTTGTTTACCTGTACATAGTCATAAGAGTTAGCATTAAGATGACAGGGGCCTCTGCAAAAAGAATTGCGTATTAATAAATTATACTTATGTGTCTTCACTCACATCTTTAATTTCTATACTAATCTTCTTCCTTTTTAGGATTGGGCAAAGTTGAAGGTCTGATATAGCAGGGGTTGGAAAACTACAGCCTAAGGGTCAAATCCTACATAATACCAATATTTATAAATAAATAGATTTATTTCTATTGAAACACAGACACACCCATTTGCGGAGATATTTTACAGGCTTTAGTGCTATAACTGCAGAGCTGAGTATTTGCAACTTATGTGGTCTACGAATATGGAAATGTTTACTACCTAGCCCTTTAAAGAAAAACTTCGTTAATCCCTGGCAGAACAGATCTGGAAGCAGTGATCAATGATAAAAGGAGATAGAAAGGGTTTAGATGGTCCCTGCTGCTACCATCCATGACAGTTAGATGATTCATTGAGGAATGGGAAATCACCGTTTAACTGTTCAGTTACCCAATGAAGTTAATAGCCAAAGGTCAGAGATAGTATTTGTCAGAATTATACTAAATTTCTAAGCAATACTGAAAGTCACCTAGATCAATGAGAAATAAAGAAAAACAGTATCTCATGACCATTACATTACAATTGTGATCAGCAAAGGGATTAAATTGAAGAGAACAAATACTCATGCTTTATAACATGGTTCAAGTACATAGGAATTACACCAGAGAAACTGCACCTAATGTTATAAATTAATGAGCCCAAATTAATAAATTATCCTTCTCTGTTAGAATGTTAAGACTATGGTTATTTTTGTCTACTGGTAACGTAGATGGAAATATCAAAGGAATTTTGGACTAGTATTCATTGAAGTGAAAACACCTTCTACTGAAATATGACTATTGTCTTTTCCTCTCAGTCATATATGATTGGATCCTTCCCTTCTTTCTACTGTCTTCTTTCTTCTTTTTCTCTTTCCTTCCTCTCCTCCTCCCTTTCACCAATATTTGTTACATATCTTATTTTGTAATATGCATTACCATAGGAAATATGAAAGATGCTAAGCAAAGACTCAATGCTTAAAGACCTTGGATCCTCCATAGAGAAATGAGATGTGTAGAAAACAAATATTTGCAACTACATCATACGCAATGTGCTAAAAACAACAAAAAGTATATGTGACCTTTTGGCAAGTTATTTAAACTTTTATTTTAGCCTTTATTTCCTCATCTCTAAACTGGTAATAATATTACCTTCCTCCTGGGGTTGTTGTAAAGGTGAAATTAATATATGTAAAATGCTTAGAACAGAGCATAGCATATAGTAAGTACTTTGTCCTTGTGTGTTAGTTAGGTTTCTTTCACTATAAAAAATACGTGAGATAATCAACTATATAAAGATTGGTTCACAGTTTTAGAGATTCCAGTCCATGATTGGTTGGCCCTGTTTCTTTGGGCCTGTGGTGAGAGGCAGCACATCATGTTAGAAGCACGTAGCAGAGGAAAATCAATCACCTTATGGCCAGGAAACAAAAGAGAGAAAGGAAGGGGCCAGGTTCCTACAATCCTTTCTGGTAGCATGCCTCTAATAACCTAAAGACCTCCTACTATGGCGTACCTCTTAAATATTCCACCACCTATATGCACACAATGAAATACCATTTAGTCATAAAAATTTAAATCTTGTCATTTACAGAAACATGGATGGAACTGGAGGTCATTATGTTAAGTGGAATAAGCCAGGCACAGAAAGACAAATACCACATGATCTCATTCATTTGTGAAAACTACCAGTCAATCTTATAGAATAAAATGGAATAGTGGTCACTAGAGACTGGGAATGAGAGGGGGATATAAAGAAGATTAATAAGGGCAGAGTAGAGAAATTATTTCTGGTTCTTCTTTAGCACCATAAGGTAGATTAAAACAATCTATGATATATTTCAAAATGACCAGAAAAGAAAAGTTTGAAATTTCCAGCACATAAAAATAATGGTTGAAGAGATGGAAATACTCATTGTCCTGATCTGATTATTAAACATTGTATACATATATTGAGCTACCATAATGTACCCCATAAATATTTGCAAATTTCAGGACCTGGTGAGGTGACACACTGCTGTTATCCCAGAGGCTCAGAAGGCTAAGGCAAGAGGATCAGGAGTTCAAAGCCAACCTCAGCAAGAGCAAGACACTAAGCAACTCGGTGAGACCCTGTCTCTAAATAAAGTATAAAAAGGGCTGGAAGTATGGTTCAGTGCCCCTGAGTTCAATCTCCAGTACAAAAAAAAAAAAAGATGTACAAACTTCATGTCTCAACCAAAAAAAAAAAAAAAAGGTTTACCACTGCCCAATAGTGCCATGCTGGGGAGAAAGCCCTTAACCTATGGGTCTTTGGGGGACATTCAACATCCAAACTACAGCACTTATTTGCCACCTATTATTTTTATTATTATGAAGTGCCATAGAAGTTCAGAATAAGAACCTAATTGGGTCTTATTTGTTCTTTACATACATACATACACACACACACACACACACACACACACACACACACACATATATTTAGTTGTAGGTGGACACAATACCTTTATTTATTTTTATGTGGTGTTGAGGATTGAACCCAGGGTCTCACACATGCTAGGCAAGTGCTCCACCACTGAGCCACAACCCTAGTCCCTATTTGTTCTTTTAGTTATACATAACATTAGGATTTATTATGACATAATTATAAAAGCTTGGAATATAATGTACTCTAATGCAGTCCCCAGTACTTCCTCTTTCCCTCACCTCCTTCCTCCCTTTTTCCCTTCCCTCTACTCCACTGATCTTTCTACTTTCTACTACTTATAGTTTTTTTGTAGTGTTTTGTGGGTATACATGATGGTGAGATTCACTGCAGTATATTCATATTTGTACATAGGAAAATTAGGTCAGATTCATTCCACTTTTCTTTCTTTATCCTGTCCCTTCTCACTGTCCCTCAGTCCCCTTCATCTTTCTTCTATTTTGATGGAATCCTCCCTTTTCCTTCTCTCTCTCTCTCTCTTTCTCTCTCTCTCTCTCTCTCTCTCTCTCTCTCTCTCCCTCTCTCTCTCTCTCTCTCTCTCACTCTCCCCCTCTTTCTCCCTTCCCCTTATTATTTGCTAGCCTCTTCCTAACACAAAAAAGCATTTAGCCTTTGGCTTCCTAAGTCTGACTTATTTCACTTAGCATGATGGTCTCCAGCTCCATCCATTTACCAGCAAATAACATAATTTCATTCTTCTTCATGACTGAGTAATACTCCATTGTGTATGTATACCACATTTTATTTATCCATTTATCTGTTGAAGGACACCTTGGTTGGTTCTATAGCTTAGCTATTGTGAGTTGAGCTGCTATAAATGTTGATGTGGATATATACCTATAGTATGCTGATTTTAAATCTTTTGGATATACACGGAGGAATGGGATAGCTGGATCATATGGTCATTCCATTCCTAGTTTGTTTTATTGTTTGTTTTGGGGGGTACTTGGGATTGAACTCAGGGGCACTTGACCACTGAGCCACATCCCCAGCCCTAATTTGTATTTTATTTAGAGACAGGGTCTCACTGAGTTGCTTAGCACCTCACTTTTGCTGAAGCTGGCTTTGAACTCATGATCCTCCTGCCTCAGCCTCCCAAGTGGATTACAGGCATGCACCATTGTGCCTGGCCTATTCGTAGTTTTTGATAAATCTCCTTCTTGATAAATCTGCTTTATAGAGTAGATGCACTAATCTGCATTCACACCAACAATGTATGAGTGTACCTTCCCTCATATCCTTGTCAAGTTATTTATATTTGTATCTTGATAATTGACATTCTGACTAAAACAAGATGAAATCTCAATGTAGAATTTTGATTTGCATTTCCCTAAGTGCTAGAGATCTTGAACATTTTTCATATATTTGTTGACCAATTATATTCTTTTGAGAAGTATCTGTTTAGTTTTATCATTTATTAATTAGGTTATTGAGGGGTCAAGTTTTTGAGTTCTTTATATATCCTGGATATCAATGCCCTCTCTGAGGAAAAAATGGTGAAGATTTCCAATTCTGCTGGCTCTCTCTTCACACTCTTAATTATTTCCTTAACTTTGGCAAAACTTTTCAATTTAATGTCACCCCAATTATTGGTTTTTTGATTTTATTTCTTCTGTGTTATTAAAGAAGTTGGTTCCTCAGCCACCATGTTGGAATGTTGGGCCTACATCTTCTTCTAGCAGTTGCAGAGTTTCTGGTCTAATTCATAGGTCCATGATCCACTCAGAGTTGATTTTTGTGCAGGGTGAGAGATAGAGGATAAATTTCATTCTTCTACATATGGATTTTCAGTTTTCCCAACATCATTTGTTGAAAAGATAATCTTTTCTCCAACTAATGTTTTTTGGCATATTTGTCTAGTATCAAATAACTGTATTTATGTGGGTTTGTCTCTGTCTCTTCTATTTTATTCCATTGGTCTTCATGCCTGTTTTGGCACCAGTACCATGCAGCTCTGCAGTATATTTTGAAATCTAGTGTTATAATGCCTCCAACATCAATCTTTTTGCTCAGGATTGCTTTGTCTAGTCTAGGTATCTCATTTTTCCAAATGAAGTTTAGAATTGCTTTTTCTAGTCTGTGAAGGTCCTAGCTGTTTTGGTGAGATATTCAGTCATGTTTCATGTAAGAAGTTGCATTTGAACAAGGCTTTGAAAGAGTATTTCAAAGGAGAGGAAAACAGATTAACCAAGTAATAAAAGGAAAACAGGATGATACCAAGTAATCACCTGGCTGGAGATAACAGAAATCCTACCACTTTAGGGTGAGATTATAGAAAGTTTTGAATTCTAGATTAAAGAAGCTTCATATTATGCACACAGTGTGAAGTGGTTTGGGCAGCTTGTTGCAAGATAGATTTAGGGAACAAGAAAATAGAGGAAATAATAGTCACAAATCTTTCTTCTACTCTAGACTCACCTCTACATTTTCCTTCACAAAGCAAGCCATTTGCTAGTCAAGTTTTATTAGCTTTTTTGCTTTAAAAACCATTAACTCCATCTCTCCTTCTGGTTCCATATGAATGCATGAGTAAATCTCATGGAACCAAAAGTCTCAGGATGCCCTCATAGGCCCAACATTATCAGTCTTATTTTTCCCCTTTCCTTTGCCTCTTCTTCCTTCCCCTCTTTCCTCCTCCCTGACTCATCTTCATGTGTTACTTCCTAGATTTTGATGAAGAGGTTGCTAGGGTCCTGCACAGCCTTGATATTCTCCATCCCACTTTCTTAGTATCTGGTTCTTACAGATTATCATAAATAAGTACTCTGATTCCTGTTTGGCATTGTTTTATCAATTGAGGTGAGTGTTATTGTAGGAGGGAAAGCAAGTTCAAGTCTAAACCCAGAGAAGTTATTGTGTTCAGGCTCTAAGAGAAGATGTAGAGAAGTTAAAATATACTAAAGAGGAGTCAGAAGAGACTGCTGTAAATTGAGTCTATCCCTGGCTTGGATGTGGGGTCAATGGGAGGATATCTCCTAGGCAGAATTACTGTATTCTTGGAGGCAAAGTTGGGAGGTATTTTCCTGAACAATACATGTTCAACAGATAAGAACTTATCAACTTTATATCTGTCCACAAGGAGGACTTTTAAAAGCAAAAGGAGGCATATGTTAGAAAATAAATATTTGGGACCTAACACAAAAAGTAATTAAAGGGCAAGAGACTATTTTGACTAAGCAAATGTGTCTTAACCAACATAAAGGGGAAATAAGAGCAACTTAAGAAAAAGTTGAAGTATTAAAAACAGTCATGACTGCTTGGAAGGTATGTAGAAACAATGAAAATAAAAGAAACACAAAAGGAACAATTATAAGGGGAAAGTGGAATTAATCTAAATTTCTACTTGCATTGAAGTAACTAAAGTCACTAAAAATTCAAAAATCTGTATTTTGGGCATGCCTCTCTAGTAATTTTTATGTCCACTAAAGTTTGAGAACCAGTGTAGAGGAAGGGAGAATAGAAAATGTAGACCAGGGGGATAGAAACTGGAGAGCTAGGAGTGTTCATTCTTCTGGTGTGGGTGTTGGGTCAAGAAGATAGTTTCAATGCCCATGAAATTGGACCACATGGAAGTCATGCATGGACTTGACTAAAGAGTAATGTAAATGGTGTGGGAGGACAGGGGCTTGCACAAACACTAGTGTGGAGTGAAGAGGAAGTTAATGCCAAGTTTTTTAGCTATTTGGTCTCATTTTTCTCAACTGAAAATGAGAATAATGGTAAATCTCAGTTTTCTATGTTCATAATCAATGAGATAACCAATGTAATTGTGATTGCCAGAACTTCAATAAGATACTTAATCTATTATCTCTTTAATTATTCCTTCTTTCTATTACCTCTTGTCTTTTGTCTAGAACTCTTTTAGACATAGGTTAGAACTTTTCCCATTATCCTTCATATGCCTTAATCTCTTTCAATTTTTAATACATTAGAGGTATTTTAAAGATCTATCTTCTAGTTCATTAATTCTCTTGCAATTGGGCCAAGTCTGTTTAAAACTTTTAATAATTTCGTGTATATGTGTTGGGCATTGAATCCAGTGCTTCATGCATGGTAGGCAAGCGCTGTACACTGAGTTACACCCCAGAGCTCCAATTAAGCTTTTAATTCAATGATAATATTTTTCACTTCTTCCCATCCAATTTTTTTTCTTTTCCAAAGGTATGTGCTGAGAGAGAGAGAGAGAGAGAGAGAGAGAGAGAGAGAGAGAGAGAATATGTATATATATGTATCTTGTTGATTCTTTCCAGTTCCGTTTTTCTTGCTTTTTTCCTGAAAAATAATTTTTAAACACACATTTTAAAAACAGATTCTCCCTCTGGATTTATCTCAAGTTCAAGGGTTGCTAATCCTTTTGTGTTTTGTGTCTTTTGATTCTTCTTCAAGGTGAATCAGTTCTTCAAGTAGTTTGCAATGTTTACTGTGAGCTCATCTTCAGCAGAAATCCCCACTCCAGTAAGTGTCACAGTTACCTTAAATTGTAGAAGTGTTTCAACTGAACAGTTTTAAATTGTTTCTATAAAGTACTCAAGGGGTTTCATTCATCGTTGATCAGTTTTTGTGTTAATTTCACAGCTTGGAGAAATCCTGCACAAAGTATAAATTTAGACTCCGCACCCATGCATAATGTTGACCTGAGGCTTCAGTTTTCATGCAAGGATGTTTTTTCATCTAACCTCCTAATAAAAACAAGAAAGGCAAGCTTCTTTATGCCTTTGTGGGATAGTGGACAGAGTTTTTCTGAATCCTTTTTATCAAGGGAGCAGCAACATTTACATATCCCAGATTTATACAGAGATCTTAGTTCCAGCATCAACCCTGCTGCATTGTGTGAGCCTAAAACCTGAATTCTGTTACTATGTGGGTGTTATTATCTCAGGCCCTGGTTTGGTTTTTTTTATTTCTGTGTAACAAACTACTCTGAAACTTATTGGCTTAAAACAAAAACAACCATTTATTATCTCTCTTCAGTCAGTAGGTTGACAAAGCTCAGTGGGTAATTCTTCTGCTCCATGTGGGTAGCAGCTGGGCCACAGTCGTTTTGGAGGATTTATTGGAGATGAAACATTCAAGATGGCTCACTCCATAGCTGGCAGTTGGCTAACTATTGGTCGAGAGCTCACCTGGGACTTTTGGATAGGATATACTTTGTACTACTCCATATGACCATTCAATGAAGTTTGCTTGAGTTTCACACAGCATGGCAGCTGAACTCCAAGAGAAAAACACGGTACTTGCAGATCTCTTATGTTATGACCTTGAAAAATACATAGCATCATTTCTGTCTCATTTTATTGGTCAAATATAAATGGCAAAAAATTTATGGACATCTTTAATCCACCTGGACTTTATGCCACTAGTGCCCATATCTGATCCATTTCCTTCAAACCTCTCTGATCTTCCACGTATAGAATTCCACTATAGACTTTTATTCTTTCTTTGCTTCTGGCAAATGGAGTTCTGTTTTTCCTTTTGAACTCAGCTGACCACTTAATTTTTTTATTTTAGTTTAGTCCTTTATTATTATTTATTGTTTTTAGCTACCCTGCCAGGATCCCATAGTATCTCTTTTGTGTACAACAAATTTTATGAAACTAATATATGTTTATTAAAGAAAGCTAATTTTTAGTTTTTATTTTTGATAAGGCAACAAGATTTTCCTGCTATGCTGGTGAAGAATTTCCACTACCAATAAAAAAGCTATAACATTTGTGCATGTACCCTTCTATAGTTTGGATCTTATGTGTCCCCGCAAATTCCACGTGTTAAAGCCTTGGTCCTCAGCTTGGTGCTATTGGGAGATGGAAACATTAAGAGTTAAGGCCTAATTAGGTAGTCTTCAATTCATCACGAACATGCCCTTAAAGAAAATAGAGGGGGTAGAGCAAACTGGTGGGTGAGTCAGGCCACCTGCACCGTGGAGGTAGCAGGCAGGCACCCAACCCGCCTGCCTTGCAGAGCTAGGCAGAAGGCAGCCAACCCATCCAACCACCAGACCAAGCACAGACGCCATCACTGAGCGACCCCTCCTGACCACCACACCAAGGTCTGTTGCTGTTGTGGAGCAAGCCAGCAGACCGCCAGCCCACCTGCATGGCGGAGCTAGCCAGAGTCTTCTTTATAGGCTGGTGCAGGCATTTTGAATTATTCCTGAGGGTGTGACCATCATCATTGGAAGGGCAGCTCCCTACCTCAGATACCTACAGGAGGCTAGAGGACCTTCGACAAGACCCAGGAGTCAAGAAGAGGAGGTATTGAGAGACTCAGGACCAACTCAGAGCCACCGGGTGAGTCTCTCCCACTGGTCAGGCTCCCCAGATGGGGCAGTAGTCCCGAAACACAGGGAACTTCATGGACTAGAGTGGCCCAGTGAGACTCCCCTGCTGGAGCCAAGAAACCAGTCAACCGCGAGCATTGCAGAGGAGGGCCGCACAGCGAGAGGCTTCAAAGCAGAGTGAGGGTCCGAGGCCCAGGCAGTAGCTCCAGTCCCTAGGGAACGTGGCAGAGGAGGGCAGCTCAGAGAGGGAATCCCTCACAGGGCCAGGCTCCCCAGGTGAGGCGGTAGATCAAGACCCCTGGGAACATCACAGAAGAGGGCTTCCCAGTACAGGTGGTAGTTCTGGACGGAAGGGAACTGCTCAGAGGAGAGCTGCCCAATGAAACTTCCCCACCAGTTGAGACTTCCCTGCTGGGTGAGGCTTTCCCACCAGGGCAGTAGATCCAGAGACACAGGCCCAGATCAGATGTATCCCAGTCTGCAGTCTAGTCCTCCTTTGGCTGACCATCAGTCAACAAGTGGAGGTGCCTCTGCCCACTGACAGGGAATATACCACACCTGAAGGCCACCACTCCTAGAGGGGCAGCTTCCTAGTGGAGCACCACATTATCAACTTCCTCCAAGACTTCAGGCTACTGAAGGCTAAGAGGTGAGTTATTAGAAATCTACAAAGACAATATTAGTCAGTAGAGGAAATCTGCAATATCCCAGAGTTTCTCTACTAGAGGGGTAGATAGCTGAGCAATATGAGAAAACAAGGGAAGAAAATGTCCCAAACAAACCTAGATGGTATAGCAATATAATCCAATGACAGAACAGCAGAAGAAATGACAGAAAGGGAGTTCAGAATGTACATAATTAAAATGATCAGGGAAGCAAACAAGAAGATGAAAGAACAAGTGCAGGCATTGAATGATGAGATGAAAGAGCAAATGCAGGCATTGAATGATAGCACCAATCGACAGTTAAAAGAGCAAATACAGGAAGCAAAAGATCATTTCAATAAAGAGTTAGAGATATTGAATAAAAAACAAACAGAAATACTTGAAATGAAGGAAACAATAAACCAAATTAAGAACTCCATAGAAAGCACAACCAATAGGATAGAACACCTGGAAGACAGAACCTCAGATACTAAGGCAAAATATTTAACCTTGAAAACAAAGTTGACCAGACAGAGAAGATGGTAGGAAATCATGAAAAGAATCTACAAGAATTATGGGATATCATGAAAAGGCCAAATTTGAGAATTATTGGGATTGAGGAAGACTTAGAGAAACAAACCAAAGAAATGAACAATCTATTCAAAGAAATAATATCAGGAAATTTCCCAAATCTGAAGAATGAAATGGAAAATCAAGTTCAAGAGGCTTATAGGATTCCAAATACACAAAATTACAACAGATCCACACCAAGGCACATTATAATGAAAATACCTAACATACAAAATAAAGACAGAATTTTAAAGGCTGTGAGAGAAAAGAATCAAATTACATTCAGGGGGAAACCAATACAGATATGAACAGATACAGATATCCAGACCTTAAAAGCTAGAAGGGACTGGAACAACATTTTTCAAGCTCTGAAAGAAAATGGAGGCCAACAAAGAATCTTACACCCAGCAAAACTCACTTTCAGATTTGACGACAAAATAAAATCCTTCCATGATAAACAAAAGCTAAAAGAATTTACAAAAAGAAAGCCAGCATTACAGAACATTCTCAGTAAAATATTCCATGAGGAAGAGATGAAAAACAATGATGTAAATCAGCAAAGGGAGGAACTACCCTAAAGGAGTAGCCAAATAAAGGAGAAACCAAGTCGTGTCAAAAAAAAATGAGCCAAACGATCGGGAATAAAATCATATCTCAATAATAACCCTGAATGTTAATTGCCTGTATTCATCAATCAAAAGACATAGAATGGCAGATTGGATTAAAAAGAAAAATCCAACAATTTCCTGCCTGCAAAAGACTCATCTTATAGAAAAAGATTCCCACAAACTAAAGGTAAAAGAATGGGAAAAAACATACCACGCACATGGACACAGCAAAAAAGCTGGAGTATCCATCCACATTTCAGATAATGTGGACTTCAAGCCAAACTAGTCAGAAGGGATAAAGAAGGACATTTCATACTGCTTAAGGGAAGCATAAATCAGCAAGACATAACAATCACAAATATCTATGCCCCAAACAGTGGCTCATCCATGTACATCAAACAAATCCTTCTCAATTCCCGAAATCAAATAGACCACAACAAAATAATACTAGGTGATTTTAACACACTTCTCTCACCACTGGATAGATCCTCCAAACAAAAATTGAACAAAGAAACCATAGATCTCAATAACACAATCATTAATTTAGACTTAATGGACATTTATAGAATATACCATCCAACAAAGAATGGATACACTTTCTTCAGAGCAGCACATGGATCCTTCTCTAAAATAGACCATATTCTATGCCACAAAGCTAATGTTAGAAAGTACAAGAAGATATACTACCTTGTATTCCATCAGATCATAATAGATTGAAATTAGAAATAAATGACAGAGTAAAAACCAGAAACTACTTCAACACCTGGAGATTAAATAATACGCTATTGTATGATGAATGGATAACAGAAGACATCAGGAAGGAAATTAAAAAATTCTTAGAGGTAAGCGAGAACAAAGAAACATCATATCAAAATCTCTGGGACACTATGAAAGCAGTACTTAGAGGAAAATTTATTTCATGGACTGCATTCAATAAAAGAAGAAAAAAATCAACAAATAAACGACCTAACACTACAGCTCAAAGCCCTAGAAAAAGAAGAACAGAGCAACACCAACAGTAGTAGAAGACAAGAAATACTCAAAATCAGAGCTGAAATCAACAAAATTGAAACAAAAGAAACAATACAAAAAATTGACAAAATAAATAGTTGGTTCTTCAAAAAAATAAACAAAATTGATAAACCCTTAGCCACATTAACAAAGAAGAGAGAGAAAACCCAAATTATTAAAATTCAGAATAAACAAGAAAATATCACAACAGACACGATTGAAATACAAAACATAATTAGAAGCTATTTTGAAAATCTATACTCCAACAAAATAGAAAATCTCGAAGACATCAACAGGTTTCTAGGGACATATGAATTACCTAAACTGAACCAGGAGAACATACACAATTTACATAGATCAATTTCAAGTAATGAAATAGAAGAAGTCATCAATAGCCTACCAACAAAGAAAAGTCCGGGATCAGATGGGTTCTCAGCCGAGATCTACAAAACCTTTAAAGAAGAGCTCATTCCAATACTTCTCAAAGTATTTCATAAAATAGAAGAGGAGGGAACCCTCCCAAACTCATTCTATGAAGCCAATATCACCCTGATATCTAAAGCATACAGAGACACATCGAGGAAAGAAAATTTCAGACCAATATCCTTAATGAACACTGATACAAAATTTCTCAACAAAATCGTAGCAAATCGCATACAAAAATATATTAAAAATATAGTGCACCATGATCAAGTGGGTTTTATCCCAGGGATGCAAGGTTGGTTCAACATCCAGAAATCAATAAATGTAATTCACCATATCAACAGACTTAAAGACAAGAATCACATTATTATTTCGATAGATGCAGAAAAAGCATTTGATAAAATACAACATCCCTTCATGGTCAAAACACTAGAAAAAATAGGGATAGTGGGAACATTCCTTAACATTGTAAAGGCCATCTACGCTAAGCCCATGGCTAATATCATTCTAAATGGTGAAAAACTGAAAGCGTTCCCCCTAAAAACTGGAACAAGGCAGGGATGCTCTCTTTCACCACTTCTATTCAACATTGTCCGGGAAACAATGTTGAATTAGACAGACAATTAGACAGACCAAAGAAATTAAAGGGATATGAATAGGAAAAGAAGAACTCAAACTATCCCTGTTCGCTGATGACATGATTATATATTCAGAGGAACCAGAAAATTCCACCAGAAAACTTTTAGAACTCATAAGTGAATTCAGTAAAGTAGCAGGGTATAAGATCAATGCTCATAAATCCAATGCATTTTTATACATAATTGATGAATCTTCAGAAAGAGAAGTTAGGAAAACTACCCCATTCACAATAGCTTCGAAAAAATAAAATATTTGGGAATCAATCTAACAAAAGAGGTGAAAGACCTCTACAATGAGAACTACAGAACACTAAAGAAAGAAATTAAAGAAAACCTTAGAAGATGGAAAAATCTCCCATGTTCTTGGATAGGCAGAACTAATATTGTCAAAATGACCATACTACCAAAAGTGCTATACAGATTCAATGCAATTCCAATTAAAATCCCAATAATGTACCTCATAGAAATAGAGCAAGCAATCATGAAATTTATTTGGAAAAGTAAGAGACCCAGAATAGCTAAAGCAATCCTTAGCAGGAAGAGTGAAGCAGGGGGTGTTGCAACACCAGACCTTCACTATACAAAGCAATAGTAACAAAAACGGCATGGTATTGGTACCAAAATAGAAAGGTGGATCAATGGTACAGAATAGAGGATAAGGACACAAACCCAAATAAATACAATTTTCTCATACTAGACAAAGGGGCCAAAAATATGCAATGGAGAAAAGATAGCCTCTTCAACAAATGGTGCTGGGAGAATTGGAAATCCATATGCAACAGAATGAAACTAAACCCCTATCTCTCACCCTGCACAAAACTCAACTCAACATGGATCAAGGACCTTGGAATCAGACCAGAGGCCCTGCATCTTATAGAAGAAAAAGTAAGTCCAAACCTTCAACATGTTGGCTTAGGATCAGACTTCATTAACAGGACTTCCATTGCACAAGAAATAAAAGCAAGAATCAATAATTGGGATAGATTCAAACTAAAAAGCTTTCTACCAGCAAAGGAATCTATCAGCAATGCAAAGAGAGAACTTACAGAGTGGGAGAAAATCTTTGCCACTCATACTTCAGATAGAGCACTAATTTCCAGAATATATAAAGAACTCAAAAAAAACTCTACATGAAGAATACAAATAACCCAGTCAACAAATGGGTTAAGGAAATGAACACTTTACAGCAATCATCAGATTATGAAAAAAATGTTCAACATGTTTAGTAATAAGAGAAATTCAAATCAAAACTACCCTAAGATTCCATCTCACCCCAATTAGAATGGTGATTATCAAGAATATTAGCAACAATAGGTGTTGGCGAGGTTGTGGGAAAAAAGGTACACTCATACATTGCTGGTGGGGCTGCAAATTAGTGCAGCCACTCTGGAAAGCAGTGTGGAGATTCCTTAGAAAACTTGGAATGGAACCACCATTTGCCCCAGCTATCTCACTCCTCGGCCTATACCCAAAGGTTTTAAAGTCAGCATACTGCAGAGATACAGCCACAGCAATGTTCATAGCCACTCAATTCACAATAGCCAGATTGTGGAACCAATCTAGATGCCCTTCAATTGATGAATGGATAAAGAAACTGTGGTATATATATATAATGGAATATTACTCAGCCATAAAAAATAATAAATTATGGCATTTGCAGGCAAATGGTTGAAATTGGAGAATATCATGCAAAGTGAGATAAGAGAATCTCAAAAAACCAAAGGATGAATGATCTCTCTGATAAGTGGATGATGACACATAATGTGGGGTGGGAGGGAGGCAAGAATGGACGAAGGAGGGACTGTATAGAGGGAAAAGAGGGGTGGGAGGGGTGGGAGGGGTGGGGGGCAGGACAAAATAGAATGAATCAAAAACTATTACCCTCAGTAAATGTATGATTACACAAATGGTATGCCTCTACTTCATGTACAGAGAAACAAAATGTATCCCATTTGTTTACAATAAAAATGAGTTAAAGAAAAAAGAAAATAGAGGAACCCTAACCTCTCATCTTCTTCTTTCTTTTCATCCACAGTCATGATGTAAATGGCTTTACTATACCACACATTGCTGCCATGATATGCCACCCTAGGTCCATAGCAATGGTCCAATTGGTCACAGACTGTTACCTCCAGAACTATGAGCCAAAATAAATCTTTTCTCCTTATAAGTTCATTTATCTCAGGTATTTGTTACAATAACAGAAAACTGTTTAACACATGCCCTGTGCCACCAAAGGGATAATTAGTTTTATCTCTCTTTTCTGTTGAGGACACCTTGCATTGAAGTTGTTCACTGTGTGCTGAGCAACAAAAAACCTCTATCTAATAATGACATATCATTTTGTCTCCCATTATTAGAAATAGTTGTTTCAATTAGGTCAAAAAGCAGCTCACCTGAGCCCAGTGGTCATCCATAAACAGGAATTACTAGAGGAAACCAACACAGTGAGTTCTGCCTCATAGCTATTGAGAGGTAAAGCAATGAAATGGAACACAGAATTCATCCTGTTTCTGTTCCCATCCAAACTTTCATGTACTTTTTAACTGCTAAGACTTCTTAAAATATGTATTTGGATGTGGAATATTGTTTTGGTCCTGCTGATAGAAGGAATCCACCCTCCTCTTAATTCCAAAGTTGTACACATGTCCATTTAGTGTGGCTCATTTCCTTTCTAAATGAAATGAAATTTGCATTTATATAGCCCCTTACATACCACAGGGGATACTAAAAAGCCCTGCACAGCAGAAACTATTCATAAGCTTAGAACTGAAACTTCTGTAGCAGACATATCCATCTTCATATCTTAGACTACTTAATACTACCTGCTCTGAGTGTGGAATGGGTTAGAAATAGGCAGGCAGGTAGGTAAAGCAATATGTACTTTTAAAAGTGAGTTGCCTAAGTGTACCTGTGTCTGGATTTGGCTGCTGAAATGGTTTCAGTGAAAGTACTGATGTGTCTAAACATGTTTGTTCTTTGGCATTGATAATGCCCTGTCTTAAAAAAAATGTGACTGAAGGTAAAGTTTTATTTTGAATTAGAAGACAATCACAAAATGAGATAAAGAAGAACATGTGCTAATGGTTAAAAAAAGATTATAGTTAACCTCAAATTATATATATTTACTCCAAAGCACAACAAGAATTGTAATGTGAAAGAGAAATCTGTTTTCTGGAAGAAAATATAGCAGAATATTTTAATACCCTTATGGTGGACAAAGATTTCTCAATCACAACACCCAAAGCATTAATTGTAAAATAAGATTGATAAATTAGATATTCTTTTCATATAGAGAGTGAAAAAACATAGAGTAAAAAATGAAGTCACATCCTGAAAGAGTATTCATATTGAGAAAGTAGTTATGTCCAAAATATATACAGAAATATTATAAATCAATAAGACAGAAAAAATAACCTTTTGAATGGGGAAAAGATTTGGAAAGGTCCTTGGTAAAAGAAGATAATCAAATGGCCAATAAGTATATACAAGCATTCTCAATTATCACCAGACGATAGGGAAATTCAAAGTAAAATCTCAATGAACTACCACCTCATCCTTTCAAGAATATCTACAATGAGCTAGGCACAATGGTGCATGTCTATAATCCCAGCAGCTCTAGAGGCTGGGGCAGGAAGATAGCGAGTTCAAAGCCAGCTTCAGAAACTTAGTGAGGCCCTAGGTAACAGTGAGGTCCTGTCTCAAAATTAAAAAATGACTGGGGGAGAGGTTTCAAGATGGCGGCCTAGAGGGCGGCTGCATTTCACGTTGCTCCAGGACGCAGGATTCAAAAGAGGAGATAGTGAGAGACTTGGGACCAACTCAAAGCCGCTGGGTGAGTCTCTCCCATTGGGGAGGCATCCCGGATGGGGCAGTAGCCCCGGAATGCAGTGAATTTGTGAAGTGGAGTTGCTCGGTGAGACGCCCCTCCCCCCACTGGAGCGGTAAACACGGACAACTGGGATCATCCTAGAGGAGGCGGCTCAGCACAGCGCTTGGACTCGGAGCAACCACTGGGGCTCCGGGCGGCTGCCTGAGGAGGAGCTGCGTGGTGAGCTGTTTAGACCCAGAAAGACCGCTTCTGAACACCGGGGGGTTGCCCGGAGGAAGAGGAGAAGCGCGGCGGGTCGCTTGGTCTAGGAGTGACTGCATCAGAGCCACAGGCGGTTGCCAGAGGAGGAGGCGAGTGGTGAGTTGATTGCACTCAAAGCGACCGCTCCTGAACACCGGTGGCCTGCCTGGAGGAGGAGCGCGGTGGGTCACTTGGTCTTGGAGCCACCGCTCCTGAACACCCGGGGGGCTACCCCAAGGAGGAGGAGGAGGAACAGGGCGGGTCACTTGGGCTTGGAGTGACTGCCTAGGGCTACGGGAGGTTGGCGGGAGGAGGAGACGCGAAGTGAGTTGCTTGGACTCCTAGTGACTGCGTCGGAAACCGGGCTGCTGTCCAGTGGAGGAGGTATGTGGCGGGTCTCTGGGTATCGGAGCTATTGTACAGGGCTCCAGGTGGCGGCTCAGAGGAGGGGCCGCATAGCCAGGCGATTAGGTGCAGAGCAGGGTCCCAGGAGCTAGGTGGCTTCTTGCTGGAAGAGCCGCACAGAGACACGCCTAGGGGCGGAGCGAAGTTTCCAGGACTGCAGGCAGATTATCTGGGAGAGGCAGCCTAAGGAGACTCACCTGTGAAGGGTGAGGCTCCCAGGCCCAGGAGGTAGGTCCGGGCCCCTGGGAACGTTGCAGAGGAAGACAGCCCAGCCCAGGCGGTAGTTGTAGATTGAGGGGAACCTCTAGGAGGGGAACTGACCAGCAAGACGTTCCCACCGAGTGAGTCTTCCCTACCGGGAGAGGTTTTCCCACAGGGACGGTAAAACCAGAGACACAGGCACAAACAGGACTTGCCTCGGCCCGCAGCCTAGTTCCCCATTGGATGACCATTGGTCAACAAGTGGAGACACCTGTGACCACTAGCAGGGAATATAGGCCACCTGAGGGTCACCTCCCTAGAGAGGCAGCTTCTTCGTGGAGCTCCGCATTATCAACTTCCTCCAAGACTTCAGGCTACTGAAGGATAAGAGGGGATGTATTAGCAATCTTCAGGGACATTATAAGTCGATAGAGGAAATCTGCAATATCTTAATGACCCACTGATTCCTGAATAATATGAGAAAACAAGGGAAGAAAATGCCCCAAACAAATCTAGATGTTACATCAATAGAATCCAACGACAACATGGCAGAAGAAATGACAGAAAGGGAGTTCAGAATGTACATAATTAAAATGATTAGGGAAGCAAACGATGAGATGAAAGAGCAAATGCAGGCATTGAATGATGAGATGAAAGAGCAAATGCAGGCATTGAATGATCGCACCAATCGACAGTTAACAGAGCAAATTCAGGAAGCAAAAGATCATTTCAATAAAGAGTTAGAGAAATTGAAAAAAAACCAAACAGAAATCCTTGAAATGAAGGAAACAATAAACCAAATTAAGAACTCCATAGAAAGCATAACCAATAGGATAGAACACCTGGAAGACAGAACTTCAGATATTGAAGACAAAATATTTAACCTCGAAAACAAAGTTGAACAAACAGAGAAGATGGTAAGAAATCATGAACAGAATCTGCAAAAACTATGAGATATCATGAAAAGGCCAAATGTAAGAATTATTGGGATTGAGGAAGGCTTAGAGAAACAAACCAAAGGAATGAACAATCTATTCAATGAAATAACATCAGAAAATTTCCCAAATCTGAAGAATGAAATGGAAAATCAAGTTCAAGAGGCTTATAGGACTCCAAATACACAAAATTGCAATAGACCCACACCAAGGCACATTATAATGAAAATACCGAACATACAAAATAAAGACAGAATTTTAAAGACTGTGAGAGAAAAGAACCAAATTACATTCAGGGGGAAACCAATACAGATATCAGCAGATTTTTCAATCCAGACCCTAAAAGCTAGAAGGGCCTGGAACAATATTTTTCAAGCTCTGAAAGAGAATGGATGCCAACCAAGAATCTTATACCCAGCAAAACTTACCTTCAAATTTGACGATGAAATAAAATACTTCCATGATAAACAAAAGCTAAAAGAATTTACAAAAAGAAAGCCAGCATTACAGAACATTCTCGGCAAAATATTTCATGAGGAAGAGATAAAAAACAAAGAAGCAAATCAGCAAATGGAGGAATTATCCTAAAGGAACTGTCAAATAAAGGAGGAACCAAGATGTGTCAAAAAATAAATAAATAAATAAATAAAATTTTAAATATGAACCAAATGACTGGGAATACAACTCATATCTCAATAATAACACTGAATGTTAATGACCTGAATTCATCAATCAAAAGACATAGACTGGCAGATTGGATTAAAAAGAAAGATCCAACAATATGTTGCCTGCAAGAGACTCACCTCATAGAAAGAGATACCCATAGACTAAAGGTGAAAGGATGGGGAAAAACATACCATGCACATGGATGCAGAAAAAAGCTGGAGTATCCATCCTCATTTCAGATAATGTGGACTTCAAGCCAAAGTTAGTCAGAAGGGATAAGGAAGGACATTTCATACTGCTTAAGGGAAGCATAAATCAGCAAGATATAACAATCATAAACATCTATGCCCCAAACAGTGGCTCATCCATGTATGTTAAACAAATCCTTCTCAATTTTAGAAACCAAATAGACCATAACACAATAATACTAGGTGATTTTAAGATGCCTCTCTCACCATTGGACAGATCTTCCAAACAAAAATTGAACAAAGAAACCATAGCTCTCAATAACACAATCAATAATTTAGACTTAACAGACATTTATAGAATATACCATCCAACCAAGAGCGAATACACTTTCTTCTCAGCAGCACATGGATCCTTCTCTAAAATAGACCATATATTATGCCACAAAGCTAATGTCAGCAAATACAAGAAGATAGAGACACTACCCTGTATTCTATCAGATCATAATGGATTGAAGTTAGAAATAAATGAAGGAGTAAAAAACAGAAACTACTCCAACACCTGGAGATTAAACAATATGCTATTATATGATGAATGGATAACAAAAGATATTAGGAAGGAAATTTAAAAATTCTTAGAGGTAAATGAGAACAAAGAAACATCATATCAAAATCTCTGGGACACTATGAAAGCAGTACTTAGAGGAAGATTTATTTCATGGAGCGCATTTAATAAAAGAAGTAAAACTCAAAAAATAAACAACCTAATACTACAGCTCAAAGCCCTAGAAAAAGAAGAACAGACCAACACCAAAAGTAGTAGAAGACAGGAAATAGTCAAACTCAGAGCTGAAATCAACGAAATTGAAACAAAAGAAACAATACAAAAAATTGGCAAAACAAATAGTTGGTTCTTCGAAAAAATAAACAACATTGATAAACCTTTAGCCACACTAACAAAGAGAAGATGAGAGAAAACCCGAATCACTAAAATTCGGAATGAACAAGGAAATATCACAACAGACACGAGTGAAATACAAAACATAATTAGAAGCTATTTTGAAAATCTATACTCCAACAAAATAGAAAATTTCAAAGACATCAACAGGTTTCTAGAGACATATGAATTGCCTAAACTGAACGAGGAGGACATACACAATTTAAATAGACCAATTTCAAGTAATGAAATAGAAGAAGTCATCAATAGCCTACCAACAAAGAAAAGTCCAGGACCAGATGGGTTCTCAGGCGAGTTCTACAAAATTTTTAAAGAAGAGCTCATTCCAATACTTCTCAAAGTATTCCATGAAATAGAAGAGGAGGGAACTCTCCCAAACTCATTCTATGAAGCCAATATTACCCTGATACCTAAACCAGACAGAGACACATCGAGGAAAGAAAATTTCAGACCAATATCCTTAATGAACATCGAGGCAAAAATTCTCAACAAAATTTTAGCAAATCGCATACAAAAACATATTAAAAAGATAGTGCACCATGATCAAGTGGGTTTCATCCCAGGGATGCAAGGTTGGTTCAACATCAGGAAATCAATAATGTAATTCACCATATCAATAGACTTAAAGTCAAGAATCACATGATTATTTCGATAGATGCAGAAAAAGCATTTGATAAAATACAGCATCCCTTCATGCTCAAAACACTAGAAAAAATTGGGGTAGTGGGAACATTCCTTAACATTGTAAAGGCCATCTACGCTAAGCCCATGGCTAATATTATTCTAAATGGTGAAAAACTGAAAGCATTCCCTCTAAAAACTGGAACAAGGCCGGGATGCCCTCTTTCACCACTTCTATTCAATATCGTCCTTGAAACTATAGCCAGAGCAATTAGACAGACCAAAGAAATTAAAGGGATACGCATAGGAAAAGAAGAATTCAAACTATCCCTATTTGCTGATGATATGATTGTATACTTAGAGGAACCAGGAAATTCCACCAGAAAACTGTTAGATCTCATAAGTGAATTTAGTAAAGTAGCGGGATATAAGATCAATGCACATAAATCTAAGGCATTTCTATACATAAGCGATGAATCCTCAGAAAGAGAAATTAGGAAAACCACCCCATTCACAATAGCTTCGAAAAAAATAAAGTATTTGGGAATCAATCTCACAAAAGAGGTGAAAGACCTCTACAATGAGAACTACAGAACACTAAAGAAAGAAATTAAAGAAAACCTCAGAAGATGGAAAGATCTCCCATGTTCTTGGATAGGAAGAATTAATATTGTCAAAATGGCCATACTACCAAAAGTGCTATACAGATTCAATGCAATTCCAATTAAAATCCCAATGATGTACCTTACAGAAATAGAGCAAGCAATTATGAAATTCATCTGGAAGAATAAGAAACCCAGAATAGCTAAAGCAATCCTTGGCAGAAAGAGTGAAGCAGGGGCTATCGCAATACCAGATCTTCAACTCTACTACAAAGCAATAGTAACAAAAACGGCATGGTATTGGTACCAAAATAGAAAGGTGGATCAATGGTACAGAATAGAGGATACGGACACAAACCCAAATAAATACAATTTTCTCATACTAGACAAAGGTTCCAAAAATATGCAATGGAGAAAAGATAGCCTCTTCAACAAATGGTGCTGGGAGAATTGGAAATCCATATGCAACAGAATGAAACTAAACCCATATCTCTCACCATGCACGAAACTAAACTCAAAATGGATTAAGGATCTCGGAATCAGACCAGAGACCTTGCATCTTATAGAAGAAAAAGTAGGTCCAGAGCTTCAACATGTCGGCTTGGGACCAGACTTCCTCAACAGGACTCCCATAGCACAAGAAATAAAAGCAAGAATTAATAACTGGGATAGATTCAAACTAAAAAGCTTTCTCTCAGCAAAGGAAACTATCAGCAATGCGAAGAAGGAGCCTACAGAGTGGGAGAAAATCTTTGCCAATCATACTTCAGATAGAGCACTAATCTCCAGAATCTATAAAGAACTCAAAAAACTCTACACCAAGAATGCAAGTAATCCAATCGACAAATGGGTTAAGGAAATGAATAGACACTTCACAGAAGAAGATCTACAAGCAATCAACAAACATATGGAAAAATGTTCAACATCTCTAGTAATAAAAGAAATGCAAATCAAAATCACCCTAAGATTCCATCTCGCCCCAATTAGAATGGTGATTATCAAGAATACAAGCAACAACAGGTGTTGGCGAGGATGTGGGGAGAAAGGTACACTCATACATTGTTGGTGGGGCTGCAAATTAGTGCAGCCACTCTTGAAAGCAGTATGGAGAGTCCTTAGAAAACTTGGAATGGAACCACCATTTGACCCAGCTATCCCACTCCTTGGCCTATACCCAAAGGATTTAAAATCAGCATATTACAGAGATACAACGACATCAATGTTCATAGCTGCTCAGTTCACAATAGCCAGATTGTGGAACCAACCTAGATGTCCTTCAATTGATGAATGGATAAAGAAAATGTGGTATATATATACAATGAAATATTACTCAGCCATAAAGAATGATAAAATTATGGCATTTGCAGGCAAATGGATGAAACTGGAGAATATCATGCTAAGTGAGATAAGCCAATCTCAAAAAACCAAAGGACGAATGATATCGCTAATAAGTGGATGAGGACACATAATGGGGGGTGGGAAGTGTTAGTGTTAGGGTTAGAGTTAGGTTTAGGGAGGGGGGCAAGAATGGAGGAAGGAAGGACTGTATCGAGGGAAAAGAGGGGTGGGAGGGGTGGGGGAAGGGAAAAAATGGCAGAATGAATCAAACAACATTACCCTATGTAAATTTATGATTACACAAATGGTATGCCTTTACGCCATGTACAAATAGAGAAACGACATGTATCCCATTTGTGTACAATAATAAAAAAAATAAAGAAAAAAAAATGACTGGGGATATGGCTCAGTGGTTAGGTGCCCCTGGGTTCAATCTCTGGTATCCCAAGAATGTCTACAATGGATAGGACTGCTAACAACATTACTAAGTATTGGAGAGGAAATACAACAACTGGAACTACCCTATGTGGCTGGCAAGAGTATAAGTTGATTTTACCTGTTTGGAAAATTAGCAGTATCTACTATGTGTACACATCTATGCTTATGATTCAGTAATTCCATTCCTAGGTGTATACATGACAGAAATGAGTTCTTGTGTCCTCCAAAAATATGTTCAGTAATACTCATGGCAGTGTTATGCTTAACAGCCCCAATTTGAAAGTAACCCAAATCTAGCAATAGAATACTACGTAGAAATGAAAAAGAATAAACTTCTGCTACACAGAATAACACAAATGAATGATGACTATTTGTGACCATCATGCATCAAATTCTAGTACAGGTAACACTGATTTATGGTGATAGAAGTTAAAATAATAGTTATTTGGCAGAGGAAATGTAGTATTCAGAAGGGACATGAAGGAAGCTTCTGAGGTATTAGAAAAAATTTATTTTGATCCAAGGGGTAAGTTTCTGAGCATCTACATATATAAAAATTCATTAAGCTATCCACTTAAAAATTACACACATGGTGCTGAATGTTGTACCTCAATAAAACAGAAAATATATAGGAAAACTCACCTGCATCTCTTTTAAACCTGTCATATGTTGATCACTACTTTCTTTAATGAGTAATGTAATTGCATGTCCTTCTCCATTGGACCCTAACATCATGAAGACTAATTACCTTTTTCATACCATGAAATACCTAGCACAAAACCTTGCACAAAATAGTCACATACACAAACTCCATATTAAATAGGTACTTGTGCACTTTGGAAGTAAGAGGGTCTCTGGATGCATCCTTCACAGTCTCATACTTCATATTACTTTACCAACTAGGCAAACAAAATCTCAAATTCACTACTCTCAAATTTACTGTCATATTAAATACAGAAAAATATCCATGCAGCATATAGCCCTCAATCCTAGGTGTTTATCTTTCCCCATCAGGATTTTCTCAACCAGCCTTATTTGAGTTGCAGTAAGCATTCCTGGAAGAGCTGACTTATTCCAGATTGTGATCATTTCTACAATGATAATGCCAGTTTGTAGTTCATTCAATAATTTTCATAGTATATATTATATCATATGATATGAACATAATTTATATTATATTTATTAAAGTATATTTTTATATATTTCATTTTATATATTCTTTCATATGTCTTCCTATACTCTAATAAGTGAGTAGGAAACTACAAATATGGAGTAGGAAATCACGCTTTGTCATCAAGATGAAAAAGTTAAACAATAGTCTTCTAAACTGCCAAAGAGTCCATCCCACACTCCAGCTTTTGTGTATGATTTTAGTTTTGCCCTGGAAAATCACAAATTCTTTGAATTGTTAATGAATAATCAAAACATCAAATGCCACTCAGTAAATATCATTGTGTATATTCAATGTGTATAGTTTCCTTGAAACACTTGATTTCATGATGTTTGTTGATGTATGTGAATTTTGATAAGTCATTGAAGCACCTTAATAACAAAATGTAAGTTCTGTGAGGGCAGGGTATTTTGTAATGACTTCACAGTACTTGACACAAAGAGGCACTCAACAATTATTTGTTAAACAATTATTAAAAGAGGTCCCTTTTGGCTGTCAGTCATCACATTAAACTTAATGAAACACTTTCACCCTTTTGTCCTTCCATTCCTTTGACAAGAAGAGAAAATTAAGAACTTATCTACTAACAAAATTGTGACACACCCACCTTTATCAATAATAAAACCTACCATTTATTTGGTTTGTTTGTTAGCATAGTATTTGAAATAATTAGATTGACTGTGATACAATCTATGTGGACTAGACATTATTTTAGATATAAACTTTGATTAATGTATCTATATGTAACAGGACAGTAACAAATGGAACACTTTCTGCCTCACTTTTGGTTGATATATGAAAATAATAAACACTACATTCAAAATAGAAGAAAAATGTCAAAATTAACACCTGACAAACGGTTTAGATGATCTTCTGTATTGGAGATGCAGACCTTCACTAAAGATGTGATTTAGGGAGAATTTCCTTGGATAGAGCTGACTTTTAGTCCCATCATACCAAGGAGTGTATAGGATACTGTACTTCACCCTTACATGAAAGAGAAGTTGGATATGTTCCCTTACAGTTGGAGGAACTCATTGACCAGGTTTTTTATTCCCATCTGAAAAACCTGATAAGAGAGATTGGCTCTGAATATGGGAGCAAAGGACAAATGGCTGGGTTGAGACTGATATGTTGAGGCATTTTTCCCTTGGACTTGTATACCTAGTGCCATTTTAAATCCTATTGAGAAATCAGTCTGGAGGAGAACTGGGACCTCAGGAAAAGAAGCCCATATAAAGTGGACTGCGGGGGTGGGGAACAGTCAGATAGAGACATCACAAGAAGTATCATCAGATATTCCTAGTGACCTGGGCCCAGAAATGTCACAGGCAGCTTATGATACTTGCCTCCCCTCTTTAAATTCTGGAGTTTTCAGAACTATGGTTAGTGAAAAGGGGAGGAGGAGAAAAAAGCAGGCCTTGCTTCCCTGAGTTCTCTGCTAAAGAAGATTCTAGTTAGGGAAAAGAGACATTTCAACCTGGAAACCACGTTAGAATCATTTAATATAACAAGGCCCTGGCGCTCTAAATTCTGAATTGGAACTTAAAAAATTATTGGATTGCTCTTTCCCTAAGAGTGCACAGAAAAGCCATGAGGCCACCTACATTTTTGTCTAGGATCATACGTGGCCATTTCCCTCACTGGATAAGTCATAAGGTGACTAGGAGACAAAAATCAATATGCTTTCTGGTTATGTCCCACAAATTTATATTTCCATGTAGAAAATCTAAGTTCTGTATAGCTTTTAACTGAAGGGGACTTTGAGACTATCCAGTTTTCCTTTTATAGACAAAAAATCCAAAATACAGAGACTTAGATTCAAATGTAAAGTATTTCCAGGTACTAAATTACCTTGGCCAAGAACCTTATTTCTTAGGCTTCAGTATTCTCATAACATAGCCAAAATGCTTTTAAAGGAAAGAAGTGATAATAAGAATATCTGCTTCTGAAGAAGTTGATAGCAAATGGCACGATATGTGTGGAAATTCTTTTATGGTAATAAAAATATACACATGTAACTTTTACTATTGTTATTGTTATTGTTGGTGATAGGGTTAAGATCAAGCTCTCCTGACTTTTTATCTGGTAGAGTCTTCACTTTACCACATTATCCCTCTTTTGTATATTTGTGATATATACTGACAAAGTGAAACCTTTTAAAAAATGGGTATATCAATGTAATTGTTCCATTTAATTGACAGATTATTGGATTGATCTGGTTTATTTGGGAAGATGGTCAATATATCAGGTTTATACATGCATATTCTGAAATGATCTCATAACTTTAAAATAGTGATTTGCCTTCAGCTCTTTTAAAATAAAACTAACATTAAAGTTTACCTCAATTACCAGAATATATGGATATTGTAAGTGTCGGGGATTAAACTATAACCTGTTCTGAATCTATAATATAACTGACTACATAAAATTAAATTTTACTTATATGGGTAGTTTGACATAGAAACAGGATGAACAATCTTGGGACATAGCTCTGTGGTAGAGCACTTGCCTCACAATCACGACCATAAGTTCATTTCCAGCACTGAGAAAAAAGTAGCATGAACATATTTTTAAAACCTATTTAGTTGAATTTCCTAACTTTTAATATTGAATTATATGCAGATATATATATACACATATATACATGTATATGTATATATATATATACACACATAATATGTATACACACATTAATACCCACAAAGTCCACATTCTAGTACCAGCATTGTGTTACCATTCAGCAACAACCTCTCCTGCCCACTGATTCACATTCTATCTCTATAAATTCCTAATTAACTTTAAAAGTAATGTTTTAAAACATATATCTTGAGAAATTTCTCAGGAAGTTCTATATAACACATCTTTAAACCTGCCAGATTCTTGGAATGGAAAACAGCAACTATTAAAATACAGCTTCAGTTCACCAGGATTCAAGGACTTTCATACCAACAGATGATGAACTCAAATTTTTTAAAAACAACAAAATGTTTGTGGAACAAAAGACAAATGAATTTGGTAAGAATATTATAGGAAAGAGAAAATATTTCCCTAGAAATATTTCATTCCTTGTTAGAATCTGGTACGGTAGAACAGTCAGTGTGGTCAAAAATTGCCAGTAAATGTCACAAAGCCACAGTTGATTTCTAAATTGCCCCTAGCATTGGTTCTGCCATGCAGAGGAAGAAAATGGCTATTTTTAGTAGATGGTAAAATGTCTAAAATGCGTGCATCTGGTAGACCCACTATAAAGATAATTAAAAGATACATGTGTCTGTTTAAGCCCATTTTTAGAGGAAACTTTATATTCTCTTATCGAAGGGACTCACAGGAACTTTCTTTTACTTATGCTCTAGAGACCAAAAAGAAGTCATCTTCCATATAATATCAGAGTGAATCAACATGACAATTTTGCTTAGAGATGACATATGGGACAGGAAAAATTAAACATATTTCTGAAAGGAAATTGTAATCATCAAAGACACAAGGAAAGTGAAACAAAATCTGCCACCAAGCACATAAGTTGAAAAAAAAAAAGAATTATGCTTTTTAAAAAATAAAACTGTAGCTTCCTAACCCAGAAAACTCTAAGCTGGCAAGGCATGTAGTTGAGCCTCAGAATGACATTTGTTGGTCATTTGTTTCTACATCCAGGTGCAAAAAAGGTTTCTCTGACTTCTAAAGTAATGGGGAAAACTTGGAGAAAGAGAGAGAGAGAAATAGAGAGAGAGAAAGACGGGGCAATATATAGTTTTCCCTACAACTGCTTAATGTTTAAACTCCATGAATTTGGTAGTTGTGTTCTAGGCATCTTTATTTTTCCAAAAATCACAAATTATCTTTCATCTAATTTCCCCAACTTACAAATTATTTTTCTCTTCAATCAGCACCAAACATGGTTGTTCACCAATAGGCATTCAATAAAACTTGAAGAATAAATTTTATTTTGGACTATCTTGAACCACTGCCAAACAACTACTTGACTGAAAAGGACTTTGGCACACTGCTTTAGAGAGATACTCAGAACAGCAGAGATGAAGTATCCATTTAAACAACTGTCTCAGAGGTTCTAGTTTGCAGTTTCTGGTCATGAAGATCCAGCAGTTAGATAACGTGCAGATGTTTGAAAGGCTACAAGTTGGCTTAGTAGGGTTCCTCACATAAAGGGACTATGTCACCTCCATAATAACTCATCCCAAGGAAACAAAGCTAAACTGGGCACTCAAGTTTCATCCATCAAAAAGGGCTCTGTAAGAAAGGAGAGGGAACAAATTTGAGTATGTGCTGCTGGAGCTAGAGTCTGACTGACAAGTAGTATATGCCACCATGGTTAAAATTCAGGGCTTTAGGTGAGAATTCAAACCCTACAATCAGTGGCTCTGTGACACTGAGCAGATTCCTGAGCCACTTGTTTGAGCCTCAGTTTCTCTGGCTGTAAAATCAGGTCATTACTGCCATAGGAATTCCACAGGACTGTGTGAAGTACAGAAGGGTGACTTCTGGTTTCTGACAAGTTGACAAAGCTCCTCCTACAAAAGTAAGAGGAAACTATGAACTAAAGAAATAAAACTATGAAAACCTTAACATGCCCTGAAGGGCTGAGGGCAAGTCTATGACAAATGAGTGAAGAAATGAAAAAGCAGATTCCTGGGGTGGAAGGAAGCAGCTAAAGCAATGGAAAGTAGGTTGAGGGACAGTTTGAAAGTTCTGCAATTGAGTCTTTTCCCTTTCGCGTTACTTCGAAGCTATGCTTGTCCCACAAGTAGAGAAATTCAAGTTTCTAAGGGTCTGTAAGGGTGGGATTCAGACAGTAATTTAGTCCTTCTATAGTGAATAGCTAATGAAAACAGGTGTAAGATGGAACATAGTTAACTACACAGTGGATTGTCCTGGCAGATACATCCTTAAACAGGAGTCAAGACTAACATCACTAGTAATAAATCACAGTGATATTATGTACCCCTGATAAGACAGAGTAAGAAGAGAAATTTATCTCTGTATGTCCCCCCTGCCAAAAAGGAAACCATACCCAGTTCTAATTATGAGAAAATATCAGACAAATATAACTCGAGGAAAATTCTACTAAATATCTAACCAGTACCCTTCAAATCATGAGAAACAAAGAAATTTAAGAAATTCTCACAGATGAGAGGATATGACAAATAAATGAAATGTGATATTCTGGAATGAATAACAGAACAAGAAAAAATATCAGAGGATAAACTGGTAAAATAGGAATAAAATATGTAGGTTGATTAATAGCATTTAGTAATTTTTAATTTTTTAGAGTTGACATATACCATAGTAATGTAAGGTGATACCATTAGAGGAAATTGAGTGAAGGGAATATGGAAACCCTCTGTACCATTCTTCAAACTTATTTGTAAATTTGAGATTATTTCAAGTAAAAAAGATTTTTAAAATGTAAAACATGTACAGATAACTCATGTGTCCACCCTTATGCCCTACAAACCCCAGGGCTGAAGGAGAAGCCATCATTCCTGTGCTCCTTCTTCCTACAAGTTTACTGTTGAACTTGCAGCAAGAGAAATTGGTGGAGCAGCAGCATGTAGTGTTCATCAAAGGCATTTGTAAAATTCTGTTTCTAGCAATAAAGGACTAGATTGTTTGGGGCCTTGTCTTTCAATGAAGACAACTAAAATTCTGAACAAGTACTAAAGTGTCTTCCTAAAGTCATCAGAGAAATACCAATAAAGTGAAGAACAAAAAGTCCAAGAACCATGAGAGTAGAAAAACTAAAATAAATGAGCCTGCTATTGGGGGCTTAATTTTTACTTTGGCCAATTTTTGATTCAAAAAGTGGTGGCAGAAAGGCTGAGAAACTATGTAGAGATTCTAAGAGAGTTGGGAGTATTTGCAGACAAAAATTGGAGTTCAAGTCCTGCCTTTTTAAAAAGGGGGGATTCTGATAAACACTACAGTTTTTCAGTTATGACAAGTGGCTATACTCTATGAATAATGATAAACCATTTGTTGACTTACTAATCAACCCTCATAAATTCAGAAGCCAAGTTTTGAATCATCTCAATTCTAAGTCTGCCAAAAACAGATGTAAATTCTCTCTGGAAAAAAAAAATAACATTATCCAGAGCTATAGATCATCTCTTCAGTTTTCATAAAATGAATAATCCTTGATTTAATATCACCTAGTTTATGAGAAGGCTAGATAAGAATGAAAACCAGGTGATAAACAATTCCTACAAGTATATCTACAAGAGATGTAGATTATGGAGTTAAAAGACATAAACTTTAGATAACTATAATTAATATTTCAGTGTATTGAATAATATTTAAAATTTCATCAGAGAACTTGAAAATATTTTAAGTGGAATTCTGTGACAGAAAAATACAGTATCCAAAATTTGAAATTAAATGTATGACTTAACATCATAGTATAAAGATAATACAATGAGTTACTGGAAGATAAGTCAGAAGAAATTATCCAGGCTGAAATAATAAGAAACTTAAGATTTGAAATTACTTGTTAAAAAGTTAAAAACATGAGATATGGTGAAAATATTTAAACTATATGTAACTAGAGTCTTTGAAGGAGAGGAGAAAAATAAAAAAATATCTGGAATTATATTGGTTGAAATTTTCTCAAAACTGATGAAAGACACTAAACTACAAATTCAAGAAAAATCACTAACCCCAAGGGAAATGATATTTAAAAATCAGATCTAAGAACATTGTAGAAAAGTACTTACAGCAAATTCAAGTAGAAAGTTCCAAAATCAGGCATCTCAAAAACAAAGATGAAATTCCATGAGCTTCCAGAAAAAATAAATTGACTTTAAATAAGCATAAGTCAGATTTACTTCAAACTGCTCAACAACCACACTGGGAGCTCAAAGATAGTAGATTAATATGTTTTCAATATTGGAGATAAAAATATTTGAACCTAAAATTTTATCTTAAGAAGAAAAGTACGACAGGGGTTGTGACTCAGTGGTAGAAGGTTTGCCCAGCATGTGTGAGGCACTGGGTTCAATCCTCAGCACCACATAAATAAATGAAATAAAGGTATTCTGTCCATTTACAACTAAGAATTTAAGAATAATAAAGAAGAAAAGTAAATCTAGACAGATACCACAAGAGATAGGGGGATTAAGGATGACCAAATAGCATGATTAGGGAAAAAAAGAGACCAAAAGCAAGGAAATATATCTACAATCAGGAATTAGAATTCTAAAGAACACTAACCCAGTTTATGCATGTGTGGTTAAGCATACCAATGAAAAGACAAAGGCTCTCAGATTTAAATAACACACAAAAACACACACAGACACACACACACATTGTGTTAACAGAATGATTCCTACAAGAGGCAAAACTAAAACGAAAAGACAATTAAAAGTTTTAAATCAAAGGCTGGGAAACATACACCAGGTAAATATAAAGCAAAAAGAACAGTTGGGTGAGAATCTTATTATCCAATAACAAAACAAATAAGCAAAACAAAACAAAAAAACAAAACATTTAAACCAGAAAATGCCCTGTTTGTCAGGTGAGTTCTATACAATATTCAAGTTACAATTGTTACCACTACAATTTATTCCAGCATGTACAGAAAGAGTAAAAGCTACTGATTTCTGAGTCTAATGCTATCTAGATTCCCAAACTATAGACAATGTGAGAAAAAAAATATAAGCCCATTTCAATTTGTTTGAACATGATCTAAAAATCTGAAAATATTAGCCAACAGCAGTGTTTTATGAAATACATCAGATCAAGTAGGCATTTATAATCCCAGAAATGAAAAATGTACAGTATCAGGGAAAAAAATTCTCTTAATGAAATTTACCACATTGATAGTCTGAAGAGAAAAATGTGATTTTTTCCCAACCAATTGAAGGGGGGAAATTGAACTGTTTCAACACCTATTTTTTATTTTTAAAAGTTTTTGTAAATGGAGTATGGTGGCACACACCTGTAATCCCATCTGCTCAAGAGTCTGAGGCAGGAGGATGAAAGTTCGAAGTCAGTCTCAGGAATTTAGTGAGACCCTATCTCAAAATAAAAAAGGGCCAGGGATGTGCCTCATGGGTTAAGCAACCTTGGATTCAAACTCTGGTACCAAAAAAAAGCTTTAGTAAGCTAAAAATAGAATAAAATTTCCTTAATTTTGTAAGATTATAAGCTAAAAACAATATAGCAAATAGGATGCTTAGTGGGAAGCTTAGGAATAGAACCTTGAAGATCAGGAACGAGATAAGAATGCCCACCATGAATGCTAGAAATTCTGGTCAGGATTCCAAGGCAAAATAAGAAAACAAAGTATATTAATGCAATGTAAGAGATAAAACAATGTCATTTGCAAAAAGTATAACAAACTACATTGAAATAAATTAACAGAATCAAATGATAAATCATTAGATTCACAAAGAGGTCTCACAAGGTTGCTGACTCAAGATCAACTTAGAAAACTCAATAGTGTTTTCCTATAACAGTGAAAAACAGTGAGAAAATATAATAAAAATAATATGCCTTTCACAATGTCAATAAAATGTACAAAATGAATATACAAGAGTTCAGTGCAGAAATTATTGGACAATATTAGTGTCATAAAAGTTCTGAAGTTATAGAGAGATATTTCATGTTCCAAGCTGGATCAACCTAATATTGTGAAGAAGCCAATTCTTGCAAAATTAATCTATAAACTCAGTGTTATTTCTATAGAAATTGTAGCCGGATTTTTTGAGGAACTTGCTAAAATTGTTCTGAAATTTATATGGAAGAAAATGTGCACAAATAGTCATTCAGCTTCACAAAAGAAGAGCAAAGAGGAAGGATATAATGAGCTGACATTTATGATATCGGTAATCCCATACTAATAAATACATTAAGACATTGATCCAAAAAATTAAACAAATAGACCAGTGAAACCAGATAGAAACCCTACAGGCAAACCCACAAATGTATGAAAACTTCTTATGTAAAGGAGCACCACAAAATAATGGAAGACTGCTCTTCGTATGACCTCAGGAAAAAAATGACTCATTATGCAAAGAAATATAATGCTATATTTCTACTGTATATCACATACAAATGGGAGCTCAAACTTAGTGAAATAGCTAAGCATGAAAATTAAAACTATAAAATAATAGTAAATGATATAGTAAAATATCTTTGTGATATAGTTGAGGGGAAGAGCTTCTAAAACAAAATAGCACAAATTATAAAGCAACAACTTGATTAATTAAACTATGTCAAATATTTCTGTTTAACAAAGAACACCATGAAGAAAGTTGAGGAGATGAAAGATGAGTGAAGGCTTTTAAAGGATATGCTGAGAAACACATGAGTAGAACTGAACATTGTAGTTCTAATATTTTAAGCCTAAATGTAACTCTCTGCAACTATCCAAATTCCATATATACTCCAAAGCTTGAACATTCATTGAATACTTCAACATGGTACATGTCTAAAACATGAATGTGAAATCTAATGGCATTATTACTTTCATTTTAATAGGTTTTAAGATTACTGGTGCTTACAAATGGGAGAGAGGGAGTTTGGAAAATCCCTAAACCTATTTTATCAATTGACAAGAAAAAATGAGCCCAAAGACATCAAATGACTTACCTAAAGCCACAGTCTGGTTTTTGTTTTTGTCTTCTAATGGGAATTATTACTGCAAGGGAAAAATTGAAAAGTCTGCATGTTTGGATTCTCATGTTGTAAAATTCACAGTGCATGTTATTTTGTAGTTTTTTACTCAGTCATTTGGCAACCTTCAAATAACAGGCCTTTTTAATGTGCCTTCAAAATCAAGTAGGAATATAAGGGAAATGAGTTACCTCTTAATGCCTCCCTGCATGTTTTCCTCAATAAATGAATAAAATCATGTCTCATTTAAAATTTAAAAGCAGCAGAGATGAATACAATATATTAGTGTCATCACACAGACCCAAGGGCAAAAGTGAGAGTAGTAAAGTATACAGCATACCTAGGGGAGTCTGAGGAGGCACTTTTTCTGTACACCCAGTGACATTTCTCCCTGGCAAGAGAGAGAATATTGCCTAAGAGACAACTTTTATAACCCCGAGAGTCATTCTGCTAACTGCCCAAAAACTATTGAAACCCCCTTCTTAGTAAATTTTCATCCAAATTTTGTAGATGGAATCAATTTCATCGAGAATGCTTATAATACTCAAGCATTCACAGTAGGATAGTACCCTCTTAAACAACATGCCTTCCCCCAACACCCTCCCAATCACCACCACTTACCCACTGGGCTTAGTCCCTGCAGAATCCACTTGAAGGCATCACTTGGGTTTTACTATTAAATTATAGACTCAATGGCCTGTAATTGATATCTAGCCATCACACAACAGAAGACCCTCTTTTAAGCTTGTTCTTTTTCACAAATTGTAGGTTGAATGATATGATGGAAATTTAACTTTGTATAGTCAGTTCTACATATAAGTGTAAAAGAAAAATACTTATTATCTTATACCAGAACAATGCTGGTAGGATTTTGGGGGAAAAATGGATAAAAAGCATTTTCATTGTTTAAAAGAAAGCTTTAAAAACTAATGTGTGAAAGAATAGAAAATGTTGGGTAGAGGGCAATCACATCAGTGGTATCATTTCTGAGCATCTTCAAATTTTCACAAGAAAAAAAAAGGGTCACTGAAGAGAAAAATGAAAAAAAAATCAGAGCTTGATATAGTGGCACACACCTATAATCCCAGCTACTTAGGAGTCTGAGGAAGGAAGATCACAAGTTTGAGGTCAGCCTGAGAAACTTAGAAAGACTGTCTTGAATTAAGAAATTGTAAAAGTTTGGGGTATAGCTCAGTGGTAGAGCACCCCTGGTTCAATTTCCAGTGTGGCAACAGGAAAAAAAAAACTCAAACTATATTTTCAAACAAACTAGATGGTAAGGTATCCTTTGGAACACCAAAGTACAAGCAGATTGAGGGAAATCACCAATAATATGACTCCAGTGGTATCAGCCCCAGTGTGGGAGAAAGGAGGAAAAGCTATTGATGTCTAACAGACCAGAGAATAGGAGAATGCCAAACTACCAAGGGTGTTTCCCTGAAAGCAGGAGAGAGGGCTTTGAGGGCATCACCTGAAACTGCACAGGGATGCCTGTTCTAGTAGGACAAAGAAGGAAAAGAAAAGTCCATATAAAAGAGAGGAGAGGAACAGAACCAAGAAACTGCAAAAGGCAAACTACTATGGTCCCAAATACTATAGGGGACCAATACACAAAGGAGCTCTGTGAAGCTACAAAGGCTACATTAAACCCAACCTTCTTCTAAAAAGTTCAGGACAGTTCATTTCACATAAAGGTAAGCAACCAAAATTATAAAGACCAAGTGCCATACAAAAAAATAAGAAAAAGAATAAGGAACAGAATAGCATCCCTCCAGAAAATGCAATCATCAGAAAGACATGCCCACAGATCAGGTCAAAACCTTTTCAAAATTAGCTCAAAGGCAGTATGAAGCAGATAAAATACCCGAAAAGATCAGAATTTTTGAAAAGCACAGGTGAGGTTAAACTCCCTGAGGAATTAAAAAGAAAACTTTATTTTCAAAAATAAAGTTTACTCCATGCTTCATGCACAAAAGCTTCAATAACAGTACTGATACTCAACAATAATTCAGAAGAAAATCAAGAATGAACAAATGCAACATACAATGCCTTTAAGTGAAATGGAAAGGGAACACAAAGAATATTTTTTACAAAAATGAATCAGGAGATTAAAAAGTATTTGAACGTGTTCAATATTAATGATAGAAAAGGAAAAGTCAACATATGAGTAATAGGAATTCATGAAGAACAAACACTACAAATTATCATTCAAGAAGCCTTTAGTACTGGGCTTGATAACACACACCTGTAAGCGCAGCAGATTGGGAGGCTGAGGCAGGAGGACTGCAAGTTCAAAGGTAGACTCAGCAACTTATCAAGACCCTGTCTCAAAATAAAAATGGACTAGGGATGTTGCTCAGTGGTTAAGCACTCCTGGGTTCAATCCCTGGTACCAAAAAAATATCTAATCATATGAACATACTTGTAGAGTTCAGAAAAAACATGTGTGTGTGCGTGTATCACAATCTAAAAATTTATAGATATATTATTTTCTTATGCACAAAAAAGAAACCTTTAATGCAATGCTTTTTTTAAGATTTAAAACTACAAACTGAGAGCATACCATCTACCTGAGAATACTGACCTAGGATGACCAACACCAACACTTATTTTTATAGGATTACTATACTTTAAATACAGAAAAAAACCCTTTGGTCCCTTAGGCAAAAAGAGTTTATGAATTTTAGTGAACAATTAGCTTATCATATTTTCAACACCGATGCTTTGAGCTAGAAGAAAATGGTCCAACATATTTAAGATCCTTAAGGAAATGAGATATGAGAAAAGAATTGTATGTCTAGCAGAATTAACTTTCCAGGATAAAGGAGAAAAATGTTATCAACATGCATAAACAAGGAATATTATTCCCATGAACTTGCCTGAGAAATCTACTGTACTATAAATTTTAGACAATGAAAATAACTAGAAAGATTTACATAAGGACTGCTGGTGAGCCTTAAATGTATGCATACTTTCAGAATGAAGACTAAATGAGGGTTAGAAGGGAAACAATATTGTGTATAATATCGTATGTTCAGAAAACATGTATGTAATTCCATTATTAAGAGTGGGGAGGGCAACTCTTTCACCACTTCTATTCAACATAGTCCTTGAAACTCTTGCAAGAGTCAATTAGGCAAAAGAAAGAAATTAAAGGGATATGAATAGGAAAAGAAGATCTCAAACTATCTCTGTTTGCCAAGGACATCATTCTATATTTAGAAGCCAAAATAACTCCACCAGAAAACTTCTAGAACTCATAAATGAATTTAGAAAAGTACCAGGATACAAAGTTAACACCCATAAATCATGTTCCTATACACCAATGATGAATCAACTGAAAGAGAAATTAGGAAAACCATCCTATTCACAGTAGCCTCAAAGAAAATAAAATATTTGGGAATCAGTCTAACAAAAGAGGTGAAATCCTCTACAATGAAAACTAAAGAACACTAAAGAAAGAAATTGAAGAAGACCTTAAAAGGTGGAAAGATCTCTCATGTTCTTGGATAAGCAGAATTAATATTGTCAAAATGGCCATAAAGATTTCTTTCTTTTTTCTTTCTTTTTTCTTTTTATTTTTACAGAATGCATTTTGATTCATTGTACACAAATGGGGTACAACTTTTCATTTCTATGGTGTACACACTGGAGATTCACACCATTCATACGTGTACATAGGGTAATGATATTTGTCTTAATCCACTATCTTTTCTTCCCCCTTCCCTCTCCCCTTTTTTCCCTCTACACAATCCAACGCTCCTCCATTTTTCCCTTACCCCCTACCTCCCCCGTTATGTATCAGCATCCACTTATCAAAGAAAATATTTGGCCTTTGGTTTTTTGGGGCTTGTCTTATTTCACTTAGCATAATATTTTCCAACTCCATCCATTTACCTGCAAATGCCATAATTTTATTCTTTATGGCTCAATAATATTCCATTGTGTATATATACCACAATTTCTTTATCCATTCATGTATTGAAGAACATCTAGATGATTCCACAATCTAGCTATTATGAATCGAGCTGCTATAAACATTGATGTGGCTGTGTTACCATAATATAAACTGGGTATAAACTGAGGAGTGGAATAACATACAGATTTAATGTAATTCCTATTAAAATTCCAATGATGTTCTTCATAGAAGTAGAAAAGGCAGTCATGAGATTCATTTGGAAAAATAAGAAACCCAGAATAGCCAAAGCAATCCTCAGAAGAGTGAAACAGGAGACATCACAATACTAGACCTTAAATTATACTACAGAACCCTAGTAACAAAAACAGCATGATATTGGCACCAATAGGCATAAAGACCAATGGAATAGAATAGAAGACACAGAGACAAACCTACATAAATGCAGTTATCTCATACTAGACAAGGCACCAAAAACATGTTGGAGAAAAGATTCCTTTATAACTAATGATGCTGAGAAAACTATGTAGAATGTAGTAGAATGTAGTAGTAGAATGAAATTTGTATATGTAGTAGAATGAAATTTGACCCCTAACTCTCACCCTGTAAAAAGTTCAATTCAATGTGGATCAAGGACGTGGACATTAGACCAGAAACCCTGCACCTACTAGAAGAAAATATGGTCCCAACACTCCCACATGTCAATTTAGGAACTAACTTCCTCAACAAGACTCCAAAAGCACAAGGAACAAAATAAAAAATCAATAAATGACTGGGCTCAGTGGCACATGCCTGTAGTCCCAGCAGCTTGGGAGGCTGAGGCAGGAGGATCATGAGTTCGATACCAGCCTTAGCGATTTAGCAAGGTCCTAAGCAACTCAGCAGGACCTGGTCTCTAAGTAAAATACAGAAAAAGGCTGGGGATATGGCTCAGTGGTTAAGCAACCCTGGACTCAATCCCTGGTACCAAAAAAAATTTTTTTAAATAAATCAATAAATGGGATGGTATCAAACTAAAAAAACTTCTTCACAACAAAGGAAGCAATAACATGAAGAGAGAGCCTACATAATGGGAGAACATCTTTGCCACCCACACCTCAGCTAGGGCATTCATTTCCAGGATATACAAAGAACTCAAAAAGCTTAACACCAAAAAAACAAATGATCCAATCAATAAAGAACAAAGGAACTAAACAGACAATTCTCTAAAGAAGAAATATGAGTGGTCAACAAATGTATGAAAAAATGTTCAACTTCTCTAGCAATTAGAGAAATGAAAATTAAAGCTACACTGAGATTTCACCTCACTCCAACCAGAAGGGCAATTATCAAGAATACAAGTAACAATAAATGTTGGCGAGGATGTGGGGGAAAGGGTACACTTATACATTGTTGGTGGAGCTGCAAATTAGTGCAACCACTCTGGAAAGCAGTGTGGAGATTCTTCAAAAAACTAGAAATAGAACCACCATTTGACCCAGTTATCCCACTCCTCAGTATATATCCAAAGGATTTAAAATCAGCATACTACAGTGACGCAGTCAGAAATGTTTATAGCTACACAATTCACAATCACTAAGCTATGGAACCAACCTAGATGCCCATCAACAAATGAATGGATAAAGAAATTATGGTCTATATACACAATGGAATATTAGCTATAAAGAAAAATGATGATGTTCACCAGTAAAATTATTCAAATTAATAAGTGAAAACAAAATAGAACAGCACTGTTTTTGCAACCGCTTTAAAATTCATGAATCTAGCCATTGCAAATAATAGCTGTCATCATCACCAAAACAGAAAAAAAAAAAAACCCATTCCCTCTAGATTTGTCAGAGATTCAGTCTGGGTCTGATCAAACCTCTGGGTTCAACTGCCAATTCGTAGCAAATACAGTAAACAGAAAAATATATTTCCTGGTATGACTATGCCATCAGCAAAACTCAGAAAACATGAAATTATATAGATCGAAAGAAATGAATTAGCCAGGCATGATGGCACACACTTGGAATCTCAGCTATTCAGGAGGATAAAGCAGGAGGATCCCAAGTTTGAGGCCAGCCTGGGCAATTTAGTGAGACCCTGTCTCAAAAAAGGACTGGGAACATAGCTCAATGATAGAGCATCTCTGGGTTCAACTCCTAGTGCCATAAAAAAACAGCCCCCCCCCAAAAAGAGGTAAATTATAGAAAAAAAAGCAATTGGGAAGACACCTGTATAATAAATGAGACTTAAAAGACATCAGTTGTTGTAAATGGACAAAACTAATCTATAGTTTCTAGGCATGCCAACTCGAATAATGAAACTGTAAAGAAATGAAAGGAAGCAATTAGCATAAAAAGTAAGGATAGTGGTTATTTTTAAAGGGAGAGGATAGATGGAGAACTTCAGGAGATGACTGATAAAATTTCTTGACCCGCTTGGTAGTTAGAATGGTATTTCTCTTATGATAATGCCCTAAAATACACATTCATTTTGTGTGGTTTCTGTATATGCATTTTATTTTATAATAAGAAGACATAAAAGTAACATTTATATTGACATTACCATCAATTTTAGCATATTTTCATCACTTTTCTTCTCACCAGCCTCTGATCACCCACCTCTGCTCATTCCTATACTCGCATCAACAGCAATAGCAATGTCCACCAGCAACAGGAAGTCTGTCTCAACTTCTGCCTAGTACTCAAAACCTCAGAGTAGGATATGGATTATTATTATATGTAGAGTTTTGACAACTTTTACTTATGGGATCAAAAATTTATTATAAACCACTTCTACTGAAGAAAGATAAGGGCTTGGTTTAACAGAAAATTTTGAAAAAAAATAGCAAGTTTCAGAATAGTGGGAATTGAAAGGTATTATTTTGTGAACTTTCCTGACAAGCTTTGGATTCATAATAGTGGCACATGTGACGTTTTGCCTGGGTTCTTTGTGGGAACATTTTCCCATTTGCTTTTGCCTCTACCTGAACTGAATCTGATTTTTCTGCTTTTGGTAAAAGCAACAATAAAATCTGAAAAGGCTGTCTATCTTGAAGTCAAGTCTAGACAATGCCCCAAACATTTCACAATAGTAATATAAGGTGACATGCTAGAGAAGCATAAAGAATAATCCTATTGTATTTACATGTCCATTTTGCTCTGGGGCTGGCCTAATTAGTTCTGTTAATCACCATAGCCCTTTCAGAGCTAAACTGGTGAAAAACTAAACCTAATTAATACTTTCTTTGGCCAAGCAGAGTTCTGACTATAGCAGTGCCTGGGTTCATAGCTGTCAGGGAAATATTGCTGTATTTATTTTCCTTTCCTTCCATACTCTCTGCTCAACACTCTTCTTTCCAAATTACAAGCATATAAGCAATTGAGGAGAGAAACCCTGTCTTATTCATCTTGATAGTCTACCTACACTTAGCACACAGATCTTAACATGAAGAGGAGACAAGGTTCTTCATTCAATTCTTTTATTACAGAAAAACAATCTACAGGAGAGTATACAATTAAACAAGATATCTCCCTAACTAATTTTCCCCTTTTTAAATTGAGGCACAATTTTCATACAGTGAAACACAGAGATTTTAGAACTATAGTTGAACTTTCAGAAATGCATAGAGCTGTATAACCCAAACACCATTATAACCACAGATGTTCTCTTATTCCCTTTCTAGTCAATCAGCATAGGCCCCCAGAAGCAACTTCTATTGCAATTAATATCATCTTAGATTATATAGGCCTATTCTGAAACTTCACAATATGAATGGAATGATACAGAATGAACTTTTGTATCTGACTTCTATCACAAAACATGACGCTTTTCACATTCATTCATGGGGTTGTGTGTATCAGTGATTCATTTCTCTTTATAGCTGATAAGTAGTCTATTGTGTAACACAAATTTTTATTCATTCTCTTGTTGATGGGCCTTTGATTATTCCCCAGTGTAAAGTGCTCAGGAATAAAACTGTTATGAACATTCTTGAACAAATCGTTTTGTGGACCACATTTTCTTTTTTTTTTTTTTAATAAAAACCTAGGAGAGAGATTGCTTTTTTTTTTTTTACTTTACAAGAAACTGTCCAACAGTTTTGTAAAGTCATCATATCATTTTACACTTCCACAAAAACTACATGCAGTTTCCAGTTGTACAACACCCTCTTCAGATTTTAGTGAGTGTGTGGTGGTATTTCAATGTGGATATAATTTGCACTTTTTCTGATAACTAAAGATGTTGATCAGGTTTTCAGATGCTTTTTAGCCAATTGTATGTATTCTTTTTATGAATTGTCTATTTAAATCTTACGCTGTTTTATTTAGTTGTTTGTCTTTTTTGGTACTGGGAATTGAACCCAGAGGCACTTAACCACTGAACTACATCTCCAGCCATTTTCATTTTTTGTTTCGAGACAGGGTCTTGCTAAGTTGCTGAGGCTGGCCTTGAACTTGCAATCCTCCTGCCTCAGCTTCCTGAGGGATGATAGACATGTACCACTGTGCCTGGTTAGTTGTTTTTCTTTTTGTTCTTGTGTTATAAAAGTCCTTTATAAATCCTGGATGTTAGTTCTTTATCTGTTATATGATTTGTAAACGTGCTCTTTCAGTCTGTAACTTGCTTATTTATTTTCTTAATATTATCATTTGATAAGCAATTTTTTTTTACTTTGAAGTCCTATCCTCCTTTGAAATAGCACCTTTGTGAAAAGTTAATTGATGACAATGTATAGGTCTGTTTGTGAACTTTTTCTGTTTTAATCCATTGATTTATTTTATGCTATCACTTTATAGTACTTCTTAAAATAGAGGCATGTGAGTTCTCCAAATTCATTCTTCTGTTTGAAGATTATGTTGGTTAAACTAGGTTTTTTGCATTTGCATACACATTTTAGAATCAGCTTCCAATTTTTACAGAAAAATCTCCTAGGATTTTGATGGGGTTATATTGAATATACAGATAAATTTAAGGAGAATTTAAATCTTAGCAATATTGAATCTTCTAACTCATGAAGTATGCATTGTTATTATTTTGCCAGAAATAATAGTTATCTTTTAAATAAATTAAGAAATTACTTTTAAAAATCTTCCACATTTACTGACCTATTTATCATTTCTGATTCTCTTCCTAACTTTAGGAAAATTAAAGTTTTTATCTGTAATGAGTTCCCTTCAGCTTTTAAGAATTTTTATAGTACAGATCTGCTAAAACGAATTCTCTTTGCTTTTATCTATCTAAATATGTCTTTACTTTTCTCTTTCTAAAAGGAGGTATCTCTGGTTACTAAATTCTCACTTGAAGCTTTGGTTTTTGATACTTCATGATGTCATCTCAATGTATATGGCTAGCATTGTTTCTAATAAAATTATCAGTCATTATTTCTATTATTGTTTCTGTGTGTGCACTATGTCTTTTTTCTCTGGTTGATTTTTAAATTTTTTCTTCCTCTTTGGTTCTTAGAATTTCATTGCAATTTTCCTGATGTGGTTTTCTCTTTTTTTCTAGTTAATTCCAAATATAGTTTTATTAACATTTACATATAATATACAAAAAATACCTTAAAAAGGATAAAACCAAAATTTTGTAAAGATTTTCTTTTTTTTTTTTTTTATTATGTTCCCTGGCTTTTCTCTTTATTCTTTTTTTTTTAAGTTTTTCCTTCTATCATTCCATCTTTTTTTTTTTACATTTACATAGGGTAATGATGTTTATTTTATTTTTCCCCTCCCCCCACCCCTCCCACCCCTCTTTTCCCTCTACACAGTCCTTCTTTCCTTCATTCTTACTGCTCTCCTTAGCCTAACTCTAAACCTAACCCTAAACCTAATGCTAGCCCCTCCCACCCCCCATTATATGTCCTCATCTGCTTTTTCTTTAATGTGACCAGTGTGCTTGCCTGTTCATAAGTTTCTTCCAGTCAGGAACACATAAGGATAATGCTACTCACATGTCAGGTGCACTATTAAGACTGTTTCTTTTCTTTGTTTTTAATCATGTCAATTGAAAATCATAGTTCACATAAACAGGCAGCTTTGAATGGCAATAATAGCAATGTACTCTTTCTACTTAGCAATGGAACTCCGTCTTTAATCTTAATCCAAAAGGCTGGTAAACTTAATGTCTTATAATAATTATTCAGTGTTAATGATGAACTGAGTTGCAATAGTTCATTCCCTTCTTCGGGCATCAAGTTTAACTCAATTATTGATTTTGGATTTTGAAAAACAAGTTGGGTTTTCACCCAAATATTTTCTTTTAAAACTTCAAATTTCTCTTCTGGAAAGTAATAATCAAAGGTTTCAGACAAAGCAGTGAGAAACAACAATATCTCTAATTTTATCCTTTAAGCAGTCTTCCTTAATAATGTGTTGTAACAATGTTGGGGGCATATAGAAGCTAGGGTGGTTACTTTTAAGTCTTGCTCGCCACAACAATAATGTCTTTTGGAATCCAGAATATGTTCAAGATGTTGAAATATGTCATTGTTTTTCCCCTGTATCTTCAAATTTAATGCATTAAGAATGCCAAAGATATCACTTAAGTATGCCAATTTCATTACCCAAATGCTGTCTTCAAAAAACTTGCCAAATGTGACTGCTTTTTGATGAGAAAAATGTAAATTTCATTCCTGGGTTCATATACTCTGCTTAATATCTTGCCCTGAGACAACCAACAAACTTCTATATGAAATAATAAGTGTGCATGGTTAATGCCAATCTCTGAACAAAATATTTCAAGAAGTCAGCTGTTCAGTGAGCTTGCTTTAATAAAATTAACAGTTTTCACTGGTATCCAGAGAAATCCCAACAAATCTGGTAGATGCATTTTTCAGTACATCCACCAGATTTGGTGGGATATCTCTGTGTACTAGCCCTTCTTTTTTTAAAATTTTATTTATTTATATGTGGTGCTGAGGATTGAACCCAGGGCCTCACACATGCCATGTAAGCACTCTACCACTGAACCACAACTCCAGCCCCTGTACTGATACTTCTTGATGAATAAAATAGTGGTTCCAAGTAGCATTATTATGGGTTACTTCTAATAATTTTCCAATAAGTCTGCTATGTTTCCCAGTTATGTTTGCTGTTCTATCATTTGAAATTCCTTTACAATTTTTCCAGTTTAATTTATATTGACTAACAATGCACTTTCCTAATTCAGAAAATAAATTTGATCCAGTCACGTGAACTTGAATTTAAACAATGTAAGAGATTCTCCACAAAATCATCTTGCCACACATGTCTGACATAAACCAAGAGTGTTAGATCACTTGCAATATCAGTTCTGCTATTAAGTTGGATTGCCAAGTCCACACCAGACTGCTGCTGTGTGATAAGCATTGCTTCTAAAAGATTTGTGACTGTACAGATTCAATGAGATATTGTATTATCACTAAGAGGTATAGTTCTTAGTTTATCAGCTGATATACAATCAAAAATTATATGTACCATATCCATACATCCTGGAAGAATGATTTTTTCAGCAACTGTGTGAGCCATTTTTTCTTTTGCCACTTGATACGCAACCAAGTATGATGAGAGTAAGGTTCTCTCACTCATAGTTGTAGAATGACTGAAAATTGTGGTGGGGACTCTGTATTATTGTTTTCCCTTTGAAGATGGTGCTCCTCATCTTCTTCATCTTCCTCCTCTACCTTTACTATCACTACACCTGCTAACTCCTGGGTTACCTGGGGAGACAAACCTGTAGCACACCCTGATTCAGCAGTCATTATTCAGGTTCAAGGAACTGGCTCACTGGATCAAAACAGGGTCTGTTTTGCAGGGCTGTCCTTTCCCACCTGGGTTTTATCAGGGATTTTGCTATCTTCCCATAATTGAAAAGTCCCATCTATTGTCTGAAGTCTCTCATTTAAAGCCTTCATAAAGTTCTAAAAATCTCACAGATTTTCTCATTGACCCCTGGAGAAATCTGGAGTGGTGGAATGGAAAAAGGGGGAGATGCAGGAAACTCAGGTCTTTGGTCCTGATGTGGTTTTCTTTGTGTTTGTCTTGCTTAAAGATTTTTCAGTTCATTGGCTCTATAAGTTAATTTTTTTCAAGTATGAAAAATAAAAGACAATTGTTTCTTCAAATATTTGTTCTTCTCCAATCATGTTCTATTTTTTCTTTAGACATATGTGTATTGTTTTATCACTTAGTGTTGTCAATACCTGTGCAACAGGTATTTTATTTCAGGGGTCTTGTTTTTCTCTTGATGCTTGGGTTTGGAGAGTTTCTATTAATCTGTTTTAAATTGAGGTGTTTAAAGTCCCAACTTTTTGGGTTTTTTTAAATTTTATTTTGAGATAGGATCTCATTAAGTTGCCAAGGTTAGCCTCAAACTTGTAATCCTCCTGCCTCAGCCTCCTGAGTAGTTGAGATTACAAGTGTGTACCATTGCCCCTAGTTCTTTCTTACAGGTCCATCTTTTTTTTGCTGAGATTCCCTACAGTGCCCATTCTTTTGAAACATATTTGTAATAGCTATTTTATAACTCTATTCCAATATCTGTTATTTCTGTTTTTATCTTTTTCAAATGATAATGTTTTACATTTTTCTGCTTATTTACAGATACTATAATGTTTTAAATGTATACTTAGCATCATGGACGCTGTTTTGAAAACTCTGGATTTGGTTCTCTTCCTATAAAGAGTGTTGGATTTTATTTTGACAGGTAATTAATTTCTGATGGATCAGCTTGAACCTGTTGAGGCTTAGTTTTAGACTTGTTTATGGTGGATCTATAGTAGCCCTTCCTCTAGAACTATAGTAGCCCTTGTCCAAGGTTCTAGAGTCTCAATTAAATTACCAAGGTATTGAACACCTATTTTTTTGACTGGATCTTTTATATCTCTTTTATCTTCCACGTCCCGTGAGTTGTTCCTGCTAGACTACATGGAGTCTTACCTGTACCTGTGGAACTTAGCATTAGCAAAGACTCAAGGGATTATCTATACAGATTTTCAAAGACCTCTCTCTACTAAATTCTAGGTAATTTACCAATCCAAAAATATGGTCTCTGTTTCCTAAGTCCAGAAAGACCAGTATTCTTATTCGAGTTACTTGTTCATACTATAGTTTGAAAACTTCACCCAAGCAAAGTAAATATAAAAGCTTACCTCATATACTTCCCTTCCTCAAAGATCAAAACCCTGTATCATCTATTACCTTAAACCACTTGCTTCATTTATTTTGTCTAGTTTAATAGTTGTTTATGATAAGGTAAATCTAATAGCCATTTTTCTGTCAAGATCAGAACTAGAATCTTTCATTGCTTATGCTTTAATATTGTTAAAGATTTCCTTAAAGATTCATCTAAAGGTTTTGCTAATCAATTATGGTATCATCAATATGGTACATTGGGGTCATAGGCACCTTTGAGAATTTAATGCAAGATTAAGAATCTTACTTCATAATGATACACGTGGTTCCATTTTATAGGCAATCCCAGGTATTTCATCAGTCCCCTGAAGCCCATATATGAATCACTGCTGTTCACAGAACTGAGAATTAAGTAACTCTATTCAAAATCTTTTCTGTAGCTATATTATTGGTTTGGGTTTGTTTCCAAAAATGAAATCAAACTGATAATAATCAATATAGAAAGTTTCAACAGATTTTATAGATGCCAAATGGGTTTCAATACCTGAAAGGAATACATTTCAATGCATACTTCATTGGGTTTATAATTCATTTTATGAACTTAAGAAAAGGTTGAAAATCTTCAAATCCCGTTCTGAAACAAACCTAAATTTTACATCTACCATACTGTGTCTTCTTTTCTACTTTTTGTGTGTGAAAATGGATCTAATTTGTTGTTATATGGCAATTAGTTGTTTTATGGTAAAAATAGTCATCATTGTATAGTTAACCCATTCAATTATGTGTGTATAAGTTTTATGAATACTAAAGGAAAATGCACCAATAAAATACAACTGAAAATGAAACAACATGCTCTCACCTTGTCTTCACACTCCAGAAGCAACATAAGACAAGGACTTGCATTTAAGTAGTATACTTGGGAGTTGGTCTCAGGGAATATTTGAAGGAGAGAAAGAAGCAAGTCAGGGCAGAGAAAACAGTCAGGAGAGGGTATGTGATAAAGCAAGTACCTACTTTGGAAAGTGAGACTTAATTCCACAGAGGAGTTTTGAGAGCCAGTGTAGAACACATACATCAAAAATATCACCTCAAAGAGTCAGAGAACTGAGTTATCTGTCTACCAATTTCCATTAGACATTGGTTGAGGGGTGCTCCCAGGGGTATATTAATTCTCCAGCATATCTGACTCACTGTTTGTGGGTGGGTGGACAAAGGAGTTTCAGTAGCCAGAGAGGTCCCTAAAAGATCACAGGTGTTGACAGTAGAAAATCAAACTGTTATACATGTACATCAGTACTGAGAGGATGTGGGAAGGGCAATAACAGCAGCTGCCATGTTCCTTTAAGCCAAAATGGTAATTAGCACTGGTGACACTTAGAGTAAATAGCAATGTTTTCCCCCATGTTATAATTTCATTTTGTTCTGTAGGATGATGGATGCCTCTCCTGGAGTCCCAAAGAATTGGTATCTGTCAAACAACATACGCTCCCTAATATATCGTGCTTGGAAAATAACATTCAAATTTACTGATCTGCTTTGGTTAGTAAATGACTTCCCTCTGGCTATGGTGGTTAGAGTATCATCAGACCATGTTTTAATAATAGATTCCCTGCCAAACATAATTAATTTTTCTCATATAAATTTATTTTTTCTTGTGTAACGTCACCATAGACTTCTACAAGGAAAATAAACATAATCTTGATAGAGACTACTTTTAGCTCATCCTCTAAGCAGAAATCTAAAGTAACTTCAAGGGGAAAATATTTTCCTGGTATGCTTTTGTTCCTTTGAAACAACTACCAAATAATGGCTAATGTTCATTGAGTTTCAGGCACTAAGTTCTAGGTATGTATTAATTCACTTAAACTTCAAACAGACCCAGAAGGTATCTACCACCATCAGCCACATGTTATAATAAAACAAGGAGAAATGTTAAAAATCATCTTACTTTATAAGACCATAGAAATGATAAGTAGGAAATCCTAGAAGTGAGCCCTTCCTGATCTGTGTAGCACAATGCTTCCCATCTGCCTCTCAACTAACATTTTAAAAACTATATTAACTAGTTATCTCTTTCTTTTTCTCAAATCTTTGCCACACTTGGATTCCAACCAGGTTTCTCATGAACTCCTTTTGAGAAATAGATTACTTGAGAATCTTGACATACCTCCTGGCTGAGTCTGTTCCCACTGTTTTTTAACAGACCAAACCAGTGTGCTCTAGACAAAAAATGTTTTTGTAAAGGATCAGATAATAAATATTTTCAGCTTTTCCAGTCACATCTACTCCCCCCCAAAACAACTATAGACACTACATATACACAACTGGGCATGGTAGTTTGCCAATAAAACTTTATTTACCAACATGTGTCAGACTGGTTTGACCCACAGGCTGCAGTTTGTCAGTCCCTGCTCTAGAAATGTAGAGTGCAATTATATTCCCCATCATTAACTCCCTGTGGGTTCAACTTACAGAAAACCTGGAAAATGTGAATTCATTATTATACATTTTGTAGGGAAAATACACATGAAGTTAAAGCTTGAAGAGGTGTTTGAGGAGATTCAATGAGGAAGTTTATATATAAAATATTCCCATGTGATTTGGGGTGGTACTGAAGATTGAACCCAGGGGCACTCTATCACTAAGCTACACCCACCAGGCCTTTTTACTTTTTATTTTGAGACAGAGTCCCTCTAAGGTTCTGAGGCTGGCCTTGAATTTGCAATTGAACTGCCTTGGGTTCCCAAATTCCTGGGATTACTGGTATGTGCTACTGCACCTAGCTCCCATTTGATTTCTTTTAGGTGTAAAGCCTTCTTTTATTACCTGTGAGTCTTGTTTATAAAAATCAGTTAATGGAAGGAAGATTATGTGAATTAGGGTGAAAATATTCAGGGACTAATGAATATTTTCTCTGTTAAAATTAGGCATATCCTGCCAGGCACAGTGGTACATGCCTGTAATCCCAGCAATTTGGGAGGGGAAGGCAGGAGGATCACAAGTTCAAAGCCAGCCTTAGCAATTTAGTAAGATCCTTAGCAAGACCCTGTCTCAAAATTAAAAATTAAAAAAGGATTGGGGATGTGACTCAGTGGTTAAGTGCCCCTAGTTTTAATCCTTGGTACAAAAAACTAAAAGGCATATCCTCACAAAGTTCATTAAGGACCATTAAATTAATTAAATGAGAATATCAATGTTAAAGCATTAGAATCAAGTAAGAATGCTAATAAAACCATTTTTATTTTGTCATATAGGATACAGAAATAGAATTTCATTTATAACAATTGAATTTTTATTCGTATTTCTTACAATAAATTCAGGTGGAATATATAGTCACTCTTTGAAGGTAACCAAGTGGCATAAGTATACCTAACTTAGGAGATATTTTATACTCTAGAAAAGAGTTCATTTGTAGAGAAAACTAACTCAAGTATTTATAAGAAATTTTAATGACAGCATCCTAAACTAAAAGAGACCTTAGATATTAGCAATCACAGTTCCTTTGTTTTACATATAGAAAACTTAAGGAATTCAATGATATGCTGCAGAAATAAATTAGAACTGAAACAGGGATGGAACCCACATGCATTGATGAGATTCACGTTCCAATTTTAGGGTCAGGGACTTCCATCCCAACTCTGGTATTTATAACTTTATAACTTCAATCAAATTATTTAAACTTTCTGAGTCTTCGTTGTATTGTCAGTAAACTGGGGATAACTCTCCACCAAAGTTTTGTAATGATTAAGTGAAATCATGTATAAAGTTCCAGGTACTTACTAGTTGTTCAATAATGATAATATTCCATTTAATTATTATTTATTGATTACCAGATGATAACACTTCATGAGGGAATGGGAATGCAAAGACAACTAATAAAAAATTCTTATCCTAGAAATGCTCACAGGAAACAGACACACGAACAAATTGTTTGTAATATAATCTGCTTTAATATATAATCTGCGTGTACAAAGTGCTATGAAAATGTAGATGGAGGATTTAGAACTTTACTGTCCAAGCCTACTGGTACTAATCCTACCTGTACTAATATTTGTAGCTATTGAACACTTGAAATATAAATAATACAAGCTGATATATGCTTAAAATATAAAATACACAAAAGACTATAAAGTAGCTCATAAATAAGTTTTTATATTGACTACATGTTGAAATGAAATGTTTAGATAAATAAGGCAAAATTCTATCTTTAAAGCATTCTAAGTCTTGTAAAGAAGACAGACTAACAATTGCTATAACAATATAGGAAAGACAATATTAGAGTCATACACATGGGGGAAAGCTGAGGGCATATTTCATATGTGATATGACATTTGAACTAGATCTGAAAGCTGCATGGTTCCCCTGGGGAAGGAAGGAAGAAGAATTAAATATCTAAATGGGAAAGGCAGGAGTAAAGACATGGCAGTGATCTAGAAAGAACAAGCAGCTCTTTCTTTTTCCAGTATTACAAGATCCAATATGAAGAATTGAATCCTGTTTATAATTCCCTTCCATAGTTTAAATTATTGAAGCAAATTTTTCTTTAATAATTTCATAGTAGCTAATATTTGTTGAGTATTTTTACTGTGTCAAATAGTAAATTTTTTTTTTTTTTTTTTTTGGTACCGGGAGTTGAACAAAGGGTCACTTAACCACTGAGCCACATCCCCAGTCCCTTTTTGGTATTTTATTAGAGACAAGATCTCACTGAGTTACTTAGGGCCTTGCTAAGTTGCTGAGGCTGGCTTTGAACTCTCAGTCTTTCTGCTTCAACTTCCTGAGGCCCCAGGATACAGGTGTGGGCCACCACACCGGGCTCCTAAATGCTTTTTATAGGTTATCTCAGTTAATCCTCAAAGTGACCCTAGGAGGTGGGAATATTTATTCCCCCACTTTACAGATGAGGAAACTGAAGTCTACAAAGATTAACTTGTTTGTCTAAGATCATACAATTAGAATAAGGGATAGCCCACCTTTGATGACAAATCTGCCTGATACTGAATTCTATATCCTCAACTCCTTGAGGATGCTCTCTTACTTCTCTGTCTGTATTCTCCTAGAATGCCTTGAGTAGGAAAATATCAGAAAGGTCACAGTGCAGCCAGAAGGAGTAATTCCAATGTGGCCACCTGGGGTGTATGGTCAGCTCTTATTCCTAAAAGGAACTTGGTGTAAAGCACATTTTGAAAGAGCAGAAAACTCAGCAACTAACTTTATGTGGAGATATCTAGAGTTGCCAGAAATGATCCTGGAGGGTAGAACTCAAGAGAGCAGCCAACAGAAGCAGCTGGGAGCTGCCATTTGGAAAGTTGCCACTATCAGGAGGAGGAGATATTCCTGGAAGCTGCTGTGACCAGAGATGCAGGGAACCATCATCAGATGGCTGTTGGAGCTGCTGCTAATAGAGGGTCAGGCTGGGGAGACAATGTAATCAAAGACTTACAAACCTCTCTGCCATCTCAAGAGGAAACTTCCCTGACATCAAGGCAAAGAACTGACTCCATCGATCATTCAAGCCTGCTTCCTAAAGATATGGGATAAAATTTCCTACCTATAAGTCTGGTAAAATTGGTCTTTAGAACTCCTGAGTAGGGCTTTGGTAGGTCAATAATATAGAAAAAAGAGAAGAGAAGAATGTCATGTCCAAGAGAAAGGGAAAGCTAAAACCAGCTAGTAAGTTTCTGGTGGAGATTAAGACTTCAGAGGAAATATATCGAGACACATATATCTGCATGTATAGAAATAATCTATAGGATTAAGCCAAATAAATATTTCGTTCTATACCAATTTTTACTCTTAAGTATGGGTAACTTCTGGAATTTGGGGTTTTCCATAGTACTGCATGGTGGCCAAAGAATTTGAGGCATGTTGGGCATCAAATTATTAAAAAGAACTTCAGCATATTTGATTTCATTCATGCCTGAGCTATACAGAGTAACAGTCAAGAGCCTAAGCTTCAGAGGAGAAGGCCTAACCCCAATCCCAGCTTTTTCCACCCAAGAGTCATGCAACCATTAATGAATACTTCTTACTTTCCTGAGAGCAGAGATTTTGGTCCACTGTGTTCTCTACTGAATTTCCAACACCTAGAATCTGTCTAGCACATAGCTGGTACTCAATAAAAACTTGTTAAACTGAATTGAATTGATTGTTATCATCAGAATCCTTCTTATCAAATCTTTATTAAGTATCCTATATAGTGTGGTAAACTTGATATTGGAGACTCCACAATTCACATAAAAGAATTCCAGCAGACTTTCATCCAAAATGTACAAAGAACTCTAATGACTCAATTATAAAACAAACAACTCAACTGAAACATGGGCAAAAGAATTGAATATACATTTTATCAAAGATAGACACATGAATACTAAGCATATGAAAAGATGCTCAACATCATTAGTCATTAGGGAAGCTCAAATTGAAACCACAATGAAATATTACTTCACACCCACTAGAATGGCTACAATCAGAAAACAGATGATTACAAGTATGAAGAATCAGGAACTCTCATGCATTGCCTATAGGACTATAAAATGATAATGATGCTATTCTGGAAAACAGTTTGTCAGTATCTTATAAAGTTAAATATAAATTTACCACATGACTGAGCAATTCTACTACTAAGTATCTACCCAAGAGAAGTGAAAACATAACTACACACAAAGACTTGCATATTGTGAGGGGCAGAATATCACACAGTTGAATCAACTGATGCTTGGCTAAATTTAGTAATTTTTTTAAAGGATATAGAGTTAATCAAGGCAGAGCTGATAGTTAAAGCCAACATTGTCTGGTTCCAAAGACATGTTCTTTCCCTCAGTGAACCACACCATTCATTCCCAAGGTCTGTACAGATTTTTATTTTATTTTATTTTATTTTTGTACTGGGGATTTAACCCAGGGGTGCTTAGCCACTGAGTCACATCCCCAGTTCTTTTTATTTTTTATTTTGAGACAGGATCTTGCTAAGTTACTCAGGGCCTCACTATGTTGCTGAGGATGGCCTTAAACTCATGATCCTCCTGCCTCAATCTCTTTCCCAAGCTGCTGGGATTACAGGCATGTGCCACCACACACAACTATGCAGATTTTTAAAAAGCATTTTTGTTATTAAAAATAAAGTGTGTTTACAATTAAAAAAGAGCTAAAAAATAAAAATACAGTGTGTTCAAAGTTGATGGTGACATGGACAAGAGACAAGATATTATATAATGTTTGTCTTTTATTCCATAAAGTACTATAGTAAGAGTTTTGGTAACCTCTTTGCATTTTCATTTCCCTATCTATCAAAAGGAGATATTAATGACAATTAAGAGTTACACTTAAAATTAATTGAGATAATACAATATAAGTGCCTAGCACAATGCCCCACTCAGGTAAATGTTCAATACTTGTTATCTCTTATTCTAAATGTTGTTATAATAATTTTTCAATTATTTCTCCATGGAGGTTGAGGAAAAGCAAATCAGGTGTCAAGTTTCCTCAACATGGGGAACCTTCCCAAGAATATATTATATTTACAGGAAAACTGCAGAGTACAGAGTTCCCATATACCCCACATCCACTTTCCCCTGTAATTAATATATTAGTATGACATTTATTATAATTCATAAATACTAATACACTATTACTAACTGTAGCCTCTATTTAATTAAAATTTCCTTAGTTTTTCCTTAGCATCCTTTTTCTGTTTCAGAATCCCACATTACATTTGGTATTCATTTCTCCTTAGGTTCCTCTTTATTGTAACAATTACCATAAAACTTTTACATGATAAATATAATTACAAAGAAAAATCAAACTTTAATTGATAAAAAAGAATACATTGCATATTTATTTTAGGAATTGTGGAAAATCATAATGGATGTTTTTATTAGCTCATATTTGATATAGGATCTATTAGAAAATAAGAGTGTCTGTTTTCCCTCTGTGCTATCACACCACAATCAACATTTCTATCACCCTAAAAGGTGTGAGGATTTTTCGCTATCAGCAAGCAAGCAAGGAAACAATTCTGCCACAATGGATACCAGCTAGGTGTTCTGTAATTAAATTCAATGTTGACATTATCTAGCTGGAGATAACATCAGATCCCACAATTGAGGGCTCCCACTTCAGATGCGTCGATCAACTACAAATTGAAGTTCCTATAACATCTTCCTTGGGTTTGATTAATTTGCTCAAATGGCTCACAGAGCTCAGGGAAACATTTTCTTACATGTGCTGGTTTATTATAAAGGATATTACAAAGAATGCAGACAAAGGGATGCATAGGGCAAGGTATGGGAGAAGTGCCCTGGAGCTCCCATGCCCTCCCTGGGTGCACCACACTCCAAGAGCTTCCACATGTTCTGCTATCCAGTAGCTACCAAACCTGTCCTTTTGGGTTTTTATGGAGACATCATTGAATAGGCACTATTGTTTATAGACTGTGTGGGAAACTCAGCAAAACTGTCCATTCTGATTCTTGATCATTCTTTTCTCCCCTCTAGAATAAGAAAGGTCTATGACCAACTATCCAGCAAGAGAAGATCAGAGAATTTCTTTATGACCCTCTAAAGGTGGAGGAGGTTAGGGCTTCTATTAGCCACCTCAGAGACAAGAAATTCTAGCTTCTTCCAGGTGTAGTGGTGCTTGTATGTAATCCCAGCTACTCAAGAGGTTGAAGCAGGAGACGGCAAATTCAAGGCCAGCAGAGGCAATTTAGGGAGAACTTCAGAAACTTGAGACCCTGTCTCAAAGTAAAAAAGAGGGTCTTGGGGTGTATGCCAGTAGTAGAATGTTCCTGGATTCAATCCCCAGTAACACAAAAAGAAAAAAGACAAAAAAGAAATTCCAGTTTCTATGTCCTGCCTTGAGGAATTAAAACGAAAAATATGTATCATATATATCATACCACACAGGAAAACTGCAAACCTGCTGAATATGCTTGAGCTAGGAATGTACTCTTTTGAATAAATTAATTTGAGACCATGCTGTATTAGTCAGCATGATGTAGCCACAAAAATGATTTACTTCCCAGCATTGCTAAAATTTGTCTTCTTAAGCAAGATGAAGCAGTTAAGCAACAGTAATTACAGTCCTAGGTCTCTCAAGTAGATTTTACAGAAAATAAGCCAATAAGACATCAGCTCTCAATTCTGATCTAATAGTCATGACAGAGACCTGCCCTACTCTGGAGAATGGGATGAGGGGGCTGAGCTAAAAAGTGGGTATCATCATATGACATCTTAGCCCATGCAGGTTGCGACTGCTCTGAGTGTAAACTGTGGGCTGTGACCTCTTTGTATAAATTATCTGAGGCTGGATAACCCAGATGATAACAAAAGGGTTATTGCCATCACGCCCTTTGCCAGTCACATCTATCCAGAAGGAGAAAGAACCATCTAGAATAGTTCCATGCCTTGGGACCAGAATTAGGAGAAAGGGAGTGTAATAGTTCTCTAGGGCTGCCATAACAAAATATCAGACCTGGTGACCCAAACAACAAACATTACTTTTCTCACAGTTCTGGGGGCTAGAAGTTCCAGGTCAAGGTGCCAGCAGAGTTGGTTTTCTCTGAGGCCTCACTCTCAGCTTGCAGATGGCCATTCTCCTGCTGCCTCTTCACGTGGTCATTCATCCCTCTGCATGTGTGTTCAGGATGTCTCCTGTGTGTTCTAATCGCCTCTTCTTTTATGCATCCAATCTAGTCAGATTGGATTAGGGCACATCCTATATGTTTTTTTTTTTTTTTTTTTTTACATTTACATAGGGTAATGATGTTTATTTTATTTTTCCCCTCCCCCCCACCCCTCCCACCCCTCTTTTCCCCATCCTATATGTTTTATTTTAAATGAATCACCTTTTAAAAGGCCCTATGTCCAATACAATCCCATTCTGAGGTATTGGGGGTTAAGGCTTCAACAGATGAGCTGGAAGAGAAGAGACACAATTCAGCCCATAACAGGGGGAGAGAAGTGGTTGCTGCCACCAACCAACAAGCAAGTTCCTTTTCTCCTTTTCTTAATCTTGGCTGTTGAATGCCCATTCAGGCTACCTAGAATTCAAACAGAGGGTATATAGAGGGTCATTCCTACTTCTTAGGCTAGGTCAGAGGTCATTGGTCTGGAACAAAACTTGAAACTAAGGACAGTATTTAAGAAGCTTCTACACAGTTGTTCCTCAAGGTTGGAGTTGGTGGAGTCATAACCAAATTGCCTAAACAGCTTTATCAAATTAAATGGCCCATGTCTGCCTTTTTAAAAATTTTTCCTCATGATTTTATTGGTGCATTATGGTTGTACATGATGATGGGATTTGTTGTTACATATTTGTACATTCACACAATATAACAATATAATTAGGCCAAGATGACTTCCCAGCTTTCCCTCTTCCCCCTCCTCCTGTCCCTTGGTCCCTTTCCTCTACTGTTCTCCTTTTGATTTTCATGATATCCCCCCACACCTTTCTTTTCCCTTTTCCTCTTTATCTCCCACATATGTAAGAAAAAATATGACTCTTAACCTTCTGAGTTTGACTATCTCACTAACTTAATAGTCTCCAGTTCCATTCATTTTCTTGCATATGCCATAATTTCATTTTTCTTCATGGCTGAATAAAACTCCATTGTGTATATATACCACATTTCCTTTATCCATTCATCTGTTGATGGACAAATAGACTGGTTCCATAGTTTGGCTATTGTGAATTGTGCTGTTGTAAACATTGGTATGCATGTACCACTGTAGTAAGATGCCTCTAATTCTTCAGGATAAGGCTGAGAAGTGGTACAGCTAGGTCATATGGTGGTTCCACACCTAGTCTTTTGAGGAACCTCCAAACCAATTTCCATAGTGGTTGTACTGATTTACAGTCCCACCAACAGCCCCAAGTGAGGACTATTCAAGCGTCACACATCTTTCTTGATCATCAGGGACTTTTGACTGGCTTTTCCTACACTCAAGACCAAAAAAAAAAAAAAAAAAAAGAAAAGAAAATAGCAGTTTGATCCTGTGCTTCCTTACCATGACCACAGTATGCTAAAACAGCCAAGATTTGAGGGGCAAGGAAAGCACAAACTTTTCATTCTCCATCTCTACAAGAACTCAAAATCTGGTGGAAAATTTGAGCCATTGAAAAGTATCATATCTTCAATATAAATTTCACTATAATGGAAATTTCCATAGAAACTAGGGAACAGTCCATCTGAGTCTATGAGTACAGGTTCTTGTCATCACCCTTTCATGGGAGAATGGAAGAAATGGAAACCACTGTTTGATATGATTTACCAGATTTGTCATGTTAATTATTCATTCAAACACAGGTCTTCCTTTTTTTTTTTTTTGGTACCAGGGAATGAACTCAGGGGCATATAACCACTGAGCCACATCCCCAGCCATTTTCTATTTTTTGTTTTGAGACAGGGCCTTGCTAAGTTGCTGAGGCAGGCTTTGGACTTGAAAACCTCCTTCCTCAGTCTCCCAAGCCACAGGGATTATAGGAGTGTGCCACCACACCCAGCTTCATATGCTTTTTAACTTATTCTTCAATTAATAATGATTTCTTTAATATTCCTTCCCTCAGAAATTCAAATGAAATCCATCAGACAACTTGAAATTATTCAAGAATAATAATAAAGACAATTTTGACCCTGAAAAATTATTTCTTCCAGTTGATAAATTAAAAATGATAATAAGCATTTATAGAATGCTCATTTTGCACAAATCCTTGGGGTTCATAGATGAAACATTCAGGTTGGGGCTGTAGCTCAGTGGTAGAACACTTGCCTAGCATGTGCAAGGCCCTGGGTTCTATCCCCAGCATCTCAAACAAAGATGAAGCATTCTAAAAAGAAAAAATAATGACAAGCAAACACCTCTTACAATGCCATACAGGAAGGATAATAGTAGAAGTATACACAAAGGGAAAAGGTAGGGTACATATTTCATGTTTGATATGACATTTGAACTGGATCTGAAAGCTGAATGCGTAAGTCAAAGCGTTTCTGATATCCAAATGGGAAAGGTGGGAATAAAGATATTATGGTGTTCTGGAAACATCAAGCAGCCATGATGGCAGAGGTCAGGAAGTATCATCAGGTGAAACTAAAAAGAAATGCAATTTGGGTCCCAATCTTGAGAAGTCTCAAGTTCTATGCTAAGATTTCCATTAGTCATGGGATGGGGGTACACTGAGAGACTTTAAGCAGAAAATTATATAGTGAGCAATTGCCAGTACAGCTGAAGGTGACTTAAGTTGAGAACCTCTAAAAGCCTTTTTAGGAAGCCTTTGAAGAGGTCTCAGTGAGCACTGGTGAGACTCCAGAACATCTCAGAAGCAGAGGAAACAAAGATGAGCCAGAAGAGAGGATCCATGCAGTTCATCACTAGAGGCTGAGTTGATGGAGCATCAGCTCTCACCTACAAACACCAGTCAGTGGCTACAGAATTACATTTGCATGAAAAAAAAAAAGATTTTTTTTTGGTGGTGTTGGAGATCGAACCCAGGGCTTTAGTACATGCAAGGCAAGCACTCTACCAACTGAACTATATCCCCAGCCCAAAACAAAATTTTATAAGTAAAAGAACAGTAAATGGTTTAGGACAGGGACAAGTTAATTGTCTGAAAGGGGTGAGAGTGAAAAGTTGGCCAGAGTTCACCAACTCGTAGGTCAAAATATTAAGTATACAAAATATTTTTGTTTCCCTAGTGAATAAAATCATCTTGGCAGTGGGAAATTTGGTGTTTGTGTTAAGATAAAACCCAGAAGGATTATGATTTCTGCCTGGCATATAGCTGATTCCTGTAGACTACATTAGAAAGGTTGTGACCAAAGGGTTAATTCCCCTACAAAATCATGTAAGAACTCCAGGAAAGTTGCCATGAAATATGTTTTCTATGGTTCAATCATCAATGTTTTTGAAGGAAATGATTTTAACAAAAATACATTCCTGCTCTCGGATTTGCCTAAGAAAAATAGTTGATGTGTGTGTGTGTGTGTCTTTAAATGTGAAATTGCCCCCAGCAGGGCTGTGGGGAAGCTACGGTATTCTGAGCCAAAGGCCTCAAGCCAATTGTGCTTAAATGATGCACTTGAGGCTTCCCTTTGAAAAGCTGAGTGCCATCATTGGTCATTCTCTAGTTGAATGGACAAGGTGCCCCAAGGCATCTCCTAGACACTTTTTCACTTATACTTTAAAGATTAAAGGCAGCAGCTCCTTCTAACACATTAGATCAAGGAAACTGGACAAATATAGAGAACAGAGGACAACAATAAGGCTGCATTTATCTACTTCTATGCCTGATACTGCCCCAGCCAATACTGATGGATAAAGCTTTTTAGGTAACTGGCTTAACTCTACCAGCTCCCTGCTCCAGCAAAGCTTCCATCTCTCCAAATAATAATAATAATGATAAAATAGTTAACATTCATTGAAAGTTCACTTCATAAACCAGACTACTTGGGAGGCTGAGGCAGGAGGATTGCAAGTCCAAGGCCAGTCTTGGCAATTTAATGAGATCCTGTCTCAAAATAAAAATTTGTAAATGGTTGGGGATGTAGCTCAGTGGTATAGTGCTTGCCTAGCATGTTCAAGACCCTGGGTTCCACCCCCAGCATCCCCAGTACAGGAAGGAAGGAAGGAAGGAAGAAAAGCAGTTTACTATGTAGTGGACATTATTTTAGGTGCCTTATGTATTTTGCCTTATTGAATTAATTATAATAATCCTAGAAAGTCAGTTATTAGTATTAACATTAGCATCCCATTTTGCAGATGGGAAAAGTAAGGACAGACAGAGGAAGTAACTTTGACAAGATCTCAAAGATAGTAAGTGATAGAGCTGGATGTTTAACCTACCTAGTATGACTCTGGTGACATTTACACTGCTGTATAATGCCTTCCAAATTACTTTGTTACGTACCAAGACTTTACTCCAACTACAAACCTAAATATCAGTTCTTCCCTCTTCTGCCACCCTTGTAAGCAAACAAATGATTCTCTGGGAAACTTTTTTATAATTCTTTTTGAAATAATTATATTTGGATGTTAATCATATTAATTAAAAACATGAAGTTGCCATGTTTTTCTCCTTGTGAAGTTATGTACTCATCTTCCCCCACTAGACTTAAATCCCATTTGATAATGTGGATTATTGACCAAAATGAACAATCATGTATTGAGAACCTATTTTAGCTTCACCTCCTGGACTTCCACAAGTCTTATGGCAAGCCACTGTGCTGGGCACTTGGGAATGGATAGTGGATAAGACAAACAATTTTTGCAAGAGCTGACATTCTAATTATAGTATTTCTCAGTGCTGCCTGCATGTTAAAATCATTTCAGGTCCTTCAGCATAAATATTAGTACCCTCACCCCACCAGAGACCATTTGGATCAGATTCTTGGGGGTGAAGCCAGAACAGAGCTCCTCAGTTGATTATGTTGAGAGGACCAGATGTGCCTATCACTGCAGAGGGACATACATGTAAATGAGTGTAAGACCCTGTGGTTACCATAAGAGCAGAGGGCTATAAATAGTTTGAAGACAGAGCCAATACTTCTGACCAGGGTCCCTGCAGAGGCCTTTGCAGAGGAGGAGACACTGACCTGGCCTAATAGGATGAACAAATGTTCACTGGGTAGAAGGGAGGGGGATGTTGGATATTCCAGGCAGATTGAAGAGCAAGTGCAAAGACAGAGAGTTAGGAAAAGGAAGGTGCATTTTGAAAAGAAATGTGCTTCCCCACGGCTAAACAGTAGGTGGGTGTTGGAAGAGCAGGAACCAGATCATTAATGGCCTTGGGTGCCATGCTGGGTGCTGTTCTTTAATCCTGCAAGTGAGAGTCCTGGCTGTGGCAGCCTAGGTATGAATCAATACCCTTCTTCCCTTAGGTCATCTAAAAGAGGACTCAATATTTTTCTACAGGAATTTTACTATAAAACTGAGGGAGGAAAATAGATCTAAAACCAGAGAAAACCAAAGATATATAAACTAAATAATTTTGCTGTATAATTAATGAACAGAACTCACATTTGTTATCCCTAAGAAATTGTCAGGCAGGTGCCCTTATCAAGCCAGGATTATCTTCCCTTCTTTCCCATGATCATCTTTTATTTAGCTTATGCTAGCCTACAGGAAAAAGCAAAAGAAATTTCTTCATCTGATTTAAATTCTTCTGTCCTCTAAAAATAATTCTAGGAGTCTCATATTTGTCGAATATAGAATGCTTCTAAATTTTACTTTATTTATCAAGGTCAGAAGATGGTCAAAGCTTTCCATAGGGGTTGTGGATGTCCCATTTTCCCCCAGTCCTGCAAGTGCTTTAAAAAACCACTCCATGGGAAACTTGGTCCTTTCAGTACCCTAATTCTTAGAATTTAACTATGATTATTTTGCACAGCCAGTAATAACAAGAAACTATGGCCATTGACTAGCTGTATGACTTACTGCAAGTAATTTCCTTTCTTTGAGTCTAACATCTCTCAATCACTTAATGAGAGGATAGGCTCAGTTCTCACCAGCTCTGAGATTCAGTGACTTCCATGGATTCTAAATTTTTTCCAGCCCTCAAGTTTAGTGATCAAAATCACTTCTAATGCTAATTCACCATGATTCCTCTGACAGCCCATGAAAGCTATTTTACACCTTGACACCCCCCAGAGAAATCAACTTAAAATGTTTGTCTTTGACAAAAATGTGGGCTTGGTACTTAAAAATGCTGTCAGGTTGCATGCAATTTGATGGAGCTGCTTTTAAAGTCTGTCAACAGCATCCTGGGTTAAATTGTTGAGCAAGCGAACTGATCCTGTACTAATGTAGTTGAATATTTTCTGACAGCCTGCAATAGCTTCTTTAGCTCTTCATGTTCTGTCAACTAGTGGAGATGGTTTCTTAGAGAGGGGTGAGTCTTTGTGCATTAAAGAATGTCAAACATGCTTCAGTCACTTGTACTTCAAGGGCATTCTATGCAAGGCTGCCCTAGGAATCTGTTGTAATGCCCAGGAAAGCTTTGTTATACCCTGTTCCAAAGAAAACTATTCGAATTTTTCTGAGATTGAGGTTAACTCTTGTGTGAAAATTTAAATTCCACCAAAATAGTTAAAATCCATAGCTTCAGATACACAAAATTGAAGGAAACTTCTCAATACCTGTTTCAGTTGTCCCAGGCTCTAACTATGACCAAGCTTCATCCTCTACCTCTTCTTTTTCTAGAGCCAAAGTAATATGATTACTATTAATAAAGTATTTATGATAACTTCATGCTCATTAAGGTTTTCAGTTCCCTGTTACTGAAAGAATGGTTATAAACTAGCAGTTTGAGTCTCACTGGGACCTAATGAGAAACAAAGAATCTAAAACCCCATTCCACACCTGCTGAATCATAATCTGCATTTTAACAAAATGCCCAGGTGACACATAAACAGTTAAAGTTTGAGAAGTGCTGACTTATATAGACTTTGGAGTCAACTCAGCAATGAAAATAAAACCTGACATTTGTTAAGAGCTTTGTGGTGCCAAAACTGTGCCCAAGTCATCCTAATTAAATAACACCTTTGATGTTTTTTCCCCATAGAGCAAAAAGAAACATAAAATACCTACCTCCTATGGCAAATGGTACCACCAAACTATTCTGTCCTAAACCATATTCTTGATTCTTCCCTTTCTTCCACTTTTATCCAATCCTGACTGCCATACGTATGAACACTCTCTTCAATCCATCTGTTTTCCTCTAACAGCATTATCTAAAGTTATCATTGTCCTTATCTTCAACTTCTCTTCATCTGTGCAGCCAACAGCTTAATCTTAATCATCACTACTTGCTTGAACCATTGCAGTAGCATCTTGACTGGTCTTTATGAACTATTCATCTCAACCCAATTCATTTCACACATAACATTAAAATATATGGTAATTAAAAATTTAAAATGCCATAAAAGCAACCCCAAAAAAAAACACTCATTTGTAAGAGGTATTAATTTTCAAGTGCAGGCAAAATAAACTGGATCTGACTTTGGAAAGCCATATTTTATAGTGCTCATAGCTACTAGGAAAAAGAAACCCAAATTGGAAGAATCTACATATGTGATTCCAGCTTCTCCAGGTAAGAGTAGACTCTGTCCACTCTTAGACATGACAAGAGTTTTCTCCCAACTCATTGTGAGAATGGACATGGATGCAGCAAGTTAGCACTGAGACCAAATCACCTCCTCCCTCTGACTGACTTTTTGCTCTCTAGGCTGCCTTTTGAGAAAAATTTAGCTCCCACTGAAAGTTACCCTAAAAGATAAGATGCACTCATCCTGTCTACCTATCAGTCTTTTCCCTTGGTTTGTTAAAAAATTGGCATAGTTTTATCCATCTGTCCTTCATGAGGTCATTTCCCCAACTGCAAACAGTTCTGAGAAGACTGACTAAATCATGTTCTTGGCATCTGTATTAATTTGGCTAAATGGAAAACCACCACAAACATGTGGTGGCTCAAAGCCACAACTACTTATAGAGCTTGTGATTCTGTGGGTCATCAATTTAGGTTGAGATAACCTGGCTGGTTCTACCGATTTGATTCAGTCTGGCTTACCTCTGCTGGGACACATGCACATACTTGCAATTTGCTGTCAGAATGGATGGTGCTGAGCAATTGTCAGTGGGAATGTCTCAGATCTCCTCTACATAGTATCTGGTCCTCCAGCAAGCTACCTTGGGCTTGGTGGCAAGATTTCAAGAGCATCAAGAGGATAAGCCCCAGTGCATAAGCACTTTTCAAGTCTCTATTTCTATTGCATAGTTATTGTTCCATTGACCAAAGAAAATCACATGGTAAGATGGTTTGGATATGGTTTGAGTGTGTTTCCCAAAGGCTCATGTCCTGGAACTTTGGTTCCCAGTGCACCAATATTGAGGTGCATCATGTCCATTCTCACAACGAGTCAGGGGAAAACTGTGTCATGTCTAAGTCTTTAAGAGATGATGACATTATAAGGGCCCTACCCTAAAAAGAAATGTATGTAGTTCTTGCAGGACTGGATTAATTCCTGCTAGAGCAGGTTGTTATAAAAGAATGAGCTTGGCCCTTCCCCACTTTCTTGCTTCCTCTCTCACCATGTGATCTCTCACATGTGGACTCTTCCACATATGCTCCCATCATGTGATGCTATTCTCCATGTTATGATGCAACCAGAAGGCCTTCACCAGGGGCAAACCAGATGGACCCACCCAATCTTGGACTTTTACCCTCCAAACTGTGAGCTAAATCATCCTCTTTTCTTTTTTTCTTTTCTTTTCTTTCTTTTTTTTTTTTTTTGTGGTGCTGGGAATTGAACCCAGGGCCTTGTGCTTATGAGGCAAGCACTCTACCAACTGAGCTATATCCCCAGTCCCCTCTTTTCTTCATACATTAGGCAGAATCGGGTATTTTGTTATAGCAACAGAAAGTGGGCTAAGACATGAGGCTAAGCCCAAAGTCAATGTGGGAGGGTACTACTAAAGGGCATGAATACTGGACATTATGAACAAACAGCCATTCTGGCAATCAATCCACCAAGCTTTGAAACTGAGACCCAGGACGTAGTAATGACAGAATGGAATTACCATTCTGAAAACTAGGCAGTTTAAGAAATTTCTAGATCATTGTTAATCTTTAATACACCAATGAATGCAATATTCTACACCTTTCCTTAAAGTAAGGTCAGCCTATGTGTACAAGAAAAACTGATGAAAAATAGCCCTTAAGCCACAGGAGACACTGCCACCTCTGTCTGCTTTATATTTGAGTGTAGTTACTGAGAACATGAAGTGTTAATGGCATGCCTCACATTCACGATGTATCATCAAGAATGATTTCAGACAGTAGGAAGCCAATTCTACCCCTTGGCATATAAGGAATCATAAGTTTCAGTATTCAGAGATGTCAAATTCTTTTGGCCTTTCATGCACTATGTCATACTACCAGAGCAAAAATAGCAAAATAGGAACCATGTATGTGTTTCCAAAATATAATTGGTGAAGAGAATTCTTTGTAATAGCAAAACTATATTAAAAAACTGTCTAAAGCAGTTATATCAGAACTCCATGGAAGACTTCAAAAATATTAATTTAATAAAACTGGATTATCTTCTGAAACATTCTATGAGTATTGTGAACATATGGAGGCACCTTGGGAGGTTTTCCCTAGGGTCTCAAATATGAGGTAAGATATGGGTCCCCGTCTTTTGATCATTACCCATCAAGCTATTTATAGAATTTTTTACAAAAGCATCTTCAGCCATTAGCAGGTGACTAATTCTTAAACCTCTTTGCCTTTCCTTTGGTCTTCCTTCCAGAACCTAAAGAACTTCCTGTTCCAGTACAGTAGAAATGCTTTACTCCCATTTCTTTCTTCCTTATGAATAATCTTTGATTTCTCCCATTCTTTTCCTGGCCATAAATCTTATGACTCACAGGAGGGTAGAAGAGAGGAACAACACTTATCAGAAAATAAAAAATATATTGAGTTACTGTTTTCAAAATATTATCCCCATCTACTTGTTTTCACAATTATTTATTTCCTTTAGCAGTCATAGAAACATTTTCCAAACACATCATAAAAGAAGTAGTTCCTGTGTAACAACAAAATATTCTAAGAATTAGCACAAAGTTAAGTCAGGAAGGAATTTGTGTTGGTTATACCCTCAGTCTTACATCTTCTCTCTCTTCACTTGTATCCTTCCTTTCCTCTCCCCTCCTAGACATTAATATATGCAGAGATATGCAGTGGCAAAAAGATGGTTGGAACCTGATTTTGAACCCCAGAGTGTGTACTTGGTAATTGTGTATTAGGGAAAAAATGTACTGCAACTCCCTGAGTTTCAGTTGTCCCTTCTGTACTATGGGGACAAAAAACTTTCCCCTATGGTATTATGATAAAATGCAATCAGAAGAGATACATAAGAAGATGCTTAATTCAATATCTGGCCTATAGTAGGTGCTCATCAAGTGGTGATACTATGACAATAGTATGATGACAATTTATGTAGTTCTTGCAGGGCTGGATTAGCTTCTTCAAGAGCTGGTTGTATAAAAGAATGAACCTGACACTTCCCAACTTTCTTGCTTCCTCTTTTGCCATGTCGTCTCTCACACATGGACTCTTCCACATGTGCTCCCAACGCATGATGCTATCTTCTATGTTATGATACATCCAGAAGGCCCTCACCAGGGGACAACAAGATGACACATGATTGGCCCATCTTTCTATCAATTAATAGATGTTTCTATTCAAAACATAACATCTAAAATCTCAATCTATCTCATCCCATGATACTCCCTTCAGCTTGCAGTGTCGCCAGTTTATGTTAGAAACTTTATTCTTTTAACAGCCCAGCCTTTCTTTGAAGTCTTCCCAGGGATGGGGCAGGTAGAAGGGGTAGAGAGGAAATTTCTCAACGTCTGCCTGCAATATGGATGCCAGTGTGTTTGCATCATCTCTTTATGCAATAGCTCAGGTCCTCAGGACCGATAGCTTAGGAAGCATTTTGGAAACTTCACTGACTCCAGAAAGCATGTTGCAAAGACAAAGTACTGGACCCATCACTGAAATGGCACCCCAACCCTCAGGTATGGGGAAGAAGTCGTAAAACCAGGCACAGTAACTCTTCCTAACAATTAGGAAGGCAAGTAAGGAGAAATGCCCTAACAACCTCAGGGCACCAGGGAGCTGGAATCTTAGGAGGAAAGGACCTTAGTTGGAAGTGCAATGAGAAAAAAGAGACATCCAGCTTTCATAACCATAGGCAGTCAAGAAATTTGATTTGTGATGCACCTAAAGATTTACTTTGCTTTCTTTGAACCAGCACCATGCTTGGAAAATAACAGATCATGGTTTCTCACAATGTAGTTGAAGAGAGCTACATTGTCATTTGAGATATTTTTAAATATGCAGATTCCTGGGTTTGCCCTACCTCTCAGGCTGATCCAGGGTAATCTAGGTTGTGGCCTGGGAATCTGCATATTAAAGCCACCTCAGGTGATCATTGGGTCCCAAAAGTTTCAATCCTATATTTTATTTCTATCTCCTTATACTGCTTTCTGGAAAATGGTGTAGGAACAGTAGAGGAACCACAAAAATTGAGAGGGCCGAAGAAACAACGCTGAGGTACCAAAGTTTGATATGTGCTATGGTTTGAATGTGAGGTGTTCCTCAAGATCACATGTGAGACAATGCAAGAAGGTTCAGAGGAGAAATGATTGGGTTGTGAGAGCCTTAACCTAATCAGTAAATTAATCCCTAATGGAATTAACTGAGTGGTAAATGGAGGCAGGTGGGGTGTGCCTGGAGGAAGTAGTTAATTGGGGTCATGGCTATGGAGTATATATTTTGTATCTGGAGAGTGGAGTCTCTCTGCTTCCTATTCATCACGTGAGCTGCTTCCCTCTGCCATACTCTTCTGCTGTGATGTTCAGCCTCACCTTGAGGTCTGAGGAATGGAACCAGTCTTCTATGGACTAAGACCTCTGAAACTGTGAGCCCTCAAATAAACTCTTCCTCCTCTATAAGTGTGCTGGTCAGATTCCTTTTAATCATAGAAGCAGAAAAGCTAACTAAAACAATATGGACCACAGAAATAAAGAAAATTTCTTCCTCTGTCCCCCCTCCCCAAGACCAAGGAAATGTTAAAGAATACAGCCTTCTTCCCTTTCACAGGTTAGGAGACTTCCATGGGCTCCCTCTATGGAATTTCTATTAGCCTTTTTCCATATTTGTATTTTAAAATTTCTTACATCAATGTTTTTCAAGTCACAGACTGCTTGGGACTGATGAAGACTGCTATGACTTGAATGTATCCTCCAAAATTTCATGTGTTGGATCCTCAATTCCTCAATGCAGCAGCATTGGCAGGTGGAGCCTAATGGGAAATGTTTGGGACATGAAAATGGAGCCCTTGTGAATGGACCAAGACCTGATATGGTTTGAATATTATTTGTCCCCCAAGGGTTCATGTGTTGGTCCTCAGTGTGGTGATATAAGAAATAGTGTGGAACATTTAAGAAGTGGGATCTGGTGGGAAGTCCTTAGGTTATTGTGTTTGATGCCCTAGGAAGGGATTAAAGTACCTCTTATGGAACCCTGGTTAGTTCTCTCAAGAGCAAGTTGTTATGAGAGCAAGCCTGACCCTGGAATCCTTCTCTGGCTTCCTGTCCAGTCAGGTGATCTCATCCTTTCTCATACACTCCTGCCATTATGATGCATGCATGCTAATCCAGCAATTTATGTTGGAACATTAAAATGTGAAGGTATCCAAAACTTTTTTTTTATTAACAGCCTTTGAGATGTCAGCAAAAACCAAAAAAAAAGAAAGAAAGAAAGAAAGAAAACTAAGGTAAATAGAATCCCATTTTAAACTCCCAATATACTTGAGGGCAATACACCTTGGTTTTCAGTTACCTTGGAAACTACTTTCTAATTTCTAGTCATGAGAAATTTAAGTGAAACTGTGATCTGATAAGCAGCTAAGGTTCTCTTGTTAATTGTCTAAGTCAAACGGAAATGAAACAGTGTTCTGAAAACATCAGAACTCATACTCCCATGGGTCCCCATAAGAAGCACTACATCCACTAGATTCATAACAGTTTTGTTTACAAAGCAGTCTTTATTTTTAAGTCTGAAGAATAAGAAGAAAAAATAATTTTCCAAAATATGTACAAATACTTTTCAGATTTTGCATATATAGTACTCTAAAAGTTTATTTGTAACATTTTTGAAATTTATAACACATTTTCTAATATCAAAAAAATGGTTAATTTTTTTCAGATTAACTCTTCAAACTTAGCACAGTTTGACTGCATTTACTTTGGTGCACAAAATATATCTTTTTTTATTGTAAACAAATGGGATACATGTTGTTTCTCTGTTTGTACTTGGAGTAAAGGCATACCATTGCTGATGATATGATTATATACTTAGAGGAACCAGGAAATTGCACCAGAAAACTTTTAGAACTCATAAGTGAATTCAGTAAAGTAGCAGGATATAAGATCAATGCTCATAAATCTAATGCATTTTTATACATAAGTGATGAATCTTTGGAAAGAAAAATTAGGAAAACTACCCCATTCACAATAGCTTTGAGAAAAATAAAATACTTGGGAATCAATCTAACAAAAGAGGTGAAAGACCTCTACAATGAGAACTACAGAACACTAAAGAAAGAAATTAAAGAAAACAAAATATATCTTGAGTCACAACTTTGCACCAGATACCAAGTCAAGTATTAAGAGTTATTACCATTGTTGCTAATGTCCCATCTAATATACACTTGGTCCACCTCTGGGTTCTCTGCAGTCACTTCCCACAAGAAGCACCTAAATCAGTCACTTCCCTTCCTGAGAATTCTATCCATGGCTATCAAAGTTTCCTTATTCTCTGAGTAGGACACCTGAAGCTACCAGGGTTTTCATGCCCAAGGGAATCAATCACTTATCCAGTGAGGGAAGGGTTTTAGTGGATAAATATTATAGCTTCCCATCCCTCAGTTTGGGCAATTCTGAGGTGTTTTACATATAACTGTTAAGAGGACCCCCAACAGGACTGAGCTCCAATTGCCCACAAACAGCAACATATTCATGAACTCCCTTCTTACCTTTCCTTCTTCCCTGTTTTACTTTTCTTACCTGTCACATGTGGCTCCTGGCATAACCTATGTGTGACCAAGTCTTCATCTCAGTGTCTGATTTGAGAAGAACAAAAAGTAAGATTTTTCAAAGATGAATAAGACACAATTCCTGCCTTCATGAAACTTCCACCTTGTTGAGGTTTGCAGATGCATGAACACAATTTTAAGTGCAAAAATAAAGATTGGTACAGAAGTCAATAAAATGACAGGAGAAAGGTAATCAGGAATCTTATGGAAAGTTTCTGGGAGAAACAGCACTGGAATTGACCCTTGGAGGATGACTAGAAGCTAGACAGTTCAAGAAGTGGGGAAGAGCTTCCAGAAAGAGAAACCCCTAAAGAACACACCCACCTGACAAATCCAAGTAAATAGTATAAGTTATTTGGCATTACTCCCTTACTGGAGCATAATGCATGGAAACTAAGTATCAGGAGATGAGGCCACTGGTTATTGAGCTAGGACAAGGGTCATTGGTCATAGAGCATTTTGTGTGCCTGCTCCACCAAAATCCTTGGAAGGATCCTTGACTCCTCTGTGCCTCATATCTCCCATTCAAACCTATTAGCAAATCTTGTTGGTTTTACTTTTGAATATGTCTTAATTCCAACTGAGTCTCACCTCTTGGGGTAACTAGTTCAATCCAACATCATCTCCTTAAACTGCTGGAATAACTACTGTTTTCTTCACTTCTTCTCTTATAACTAAGACATTAATCCATTCACATTAAATCTCTGCTTTAAATCCTCTAAGATCCCATAATATTTGAGTAAAATTCAGAGTCCTTTGTGATCTGGTGTCCAGCTTCCCCTCTGACTGTATTTCCCCCCACCTCTCCCTCTTACTCTGGTTCATCCATGCTAGCTTCCTGGCTATTGCTTGAATGCTCCAATAGTAGCATATAGCTAGTGGTCAACCACTGGGCACAGGATAGAACAACCTTGTCATTACAGAAAGTTCTCTTAGACAGTGCTGCATTAGATGGTCTGTTTCTCAAGGTAAGATCAGGGTTCTTTCATTTATGTATGCCTAGTACTAAATGCAATGCCTGACACCCAGTAGACGCTCAATCAATATCTCATATATTGAAGCATTAATGAATAAATAAATGAATCATAGTGGAGGGAGCATGAATTTTCAGCCTGAAAGACCTGGATTTGAACTCTGGGTTCATCTTTTACTTGTTTTATGATACAGAAAAAAAGCACTTAATCTTCATGGGTTTCATTTCCCTTATATGTGAAATGGAAGTAATTAAGTGCTGTGAGGACCAAATGAGACACAGTATGAAGAGCATCAGGTAGGATGCCTCATACATGGGTATCCAATAATGCTAATATCATTATAATCCTCTTGAATGAATAAATACCTGCCAGGTCAGTATGTCATTCAAACACAAAACAACAGTCTTGTCTCTCTAACCCAGTGTTTCCCAATTGGAGGAGGTAACTTTGCCCCTGCCCAGGGAATATTTTATAATATCTGACATTTTGGTGGCTGAGGTGTTGCCACTGGCATTCTGTAGATAGAGGCTAGAGATGCTGCTCAACTTCCTAGAATGCACAGGATAAACCCCCCAAATAAAAAATATCATCCTGCCCCAAATTTGATAGTGAGAAAATTTGCTGTGTACTCACAGGACAAATACCTGGGTGGTCAAATACCTTCTTCCTTCTGTCTGACTCCAGCTATTCCCTTAATTCTTGCTACTTCCAACATCTTTAAAATCATGAAATCTTAGCATTAAATGAGCCTATTTCAATTTTGTTCCCCCCAGAAGCCAACTCTGAGATGAGGTTTGAGTGTGAGTTACTTGGGAGGTAGCACGAACAATAAGAGAGTGGAGAAGTGAGTCAAAGAGCAGGAGGAAGGTACTAAAGGATGAAAGGCACACGGAAGGGTGGGTGTCTATCCATAAACTCACCAAAATCATTACTTGAGGGAATTTTGATTCCTTTGCACCTTCTGTCTTCCATATGAGTGATAAAGTAGGATTTCAAGGCCAGTGAAAGCCCTCAAGCCACAAAATGCAGGTGCTCAGAGCTAGCAATCTGACCAATCTGTCCTAAAGTAGTAAGAGTGATGAATTATGGGCACAGCAGTTACAGCATCTGCTACATAGCTTTGTCTCCATGGCTTTTCTCATGAACATGGGCCATGACACTTAAATGCTTAAGTTCAAATTCTGGGCGCATCACTGACTTGTTGTATGCTCTTGAACAGGCCACCATTCTAGCTTCAGTTTCTTCTACTATAGAACTTAAATGAAGTGATGCTGACCTCATAGCACTGACTTAATGATTAAATAAGAAAATATAAGTAAATCAAGTAAAGTGCCTGGTTTGGAAAGCCTTAGCTATTATAGTGATGGAGGTCATAATAATAGCTTACCACGGTAGAGAAATCACTTTGTGTGAGGCAATCTTTTAAGTATACAAAATGTACTAACACATTAAATCTTCCCAATAGTTAAGGTAGAAGTCATTATTATCCACGTATTTTTGCTTTTTTGTTTTTGTTTTTGTTTGGTTTGTATCCATGTTTTGCAGGTAAACACAAGGCACTAAGAGGTCAGTCAGGTAAAGTTGTATAACTTGAGATAAGATCTGAAAAAGTCAAGAGTCATTATTATAAAGGACAAAAAGACATCCCAGAAGTAGGAAGTATACTGTGTTTATGTATACTAAATCAGAGTCCTCTTTAAAGTCTTTCCCTCCTTCTGTGGTGACAAAGTCAGATACTATGAAATATGACCAAATATTTCCTGATGATCCAAGTGCCAGGTACAATCATTCACTTGAATTGCATGATGACATTTTCCCCAAGCCCTGTGCTCTCCAAAGCAAGCAGTGGGTGGCAGCTCAATCCTCAGGAACGTGGTCTTTTTTCACCATAGCCTGCAATTACAATGAAACCTGACCTTTGCGGTTTCATTTTCAGGCTTTTGAAATGAAGATGTCGGGATTTGAAATTGGGCGATGTTGTCAGCAGGGAGACGCCTGGAAGCAGAAGAATATTTATGGTAATAAAAAACTTGAGCTCTCAAAGGACCAGCTAAATTACAGTTGGCACAAGGCATATTAGAGCTTGTCCAGATTTACTGTCAGGCCTCTGAATTCATAGCCTTAAAAGGCAATAAATTGTTGGAGGAATATACTGCTTAAGCAGATCCGAGGTAAAATGAAAATGGAGAGCTTATGAAATGAAAATTATTGAATTCCAAACTTTTCTCCCAAATTTTATCAAAATATAAGATTTCTGGACATGAACTGAGGTGTTCTTAAAGAATTGGCAAAAGTCCTGTTGCCATCTTATTACCCAATCTGATCACCCACCCTTCACTTTATCCCCATAGAGGTGGAGGAGGTATCTCAAGCTGTTTGAGGAAGAAAAGAGATTGAGCAGGAACCAGCAAATGCGTTAATATCAGTTTGCTCATTTATTCTGCTCTATTTTTGTCCTTCAGCACTATAAAATTTTGAATACTAAATCTAGAAATTGAGAAATCAGTTTTTTATAAAAGGAAGGCTAAACTTAAGCATCCTGTAAGACTTTATGATATTAAGCAGAGATTTTACTCTCTCATGACACACCCATCTGTAATATGAATATCCCTAATTTACAAGTAAATTTAATGCATTTATCAAGCTAAAAAATGCTATTCCAGTTTTACAGGCAATATAATAAGGAGATGATAAACATTTATTCACACATTTTAATAAGTATTTCTCCTAAGAAAGTTAAAAAGAAGCTAAGAAGCAAAAATGTATATATAGTAATAATAAGTGAACATAAAGAATACAGAACAACATATAATCCATGGTGAAAATCCACATCTTACCCCTGCTTAATAGGGTGATAGTTTTACACTGCCTCAGCCCCACATATCTGGACAAAGGTACAACAGCCAGCTAATCTTCCCTTTCTCATTCTCCCTAAACACATTCTCCTAAACACATTCTCCAGTAATGGCCCAAGCAAAGACAAAAACTACAGGATAAATAGAAAATATGAACAGTCTTAAAGTATATTTTACCTAGAATAACCATATCCAACAAAGTCAAAAGTGATGAAATTTTGTCCAACTTGAAGACTGTAACAATAAAGTCCCTTCTTTCCTCAAACCAGCTCTTGGAAAATGAGATTCTACACCCTCCCATTATAAGCCAGTCCAATCATTAACAAGCAGGACCATGAAAAAAGATCTTCTTTATGTCTAAATTAAATCTTTAATGCTACACTTTAAACATTTCCCTTTGATTGTTTTCATCAGAAACAAGGATATTTTCATTTACCTAATGTCCATTCTCTTATTTCCCCTTTATCTTCTCTGAGCCACTCAATTTGCACTGCTATTCTTATATTTTTACAATCCAGGCATTTTCTGAGCTGCATGTGAAATCTTCAAGGTCCTTAAATTTTATGAGCTTGGGAGCTCAGAATTATACAGGTTATTTAAAAAAAAAGTATTGACCAGGACCATATATTAGTTCTCTTTTATTTCAAATATATTATAGATAAAATATATCCCTTTTGTAAAGACAAAATCAAACAGTGTAGAAATATATGAGTTAAAAAATAAGAGTCCAATTTCATCTCAAACTAGTTTTCTTCCCATAAGAACTATATATAAAAATGTGATATGTGTCCTTGGACTAGTGCCTTTCCACTTATAGACCTATGAATGCACATAAACATATCTTTATATGTTGAATTTTATATAAATTATTTTATCTTTTATATATCATTTATCCCTGCTTGCATACATCTTGGAAACTTTATTGGTACATAAGATATTCTTGTGAATACTAAAACTGATGCAACTGCATAAGTTCAGACTTGGGTTAAACTCCTAAAAACTGAGGCTAGAAATAACAATGGATTTGACAAATTAGAAGATCATTTCTCCTTCACCATGGTAAACTAACTAGTAATTCTCCAAACTATTCCTTTTCCCACTGGTCACATAGTTAAACTGCACCATCTAGACTTCTTTATGATGGGCACATCCATGTGACCAAAGTTCACCAATGAGCTATGAGTGGAAGTAATGTGTGCCCATCACTCCAGGACTGGTGATGAAACCCTCCCTCAGGGATCCCCCATTCTCCATCTAATAGAGTGGACCCTAGATCTAGAAGAGTTCACAAGATGGAAAACCAGATGCCTTTGTTGCCACTTGGGGAGAATCTTCTAGAATAGTCATTCAACCCACACATTTAACTTAGACATTTGCAAACACTAAAATTGGGTTGTTTGTTAAAGCAATTAGACTACATTGAATAACACATTCACTAAAGTAAACTCAAGTTGACTGGTTAGGGGCATATGGCAGCAGTGCAGAGCTATCAGAAATCTGAGCTTTTCAAATCACAATAGCTAAGCTATGGATCCAACCTAGGTACCCTTCAACAGATGAATGGATAAAGAAAATGTGGTATAAAGAATGAGTTTATGGAGGCTGGATGCAGTGGCACATGCCTGTAATCCTAGCAGCTCTGGAGGCTGAGGCAGGAGGATCATGAGTTCAAAGCCAGTCTCAGCAACTTAGCAAGGCCCTTAGCAACTCAGTGAGACCCCGTCTCTAAATAGGACTGGGGATGTGGCTCAGTGGTTAATTACTCCCCCTGAGTCCAATCCCTGGTGCCAAAAAAAGGGGTAAAAAAAGAATGAGTTTATGACTTTTTCTGGAAAATGGATGGAACTGGAAACAATCATGCTAAGTGAAATAAGCCAATCCCCACAAACCAAAGGTTAAATGTTCTCTGTGATATGTGGATACTAATACACAAAATAAGTGGAGGAAGGAGGATAGAAGTTCAGTTACATTAGGCAAAGGGGGATGAAGAGAAGGAAGGGGAGATGGGAATAGGAAAAACAGTGGAATGAATGGACATAACTTTCCTATGTGCACATATGAATACACAACCAGTGTAACTCCATATCATGTACAACCACAAGAAGGGGAAGCTATACTCCATGTAGGTATGGTATGTCAAATTCATTCTACTGTCATGTACATCTAAAAAGAACAAATAAGAAAGAAATCTGAGCTCTTATCTTTCTGCCTTACCATCATTAACAAGTATGGTCAAGCTTAGCACTGTCTGTTATGCTTGGTCTCTAGACCTTGTGGGAACTGAATGTGAGGGTTTCCAGGCTACCACCCTTTGCACAGTTACAATGTGTTGTATGTCTGATGCCTATTCATTATCATATAACCTGTGAACAATACAGCAAGATGTTGATGGTAGAATAGTAAGAAAATGTAACTAAGTCTCATATCATCTGAAAAAACTAGAGATTCAGAGTGAATATAAGAGAGTATCAGAGGTAGGGCAAAATTATTTTGCTACCAATTCAAGCCTATATATCATGAGAAACTGAAAAGACTTAAGAAGGTGCTCACAAACATCATTCAATTTTATAACATGATGACAATATATCTTGTGTATTTACTGCAGTAAATGGTAATTCCTATAAAACTTATGTCAATACATTCATTCCCTAAGCCACCAAACCTGTCCTTGATGAAACTGCTTTAGCTCAGGTTTCCTCTATGACAATTGTCCTCTGGACCTAGATCAGAACTGGAGCTCCATCTATTATACCTACATTCTAGGAAGCAGAAGCAGATAAAAAAAAGGAAATAATCTGAAGAAACAGGGTACTTTGTGTCTTACTAAAATGGTTGGAAATATTAAGTCCCAAATATCTCTCACAATCACAATGACACATGTACAGACTTGAGGGAAATTTTTGGCATACAGTAAATGCTGAAAGGACTTGACTTCCCCCAATATTCTTAGTCTCTTTTAAGGCTAAAGGTGAAAATTTTTATAAAATAAAAAAGGAATTTCAAGGTATGCTTATCACACGGAAGAGGAATGCCCAGAAAATAACTCCTAACAACCTTAGCACACCAAGGAGACAAGTCCTTGACTAGAGCACATATGTTTTTCATATCACACCTTCAACTAAAGAGCAATGATATCTGCCCACCAGGTTACCAAGATGTTTTGCTAGTCACAACTACCGAAATATATTTATTTTTTAAAGTCAGCGTGGTGAACTCTGAAATGAGAAGATTCCCTGTCTGTCGGTAAACTTGCATTACCAAAGAAGAAAACAAATTTCAAATTAAGTTCATTTGACCTTGGTCATTTGTCTTATTGGACATATACTTAATGATAATAGACATAAAATTCATTTCTATAATCTCAGCAGGGAAATATTCCCCCTTCTTTTCTGAGGCTATGTGAAGGGTATTTCACCTACTTATTGCAGTCATAGTCATGAGGAAAACAAATCCTAAATCCTATCATTCATCAAACATTGTATCACCTGTGTTTTTCAAATTGAAAAATTTCTCATTTAATTATTCAAAAATTCTGTCTATAATTCCTAATCCCTGAGACACATAAATTTAAATCTAAATTCTCTATCACTCAATAACTATGTAAATTTTGACAAGACCCTTTGCCTTTAAAAAGGGTCTTTTCCTAACTAACTCAATTTTTCTTTCTCTTTCTTTCTTTCTTTCTTTCTTTCTTTCTCTTTCTTTCTGTCTTTCTTTCTTTCTTTCTCTTTCTCTTTCTTTCTTTCTTTCTTTCTTTCTTTCTTTTTTGTTGTAGTGCTGGAAGACTAGAGAGAAGGAGGGGTGGAAGGAAAGGAGAAGTACTAGGGACCAGTGGAGTAAACTATGTTATACGCATTTATGAATATATCAAAATGAACTCCACAAATTACGTATAACATAATATACTAATAAAACATTTTTTAAAACTCAGTTTCTCCATCTATAAAATATGTGTAGTACTTATTATCTATGTCGTGAGGTTGTTGTTGCAAGAACTGTGAATACTCTAAGATTTTGCCCTACTTTCAAGCTAACCAGTACACCTGTCACATTTTCATAGAGGCAGGTAGAAGGCATGATAATCCTGAATCAGACACAGAGGACTTTATTGCTCACAACACAGCAGGCAGCACAAGCTTCATGTTTGTATGAAACTTGTCCCCTTTCCCCAAGGGAGCAATGCAAGCTGGGCCTAAGTAAATGTTGCATACACAGTGGGTTTGTGTCACGGATGAGGAACCTCGAGCTTAGAGAACTCCAATCTTTTAAAAGGACTGAGAGAAAACCTTGCCAATCTTTTTCCAAAAGGAAACATTTTCTTTATTAATCCTGGGGGACAAACAAATCTGCCCTCTGTTTTAGTGGGAGCTACTACTCTGTCTTTAATGGCTATTTTCAATACAGATATCCTTGAAAAGATAGTCTGAAACAAAGTCAGTGCCTCTGCCTATAAGACATGCAGAAATATAAAACAACTATGGGAAATTGTCTCTCAACAGTAGTGAAGATGAAGATATATGGAGCAGGTAAAGCATTTAGCACAGTTTTTGATGCACAGTAAGCACTAAGTAAATGTTATTTCCTTCTTAGGATATTATTATTATTATTATTATTAATATTATCATTATTATCCGAGATACACAAATTCTTCCAATGTCTTGGGGTTTCTATTGGTAGCACATTGTCAAGAAATTTTTTGGGGCCTGGTAACTCTTATATTGCTGAATCTTCTCCCTTAATCTTTTCTGTGACCACTGCTGAAGTTATATCAAGAAGATTCTCAAACTCCAAAATAATTTACCTGTCCACCTCCTTCTATTGCCATCTCTTCCCAGAGGGCTGCTGGTTTAATATCAAAGAATTGTGGTCTATATGTACCAAAACTTTGGTGTTGTCTACTCTAAAGCCATGTCCCACATGAGGCAGAGCTGCATTCTTGTGACTCTTCAGGCCTCTTGTGTATAGTTCTGATTCCTTGATTTCCAATGGGGCATGAATTGAGCCCTCTATTAGGTCAATAACTTTCTGTTTATATTGGTTGGCAGAAATTGGTAAGGTGTTCACTAACATATCCTCTCTTCCTGGCAACAGTTAGACTACATTTCCCTGCTTCCTTTAGAGCTTACTTTAGTGTTGGTCCATGGATTATGTGGAAATAGTATGCACTTCTTCCAGCAGTACACATTTTCTCTTTCCTTTCTTTCCTCATGTTCCAGCTGGATGCAGAGTACTCCCTATAGAATCCCTATGGAATAGTGGAATCACTCAAGGTAGCACCTGAGATTCCTGACTGACTCTATGGAGCAGACTCTCCCCCAAAAAACATCCCCATCAACATTTTATTATGTTAAGCCACTGTGATTTGGGAGTTATTTAATGTAATAGCAACTGTCCAGGTATTATATATCTTCCCTGAACCTATAGTCCTATATATACCCCAGCTAGGTCCCAACTTATTAGTCTGCTATATATACTCAATGCAGAAAGGCAGCTCATACCCCTCAGAAATATATTCTTTCCTAACATAGGGTTCATAGTTTTCTAGATCCAATGCAGTAATCCCAGAATCTGAATGTGACCCAGCAGAGTATTCTTATGCCTCTTCATTCAAATATCTAAATATCTATCGCTTTCTTCCCACCTTGTCTGTTAGAACACATTACCTGGGACCCCAAATATTTGAACAATATCATATCATTTGAAATAAGTTTCCCTTACTGCATCAGAACACACACACCCCTTACCCTGCTCCTACTCCTCCTTTATACCTACTTCTGGAATATCCACTTTAGGAAAATGATTTGTCTGGGGCATGATCCTCTTTTAGCTTTTAGTATCAAACATTTCTACTCATCAAAACTTCCCTTCCTGTAGGGTAACCCATGGTCTAATTCACAATTTAGACAATGGGATAAATAGGATAAATCCTACTCTACACTGAAAAATGTGATTTAACTGCCATTTTTACTATCACTCAATCTTTGCTCAGTTCCTCACCCCAGGTCCATGTTTCCTGTGCCATTTCCTGCTTGGGCATGGCCCCACTTGAGGATATCTATCAGCTTTCTAGCAAAGTCAGGCAGAATTTTTAACGCCCAGATAAGTATAAAGTTGTGAATTAAGGATAAGAAGAGCAAAGAATTTCAGGGGAAAAGGAAAAAAAATACAATATAACATTATTTCAAAAGATACAGCAGAGATAATACATGTTCATATACGTCCAAAATAGATAAATGAATAAAACTCTCAGGACCAGATAGTTCGTATAAATTGTATACCAAGTCATATCCTATGTGCTATGGTTTGGGATGTGGTTCATCCCCCAAAGGTTCATGTGTTGGAAGTTTGGTTCTCAGTGTGATAGTGGAACCTTTAAGAGGTGGGTCTAGTGGGAGACCATTAGGTCACTGAGGGCATTGCCCTCAGAAGGGATTAAGGGGACCCTTGCTTAGTTCTCTTGAGAGCAAGCTATCAACCCAACCCCTGAATCACTCTCTGGCCTCCTTTCTGGTTATATAATCTCTCACTCCCGCAGGTGCTCCTTCCATGATGCCATCTGCTATTAGGCCCTCACCACAGGCCAAATTAATAGCACCCCCCAATCTTGGATTTTCAGTCTCCAAAATCATGAGCTAAATAAACCTCTTTTCTTTATAAAGTACTGTGCCTCAGGTGTTTTGTTATAGAAATGAAAAAAGACTAATACACTATTAGGATAAGCCACTATTCATATTAAATTCTAGGTCCAACCAATAAGTGTGAAGTCTCATGAAAAGGAAAATGTGTGACTCAATGACAAGTGCCTCGATTAGTGACTTTGGAGCTAGATAAAAGGCAGGTTTGTATTCTGATTCTGCCATTTTTTAATTGGATGGCTTTAGACTAATTGTTTAGCTACTCCAGCCCTTAGTTTTATACCTTAAAATGGAAATAAAGGTACTACTTATCTCACAGGTAAATAAAATAATGCATATAAAGCACTCTGAACAATGACATGCACCTAATCACTCCTCATTAAATAAATTAACAATTTATAGCAGAGATAGTTACTGCCCTCTTAATATATATGTACCCTCCCATATTTCTCAGATCCTTTGAAGTTGAAAATGCTAGGCACCTATTCTGTCCAATGGACTGTGAGCATGTTATATGTGTCACTTCTGGGCAAAAGCATCTAAGAATCAGTGTGTGACCTTTTGGCTCTCTTTGCCTCTAGAGAATTGATGACAGAGGCTACAAGTTTAGATGGCAAAGGCACAGATGGAAACAGTCTGAACTGCTGAATCTCCACATGGAGGATGGCTGCCTTGAGGAGTCACTCTCTTATCACATTTTGAGTGAGTGGGAAATATGCCTTCATTGAGTTAAGCCAACAAAATGGTTAAGCCACTGAGACTTCAGGATTAGTTTGTTCTGCAGCATAGCTTAGCTTACCCTAAATAATACATAATTCTAATGTAGTCATATCATATGCACAGTTGAACAAATGCAATTATATGACCTTGGCAAAAAAATAAAGAAAGAAATATCATTCTGCCCATTTTTTACTCAGTAAGTGCCTGATCCAGAATGAGTGTGTGACAAAAAACAACTGTGTGGCTGCACCCTCATTTGGTCCTTATTTTTGCTGACAACTATAAGCATCTCACTGGGCTAAATATAGCTATATTTTTAATGATATGTATTTTACATACAGTATATTATAATACATCTCACATTCAACTGAAAAACAAAAATCCAAATTCTGTTCCAAAACTGGAGAAAAATATGGCTGTGTTGTGCTTACTAAGAGAAGGTAAATCTCTGCCAGTGTGATGCTTTTCCTAAGAGGTTTTCAGGGATCGTTTTGACCACAGAGTCTTCCTAGATAACTTTACGCTCTAATTTCAGTATAAGATTTAACTAGACTTGATTACTGTAGGCATTAAATTATAATGGTGAAATTAGATAAGTATATAAAATTACTGGTACATAGAAGACTCTTGATTAATGTTAGCTTATATCCTCTGCTGCCATATGTAATGAACAGCATATTTCAGAGACCCCAATCCAATGAGTGCCCTTCTATTCAGGATAACTGAGTACAAGTTTGGGCAAGAGAAGAATCTTTATACCACCTCTCCACATCAACACACAACTGTGTTTCCATGTAAGAAAGGACTTCCAACCACTCCACCTGATGGCCGAGGATAAAAGAGGACATCCTCAATGTCTCTCTCACCCCAAAGGCTCCTCCTAACAGAAGTTATGCAAATCCCAATTGGTTAAAATCTGTGACACTCATCAATAGTACATTTTTTCTTAATCAATAGAATTATGTTTCACTAAAGGCCAAAGTCTAGTCAGATACTTTCTGTCTTTGCCCTTCATGAGCATAGGTGGCATTTCAGAAGAGAGCCCTCCATCTTTCTATCACCTAAAGATAGATCCATGGGACAGGTCCTCCTAAGCAGGGCTTCCCTCTGAAGAGAAAACCCTCCATTCTTTCCTGCTCAACCATCCACTCTGTTACTGAGGCAGACCTGCATTCCCTGAAGTAGTCTGGGTGACTGGACATAAAGACTGACCTGTAGGTCTCCATCTTTCAATAAGAAAACACAAGGGTCTAGGTTCAAGATGGAAACAGGAGTCTCCACACTGGGCTTCTCTTTAAAATGTATGTTCCTTCCAAAGAACTCTGCATTTGAGAGTTAATGCATTTTCATCCTGCCATTAATAATGCTGACATCACCCAGAAACTTGGAAAGGAAGACAAGTGAGTCAAATCTCACCCTAATCTCTAGTATTAAAAAAGGCATATATAGCCTTGGGACAGTGCCTGTTAAATATTTCCTTATAAACTGTCAGAGCTCCCTTTCTTATCCTTTATAAAATTATAAGAGTTATGACTAAAACTTCACCTGGAAATAAGTTGTGAGAGGTACATGTAGTCCAAATAAAAGCCTGTCCTTTTCCTAGGAATTGTGATAGCCATTCAGGTGTAGATTGGATTGGAAAAGGGAGCCTATTAGGTGGTTATATACTGAAATGTTGCATCACTTATTAAAGAAATTATATTATCATGTTATGATGCATTTTCTTACAGCATAATAGAATAAAATGTATAAAATCTGATATCTTCCATGTACACAAACCAAAACTCTTTGTTCCTGCTTGGTCTTATTATGAAGATAAATGCAATAGAAATGGATATTCATATATTTCTATTTAAATTGTATACACATAAAATGTGTAAGTATAATTACACATGTAGAAAATATTTCAATAAACTAAAGCCTAAAATGCATAATATAACAAACGAGCTAAAACTTTTAGGTTTTCTTAAGAATTTCATGGAGCTCATCTTTAGACTGTCATAATACAAAATTATGAGGTGGAGGCATCTTCGGCCATGGAGACCACAGAGGCAGCCAATGTATTTCAAATTAGTTCATTTTAAACCACTGCTACAGACAAAAATACTGAACTATGCATCTCTAAAATGTCCATTGTGACGGTAATATCACATATGTATTTTTAGTCTCATGTTATAAAAGAAGAATAAAACATACACATGCATATTTTATGAAAGCTACTCCATGCATCTAATTAATAAATTACAAACTCTATGGTGTGCCCGCAGGATTTGCTTTATTATGTTATAAATTGCTATATTCTACAAATTTATACTAAAATGACATATGCCACCTGATTCCTACCCCTCCTTAAATGTACCAGTTATTGCAACAGTTCATACACATCTGTTGATGTATTTGGGGGGGAAATGGCGGTTTCCATTCATGTCATACTACCTCATATTACTATCAGGTTATATCCAACCAAATTTCTAAAAATATGCCTACAACTATTAACTGTATTTTATCACATTGTTCTATGACTATAGTCCACTAAATTTTCTTTCAAGTGAGTTCTTTAACACAAGTGCAAAAGAAATTTTCAGGTTTTTTCAAGATAGCGGACTAGGAGGCGGCTGCGTTTCACGTTGCTCCAGGACGCAAGATTCAAAAGAGGAGATAGTGAGAGACTTGGGACCAACTCAAAGCTGCTGGGTGAGTCTCTCCCATTGGGGAGGCGTCCCGGATGGGGCGGTAGCCCCGGAACGCAGGGAACTTTGTGAACTAGAGTTGCTCGGCGAGACGCCCCTCCCCCCACTGGAGCAGTAAACACGGACAACTGGGATCATCGTAGAGGAGGCGGCTCAGCACAGCGCTTGGACTCGGAGCAACCACTGGGGCTCCGGGTGGCTGCCCGAGGAGGAGTTGCGTGGCGAGCTGTTTAGACCCAGAACGACCGCTTCTGAACACCAGGGGGTTGCCCGGAGGAAGAGAAGAAGCGCGGCGGGTCGCTTGGTCTAGGAGTGACTGCATCAGAGCCACAGGCGGCTGCCGGGGGAGGAGCTGCGTGACGAGCTGTTTGAACTCAGAGAGAGCGCTCCTGAACACCCGGGGGGTTGCCCAGAGGAAGAGGAGGAGTGCGGTGGGTCACTTGGCCTAGGAGTGACTGCATCAGAGCCACAGGCAGTTGCCAGAGGAGGAGCTGCGTGGCGAGCTGTTTGAACTCAGAACGATCACTCCAGAACACCGGTGGCCTGCCTGGAGGAGGAGCGCGGTGGGTTGCTTGGTCTGGGAGTGACTGCATCAGAGCCACAGGCAGTTGCCAGAGGAGGAGCTGCGTGGCGAGCTGTTTGAACTCAGAACGACCGCTCCAGAACACCGGGGGGTTGCAAGGAGGAAGAGGAGAAGCGCAGCGGGTCACTTGGTCTAGGAGTGACTGCATCAGAGCCACAGGCGGTTGCCAGAGGAGAAGGCGAGTGGTGAGTTGATTGCACTCAAAGTGACCGCTCCTGAACACCGGTGGCCTGCCTGGAGGAGGAGCGTGGTGGATCACTTGGACTCGGAGCCACCGCTCCTGAACACACGGGGGGCTACCCCGAGGAGGAGGAGGAGGAACAGGGCGGGTCACTTGGACTTGGAGTGACTCCCTAGGGCTACGGGCGGTTGGCAGGAGGAGGAGACGCGAAGTGAATTGCTTGGGCTCCTAGTGACTGTGTCGGAAACCCGGCCTCTGTCCGGAGGAGGAGGTGTGTGGCGGGTCTCTGGGTATCGGAGCTATTGTACGGGGCTCCAGGTGATGGCTCAGAGGGGGGGCTGCATAGCCAGGCAATTAGGTGCAGAGCAGGGTCCCAGGAGCTAGGTGGCTTCTTGCTGGAAGAGCCACACAGAGACACGCCTAGGGGCGGAGCGAAGTTTCCAGGGCGGCAGGCAGATTCTCTGGGAGAGGCAGCCTAAGGAGACTCGCCTGCGAAGGCTGAGGCTCCCAGGCCCAGGACGTAGGTCCGGGCCCCTGGGATCGTTGCAGAGGAAGACAGCCCAGCCCAGGCGGTAGTTGTAGATTGAGGGGAACCTCTAGGAGGGGAACTGACCAGCGAGACGTCCCCACCGAGTGAGTCTTCCCTGCCGGATGAGGTTTTCCCACAGGGACGGTAAAACCAGAGACACAGGCACAAACAGGCCTTGCCTCAGCCCGCAGCCTAGTTCCCCTTTGGATGACCACTGGTCAACAAGTGGAGGCACCTCTGCCCACTAGCAGGGAATATACGCCACCTGAGGGTCACCACCCCTAGAGAGGCAGCTTCTTCGAGGAGCTCCGCATTATCAACGTCCTCCAAGACTGCAGGCTACTGAAGGATAAGAGGGGATATACTAGCAATCTTCAGGGACATTATAAGTTGATAGAGGAAATCTGCAATATCTTAATGACCCACTGATTCCTGAACAATATGAGAAAACAAGGGAAGAAAATGCCCCAAACAAATCTAGATGTTTTATCAATAAAATCCAATGACAGCATGGCAGAAGAAATGACAGAAAGGGAGTTCAGAATGTACATAATTAAAATGATTAGGGAAGCAAACGATGAGATGAAAGAGCAAATGCAGGCATTGAATGATTGCACCAATCGACAGTTAACAGAGCAAATTCAGGAAGCAAAAGATCATTTCAATAAAGAGTTAGAGATATTGAAAAAAAAACAAACAGAAATCCTTGAAATGAAGGAAACAATAAACCAAATTAAGAACTCCATAGAAAGCATAACCAATAGGATAGAACACCTGGAAGACAGAACTTCAGATATTGAAGACAAATATTTAACCTCGAAAGCAAAGTCGAACAAACAGAGAAGATGGTAAGAAATCATGAACAGAATCTGCAAGAACTATGGGATATCATGAAAAGGCCAAATTTGAGAATTATTGGGATTGAGAAAGGCATAGAGAAACAAACCAAAGGAATGAATCATCTATTCAATGAAATAATATCAGAAAATTTCTCAAATCTGAAGAATGAAATGGAAAATCAAGTCCAAGAGGCTTATAGGACTCCAAATACACAAAATTACAACAGACCCACACCAAGGCACATTACAATGAAAATACCTAACATACAAAATAAAGACAGAATTTTAAAGGCTGTGAGAGAAAAGAACCAAATTACACTCAGGGGGAAACCAATACGGATATCAGCAGATTTTTCAATCCAGACCCTAAAAGCTAGAAAGGCCTGGAACAACATTTTTCAAGCTCTGAAAGAAAATGGATGCCAACCAAGAATCTTATACCCAGCAAAACTTACCTTCAAATTTGACAATGAAATAAAATACTTCCATGATAAACAAAAGCTAAAAGAATTTACAAAAAGAAAGCCAGCATTACAGAACATTCTCAGCAAAATATTTCATGAGGAAGAGATAAAAAACAAAGAAGCATATCAGCAAAGGGAGGAATTACCCTAAAGGAACTGCCAAATAAAGGAGGAACCAAGATGTGTCACAAAAGAAATAAATAAATGTATAAAATTTTAAATATGAACCAAATGACCGGGAATACAAATCATATCTCAATAATAACCCTGAATGTTAATGGCCTGAATTCATCAATCAAAAGACATAGACTGGCAGATTGGATTAAAAAGAAAGATCCAACAATATGTTGCCTGCAAGAGACTCACCTCATAGAAAGAGATACCCATAGACTAAAGGTGAAAGGATGGGGAAAAACATACCATGCACAGGGACTCAGCAAAAAAGCTGGAGTATCCATCCTCATTTCAGATAATGTGGACTTCAAGCCAATGTTAGTCAGAAGGGATAAAGAAGGACATTTCATACTGCTTAAGGGAAGCATAAATCAGCAAGATATAACAATCATAAACATCTATGCCCCAAACAGTGGCTCATCCATGTATGTTAAACAAATCCTTCTCAATTTTAGAAACCAAATAGACCATAACACAATAATACTAGGTGATTTTAACACGCCTCTCTCACCATTGGACAGATCTTCCAAACAAAAATTGAACAAAGAAACCATAGATCTCAATAACACAATCAATAATTTAGACTTAACCGACATTTATACAATATACCATCCAACCAAGAGCGAATACACTTTCTTCTCAGCAGCACATGGATCCTTCTCTAAAACAGACCATATATTATGCCACAAAGCTAATGTCAGCAAATACAAGAAGATAGAGACACAACCTTGTATTCTATCAGATCATAATGGATTGAAGTTAGAAATAAATGAAAGAGTAAAAAACAAACTACTCCAACACCTGGAGATTAAAAAATATGCTATTATATGATGAATGGATAACAGAAGATATTAAGAAGGAAATTAAAAAATTCTTAGAGGTAAGCGAGAACAAAGAAACATCATATCAAAATCTCTGGGACACTATGAAAGCAGTACTTAGAGGAAGATTTATTTCATGGAGCGCATTCAATAAAAGAAGTAAAACTCAAAAAATAAACGACCTAACACTACAGGTCAAAGCCCTAGAAAAAGAAGAACAGACCAACACCAAAAGTAGTAGAAGACAGGAAATAGTTAAACTGAGAGCTGAAATCAACGAAATTGAAACAAAAGAAACAATACAAAAAATTGACAAAATAAATAGTTGGTTCTTCGAAAAAATAAACAAAATTGATAAACCCTTAGCCACACTAACAAAGAGAACACGAGAGAAAACCCAAATCACCAAAATTCAGAATGAACAAGGAAATATCAGAACAGACACGACTGAAATACAAAACATAATTAGAAGCTATTTTGAAAATCTATACTCCAACAAAATAGAAAATTTCAAAGATATCAACAGGTTTCTAGAGACATATGAATTGCCTAAACGGAATGAGGAGGACATACACAATTTAAATAGACCAATTTCAAGTAATGAAATAGAAGAAGTCATCAATAGCCTACCAACAAAGAAAAGTCCAGGACCAGATGGGTTCTCAGCCGAGTTCTACAAAACCTTTAAAGAAGAGCTCATTCCAATACTTCTCAAAGTATTCCATAAAATAGAAGAGGAAGGAACCCTCCCAAACTCATTCTATGAAGCCAATATGACCCTGATACCTAAACCAGACAGAGACACATCAAGGAAAGAAAATTTCAGACCAATATCCTTAATGAACATCAACGCAAAAATTCTCAACAAAATTTTAGCAAATCGCATACAAAAACATATTAAAAAGATAGTGCACCATGATCAAGTGGGTTTCATCCCAGGGATGCAAGGTTGGTTCAACATCAGGAAATCAATAAATGTAATTCACCATATCAATAGACTTAAAGTCAAGAATCACATGATTATTTCGATAGATGCAGAAAAAGCATTTGATAAAATACAGCATCCCTTCATGCTCAAAACACTAGAAAAAATAGGGATAGTGGGAACATTCCTTAACATTATAAAGGCCATCTACGCTAAGCCCATGGCTAATATCATTCTAAGTGGTGAAAAACTGAAAGCATTCCCTCTAAAAACTGGAACAAGGCAGGGATGCCCTCTTTCACCACTTCTATTCAATATCATCCTTGAAACTCTAGCCAGAGCAATTAGATAGACGAAAGAAATTAAAGGGATATGCATAGGAAAAGAAGAATTCAAACTATCCCTATTTGCTGATGATATGATTGTATACTTAGAGGAACCAGGAAATTCCACCAGAAAACTTTTAGATCTCATAAGTGAATTCAGTAAAGTAGCGGGATATAAGATCAATGCACATAAATCTAAGGCATTTTTATACATAAGCGATGAATCTTCAGAAAGAGAAATTAGGAAAACTACCCCATTCACAATAGCTTCGAAAAAAAATAAAATACTTGGGAATTAATCTCACAAAAGAGGTGAAAGACCTCTACAATGAGAACTACAGAACACTAAAGAAAGAAATTCAAGAAAACCTTAGAAGATGGAAAGATCTCCCATGTTCTTGGATAGGAAGAATTAATATTGTCAAAATGGCCATACTACCAAAAGTGCTATACAGATTCAATGCAATTCCAATTAAAATCCCAATGATGTACCTTACAGAAATAGAGCAAGCAATTATGAAATTCATCTGGAAGAATAAAAAACCCAGAATAGCTAAAGCAATCCTTGGCAGAAAGAGTGAAGCAGAGGGTATCCCAATACCAGATCTTCAACACTACTACAAAGCAATAGTAACAAAAACGGCATGGTAATGGTACCAAAATAGACAGGTAGATAAATGGTACAGAATAGAGGACACGGACACAAACCCAAATAAATACAATTTTCTCATACTAGACAAAGGGGCCAAAAATATGCAATGGAGAAAAGATAGCCTCTTCAACAAATGGTGCTGGGAGAATTGGAAATCCATATGCAACAGAATGAAACTAAACCCATATCTCTCACCATGCACGAAACTAAACTCAAAATGGATTAAGGATCTCGGAATCAGACCAGAGACCTTGCATCTTATAGAAGAAAAAGTATGTCCAGAGCTTCAACATGTCGGCTCAGGACCATACTTCCTCAACAGGACTCCCATAGCACAAGAAATAAAAGCAAGAATTAATAACTGGGATAGATTCAAACTAAAAAGCTTTCTCTCAGCAAAGGAAACTATCAGCAATGCGAAGAAAGAGCCTACAGAGTGGGAGAAAATCTTTGCCAATCATACTTCAGATAGAGCACTAATCTCCAGAATCTATAAAGAACTCAAAAAACTCTACACCAAGAATGCAAATAATCCAATCGACAAATGGGCTAAGGAGATGAATAGACACTTTACAGAAGAAGATCTACAAGCAATCAACAAACATATGAAAAAATGTTCAACATCTCTAGTAATAAGAGAAATGCAAATCAAAACCACCCTAAGATTCCATCTCACCCCAATTAGAATGGCGATTATCAAGAATACAAGCAACAACAGGTGTTGGCAAGGATGTGGGGAGAAAGGTACACTCATACATTGCTGGTGGGGCTGCAAATTAGTGCAGCCACTCTGGAAAGCAGTGTGGAGACTCCTTAGAAAACTTGGAATGGAACCACCATTTGACCCAGCTATCCCACTCCTTGGCCTATACCCAAAGGACTTAAAATCAGCATACTACAGAGATACAGCCACATCAATGTTCATAGCTGCTCAATTCACAATAGCCAGATTGTGGAACCCACCTAGATGTCCTTCAATTGATGAATGGATAAAGAAAATGTGGTATATATGTACAATGGAATATTACTCAGCCATAAAGAATGATAAAATTATGGCCTTTGCAGGCAAATGGATGAAACTGGAGAATATCATGCTAAGTGAGATAAGCCAATCTCAAAAAACCAATGGAAGAATGATATCGCTAATAAGTGGATGATGACACATAATGGGGGGTGGGAAGGGTTAGTGTTGGGGTTGGAGTTGGGTTTAGGGAGGCGGGCAGGAATGGAGGAAGGAAGGACTGTATAGATGGAGGGGAAGGGTGGGAGGGGAGGGTGGGAAGGGAAAAAATGGCAGAATGAATCAAACAACATTACCCTATGTAAATTTATGATTACACAAATGGTCTGCCTTTACTCCATGTACAAACAGAGAAACAACATGTATCCCATTTGTTTACAATAATAAAAAAAAAAGAAATTTTCAGGTACATGAAAGCTAGTAAAAACCAGTATGAGCCCAACATGATGGAGTACACCAGTAATTCCTGTTACTTGGGAGGTTGAGGAAGGAGAATTGCAATTTCAAGGCCAGTCTGGTTGATTTAGTGATATCCTGTCTCAAAATAAAAAGTAAAAACAGCTGGAGATAGAGCTCAGTGGTAGAGCACCACTGGGTTCAATCAAACCCATTACCATCCCCGCAACACACACACTCATGCAAAACCAGTATGTACAAAGTATAGGGCCTGCAGCCCCACCCTTTGGAGTCTCTACCCATAAAAAAACCATATGTTTACAGCCATCAACACACTGGAAGTCCCCTATGCAACCTTCTCTCATTTTTTTCTTTCCCTGTCCCCACAAAGTTACTATTTTCCTGAAATTGGTCTTTACCATTTCATTCATTTCTTTATGTCTTTATCACATCTGTATGTAACCATAAGCAAACTGTTATTGTTTCACATGCTTCTAAATGATCCATAAATATTATAGCTTATACATTTTTCTGCCTCATGCAGTCTCAACCAGGACAATATTGCCCCCAAGGGAGTGAAAATTGGTCTGGGGATGGGGGATGGAGAACCTGACTCTTCTGATGTATAAAGCATAGACATACATAAGTACATACACAGTTATACAGTGTATCTGAAGTATTAAAATTTTCATGGGGAGGATTAGGAAAAATGTCATAAAAGGCTCATTGGAGAGGCAATAATGGAAAAAAAAGGTTGAGAAACCCTGTTCTACATTCTGATATCTTCCCTTAGTTTTATGCCTGTAAGATGTATCCATGTTGATATGTGTGACTCTAATTCATTCCTTTTTCACTATTTAGAGCATTCTAATACATGAGTATGCCACAATTTATTTATCCATTCTGCTGAGGCTGGCACTGTCAGTCAGTTCCATAATTATGAACATCCTTAAGCATGTCCCCTTGTACACATACACTAAGTGAGTTTCCCTGAGATAGACATCTCCATAGGATAGAGTGACATTGCTGGTCTTGAGTAGTTGCATAAAATTAGCTTTACTAAATTCGTTCAGGCAGTCATGGAGCCTGTCCAGATCCAAGGGAAGAGACACTTTTGAAAGAAGTTTCAAAGAATTTTCAACTATCTTTAATTTATCCCTGGGGGTGGGGAGTATGGAGAGGACACTGACACAACATAGAAGAAAAGAAAAATCACTACTTCTGTTGACAGTGCCCCCTACTTTCAGCTAGTCACCCATTTCTGAGGACATTGTGTGTGTTTCAAGGTGGTTTGTACATAGAAAAAAAGTATTCTGGTTTTTGTGAATGTTTTGAAAATCAACATTCAATTTACTCATATTACAAATTCAAAACTCTTGCTCCTTAAGTTTTTAAAAGATAAAAAAAATCTATGTATACAGCTAGCAATATTTAGGAATAACCTATTAAGAGACTTTTAAATAATGTTGGTTCCACTTAAAAATTAATCACATGTATTAAATTAATGTATTAAATTTATAAATTTAATAATTTATAAATTTAATAGATTCAATTTCCTTTTTATAGCTATAATTTTGTGATTTGCAAACAAATCTTTCAAGTATTCAAGTAATGTTTACAAACATAATGAATTAAACTTACAAACACAATAATCCCCTAATAAATTATATATTCTAATTCACCTTATAAATTTAGTAAGAGTTCAATTTAACATCACAAATCTAAATTAATTACTCAATTACATAATTTAACATTGGAATTAAAGGACTGACCCAACACTCTGAAGAGGTTTTATTCTAAGTGTTTCAAATATCTAAAAGTTTACATATGCATCACTGTTTTAAAACCAAAACATAATATTGCTACTCTGATTGTTTGAAACACTTCTACTCTTAATCCTGAATTTTACTTCAGTTAGAGGCTGCTAATCCACTAAAGAAATTTGTGTCATCTCACACAATTTAGAGATTGACTTCCCATGTAATTTGGGGGTTTTGCCAAGATATGACTGAATTTTCTGATGTGATGCTGATGGTAATAACCTGGCTCTATTTATTCTTTGTAACAGCAATTTTAAAACTTTGAAATAAAGTGGAGCATGGTATTACTTTGATCTGAGTCATGTTTTCAAGCCAGAATAGACTCTCGCCCCCACTGAGGTTGCCTCATTTAATTTTTCATTTCTTTGGCTCATCAGATATGTGTATGCATTTTTCCTCTAATTCAAAAAAATTTTGACCTTGATTCTTTACAATAATCCTTATCTGTAAAAATTAAAAGCCCAACTAGATGTACTCTAGTTCTCTCCTGACATTATCTAACCATTTGCCCACAGTCCCCAAGATCAATCAGCAAAGCAGACCTCTCCACATCTAGGGAGCATACAGCCAGCTCTTCTCCCATGTGTACTCCCCTCCCCACCACCATAGGTAGAAGAATGGCCCCAGTCCTGGATATGGAGCCATGAGGTTTTCTAAGCACAGACTGCAGTTCACTGCTGCAGTCTGCCTTCCTTAACAAAAGCACAGGGAAAGGATTGTGATAATTGTCTGAAGCATTTCGAAGCTTGCAGTCTTCCTTGAAACTTTCACAGTTACTTTTATTTATTTTATTGGTTATTTTTAGTTATATATGACAGTAGAATTCATTTTCATATAATTATACAAGAATGGAATATATCTTATTCTAGTTAGGATCCCATTCTTGTGGATGTGCATGATGGTGGGATTCACTATGGTGTATTCATGTATGTACATAGGAAAATTATTTCAGATTCATTCCACTGTCTTTCCTTTTCCTATTCCCCCTCCCTTTCCTTCATTCCCTTTTGTCTAATCTGAATATATATTCTTCCTCCTTATTGTGGGTTAGTTTCCACATATCAGTGAAAACATTTGACCCTTGGCCTTTTGGGACTGGCTTATTTCACTTAGCATGATATTCTCCAGTTGCATTCATTTACTTGCAAATGCCATAATTGCATTCTTCTTTATGGCTGAGTAACACTCCATTGTGTATATGCACCACATTTTCTTTATCCATTCATTTGTTAAAGGGCACTTAGGTTTGTTCTATAACTGCTATTGTGAATTGAACTGCTATAAAATTGATATGGTTGCATCACTGTAGTATGCTGATTTTAAATCCTTTGGATGTATACTGAGGAGGAATATAACCAGGTAAAATGGTGGTTCTATTCCAAGTTTTCTGAGAAATCTCCATACTGCTTTCCAGAGTGATTGCACCAATTTGAAATCCCACCAGCAATTTATGAGTGTACCTTTTTCCCCACGTCCTCACCAACATTTATTTTTACTTGCATTCTTGATAATTGCCATTCTGAGTGGAGTGTGATGAAATCTCAGTGTAGTTTTAATTTGCATTTCTCTAATTTCTAGAGATGTTGAACATTTTTTCACGTATTTGTTCACCATTAATATTTCTTCTTTTGAGAAGTACCTATTCAGTTCCTTTGCCCATTTATTGATTGGGTTATTTATTTTGGGAGTGTTAAGTTTTTTGAGTTCATTGTATATTTTAGAAATTAATGCTCTAGGTGCAGGTGGTAAAGATTTTCTCCCATTCTGTAGGCTCTCTCTTTGCATCCTTGATTGCTTCCTTTGCTGATAAGAAGCTTTTTAGTTTGAAGCCATCCCATTTATTGATTACTGATTTTACTTCTTGCACTTTAGGAGTCTCCACAATTGCTCTTTGAAAGTCAATTTCACACAACAATTTAACCTTCTCTCTCTGGCTAAGCAACAAACAGAATAATGACATCTGGGGTTCAGAGGAGCAATTTGCTGAATATGTATCTGTATTAGACACATTTTACATGTGTCACCTCAACTTCATATTTACAATACTCCTCTGATGAGGTACATACTGCTCCACCTTTAGCAATGAAGAGAACTGAATCCTAGAATGGTATATCATGTGAAAAAAGGTCCATATATCTTGGAGTTGATATATAAAATAAATCAGATGTTTTATAGGTAAAGAAATTTTCATCAAACTGGGTGTATTTTTTTAATGTTTTAAGTTTTCCCTGCTTCCGCTTAAAGTTGGGATTGGCAAGCTTTTCCTATAAAGGGTCAATTAAATATTTTGAACTTTGTAGGTCGTAAAATCTCTCTCTGCTGTATCCATTCAATTCTGTTATAGTAAAAAGAAAAAGCAGTCCTGAACAATATGCAAATGAGCAGGCATGGCTGTGTTCCAATAAAAGTTTGTTTATAAAAACAGGTGATAGTTTGTTGGTAATGAAAATGTTCTAAAATTGGATTGTAATGATAGATGCACTGATCTATAAATGTGTTAAAAATCATTGAACTTCTCAGCATGAAAAATTGTTCCCTAAAAAAGCTGTTCAAAAATGAGTTGTCCTCTGGTTTTAGACAGCACAAGCATGTTCACTGGCCACAGGCAATTCTCACCTCCGTAGCAAACCACCTCCTGTTTTTTTTTAATTCCTCTCAAATTTTATTTATGATATATTTTTCAGGGTCATCAGAAAAAAATCTGAAAAATCAACCAAGAAACTAGATAACTCTGCATGCAGATGTTCCTTTTTATATTTACCTTTTTTTGGAACATGCTTCTTTGTTTTGAACAGAGGCGGCAAAAACTATGTTGTGAGACACAAAACAGTTCTAGGGGGTTATCAGCTCACTTACAGAAGGAAGGAAAATTTCTTGCTTATGATGCGATATCTATAACCTCAGCACAAAGTATTTTATCACCCAACCACATGGACACATTCAATTTAAATATGAATCATTGCCTGTTTTCCTTTATAAATCCCAAGACTTGATAACTGACTAAAAGCCATGGTGTGGAGCTACTCTCTTTATTCTAACATTTTGACTGTGTACCACATTTTTAAAGACTATTTCAGCACAGGAAGCATTTCTTTTATCTTTGTAGAACTCTAAAAGTTATACAGAAAGGTTTGGTCTCCTTGGGATGTAGCTGAAATGGTAGGTATTAATGAGGACAGAACATTCAGCTGATTCCTTCAAGGGTGTTGCTAGCTGAATCAAGGAAAAGCTTTTCCTTATTTTTCCAGGGTGAGGTTGTATACAAACTCCTCACAGAGTGTGTGTGACTGGTCAGTGGAAAATTCTAGAAAAGAAGAATCAAGCACTCTCAAGAACATTCTCAATCCTATGCCTATCTGACAAGCTCATTCAGGGTAAAGATGCAAAAGGAAAGAAAGTCTCCAAAAGCAGTTCCCATGGGCAGAAAGCAGAGGTTTTCTGTTGCATCAGATGTTGGTCACTTCCCAGCAAGCCTATATCAGGCTGTCAAAGTGAAATTAAATATAAAAGTCTCATCTTTGTAATTAATTTGCTTGTTTCCTTCCTTAATCTCCACCGCCCAGGCAGTCAATCTTTGCTCAATGTGATTTTTTTCCTCTTATATAATTAAACTCTCCCTTCTGAGAAAGTGCAGATATCACCTGCTGACTGAGCAAGCTAGTTTCAAAGTCTGTGGAAATGACAAAAGCATGGCAAGGGGCAGAAAAGAGGGAGGAGAGAGGAAAGGGAAAGGAAGGAATGATGAGGCTGAAGAGGTGAACGAGAAAGGGACAGGGAAAAAGTTGAACTTTGAAAAAAGATACAGCATCCAAGTTCCCCCAAATCAACCATATGTTGGAAGTCAATCTGGAAATTTCTGAAGAAAGCATTACCCTGGCCTGTGGACCACAAGGTATGTCTGTCTACTAGCATATAATCCAGATGGATTTCTTTTCAAGAAGAATACTCAGATTCCACAACACAAAGTCAACGTTACCACTGCCTCTGCTTATTTTGAAACATCTGAATCCAACTGTATTGATAACATGGAATCTCTCTATGCTGCCTATTAGCTAAAAAAGATAACCACTGCTATGGTTTGAATTGGTTCTCTCCCAAATTCAGATGTTGTCAATGTGATACTTTTGAGAGGTGATTAGGTCTTGGGGCTCCTTCCTAGTGAAAGGGATTAAGACCCTTATAAAAGAGAAGTCACACAGCATTTCTCCTCTTTGGAGAATACAGCAACACCACACCACTTGGAAGCAGAGAGCAGCCCTTACCAGACATCCATCTATCAGTGCCTTGATCCTGGACTTCCCAGACTTCACACTGTGAGGAAGTAGGTTTCTGTTTTACATAAATTACCCAAGCTTAGATATTTTGTTATAACAGCACAAATTGACTAAGGCAACCATCCACTTAGCAAACAATTGCTTTTTTTTTATTTTATTCATTAGCACATGTTAATTCTGCAAATTAATAGGATCCGCTGAAATTTTAAGAGTTAGAATTGATCATTTCCAGCATGCTCTGCTATCTACTCTGTTAAACTGCATGTGCACTACATTTGTCCTTGGAGACACCAGATCATTAGACAGCTGTGCTCTTTCTCCATTTTATTTTGGCTCTTCCTAGTCAAGCATTTACTGAACCAAGGTTTGGAATTAGGCCATCAGGCAATATCAGAGAAGTTGATAAAATGTGGCCTAAATTGCTTTTTTGTTAATTTGTCTTCTTGCTTGCTTTTTAGTACATAGTGCATTGTTCTGTTTTGAATAAACCAGAGGTGAAAATTCTTTCAAGGCTTAAGAGCAGAGTCTGTTAAATATTCTCTCTAAACTGTAAAGCATCTTTACTTTGACTCAAGTTGGAATATAAGTCCTTTTCTCTAAATGTGCTAGATGTTGTAGTATGTATGCACACTAAACACATCCCTAGTCTCGTATCATTTTTTCTGCCTTCAATTCCTTTTACCATATTCCTATAATTCCTATTGCTTTATTGACAGAAATGAAGTCCTAAGCACTATAGAAAGCATAGAAAATATAAGAAAAATCAAATACAAGAAAAATCCTCTTCTCTCTTCACTCTCTTGTCAGCACTTCAGTTAACATTTCAAAGTAAATTATTTCCTTTTTTCAATGTATATGCAAACATAAAGTTATCTTATAAAAATGTAATCATGTCATAACACTGACAGAAGGTCAGTCAGTGCTGTCCAAAGAAACAGAAAAACCAAGAAAAAAAAACAAAAAAGACCAATTGGCAAAGAGATATTTTTCTCTTTTTCCATCTTCACTGCTGAGACTGATGGGACAAGGGAAAGGGAAAGAAGGCATCCCAATGGAGACAGCATTCTCAAATCTTGTTTTTCATGTTCCATATTAGCATTACTCTAAGTACAAGGCATCCGTTGTCTGGGAGATATGATATTATGGATGGGCTAACTCATTATAAAGGATTAATATCCAGTTAATTGCTATAACATGACATTTTATTGAAGGGTAGGACATTGAGGAAATGGACATAGGCCAGGTGTGTTTTGATGAGGAAGAGAAATCCAACTAAGTCTGATAGTTTTCCAAGAAAGGGAGGCAGGAGGGAGCCCTAAGACAAATGTGCCCTGCCTCCCAATTCTGGTTTTTGCCAACCTTGGTAAAAATGGTTCTCCACAGGATGCAAAAGTCAGGTTTGACTTTATGGGTTGTGAGATTGGGCACCTGGTGTTTTTTGACTGAACTGTTTATTCAGAGAATTTGCTTTAAAGGTAACCCACAGAGTACCTGCAATTGCCTGGGGTCTCTGTGTTAAGCTGGCTGACAATGCATAACCCATGTTAGGAGGCAGAAGAAGTTGTTCTTCAAATAGAACAAAATTTTAACAGAAAGCAGTAAACAAAGGAGGACAATGGAAGCATTGGCTGTCATCACCTCCCTTGTCCAAAGTCTGTTGCCCTCTCAATATGGAGTTATGTGTACTTTGTACTTTGTACAAAGCAACTTTAATCTTCCCCTTTCTGCAGCATCACCAAAGGAACCTTCCCCCTACCCTCCTACCTTCCTCATGTGCATAGTAGATAGAAATGTCATCCTCTTAATTCCTAGAAAGTCTCATAGTACCTTCCTAATAGGCCTTTTGGGAGAACTGAATGGAATAAGTGCTTGATATAGCACCTGGCATATAATACATGCTCAATAAATATTATAGTATCATTAATTCTTCTATTCCTTTCATAATGAGGTCCCACCAGTCCAAACTAGACTAACCAATCACCCACTAGTGCTCTCAAAGTAATGTAGAGACTCGTTAGGAAGGCACAGTTAACTCTGTGATTCACTTCCAACCATGTATGGAATCTCATCTTTTCTCACTTAAGATTCTAGTTCTAGCCATGTTGAATAACTTGAACTTAATTGAATGGGCTATGCTTCTGAGCAGGCCTTTTTATATTCTACTTCCTCTGCATGCCACACCCTGCAGAACGCTTCCTTCTGCAAATTCCTATTCATTTACAATCTCCTGATCTCCCATTCCCACTGATTTTGGCAGATGAGGGTCAGATGGAGTTCAAGTGTGATCCCAGAGCACCCTGAGTTTATCCTTTCCTACACTGTTTTACCTGTTTCCCTTGTCTTTTGCCTTTTCTGTGCCTTCAAGTCAGGAGCTTTCTAAACTCTAATGGACTTGCAAGTCACCTGAGAAACTGGTTGAAAATCCTGATTCAGTACATCTGGGTGGGACCTAGGAGTCTACATTCCAAACTCCCAAGAGGTGTTGGTGCTCTTGTTTCGTGGACCACAATTTTAACAAGGTGCTAGATAGTGGGCTCCTTCATGTTGGGAATCCTCTCTTTAAGTCTAAGATCTTCTCCCTCCCTGAAGGTTCTTGTGTGTGTGTGTGTGTGTGGTGCTGGGGATTGAACCCAGGGCCTTGTGCTTGCAAGGCAAGCACTCTACCAACTGAGCTATATCCCCACCTCCCCGAAGTTTCTTTAAGTGAATAAATGATTGAATGAGCATATCGGGTCCCTCTGCCCTGATTACCTCACTTCTGTAATAAGTTTGCAACAAGTTTGCTGATCTGGAAGATATTTAACTCAGTTTCCTGTACCTTGCCCAGGACTGTGTCATAAAACATTTACTTTCGTTGCACAGCTCACTTCACTTCTCATTTTCTTGTTCCAACATGTGATTCCCCATTTCCAGTTACTACCAATGAGATGAGAATCAGGATAAAGTGGGATAGATGAGCAAAACAAAGAGACATACAAAAGTTTTCTCTTCTATGCAGAAGCTACAACAAAGGGGGGAAAGGCAGATTCCATGAAAATAAAGGGGTGATCAGTGGAGTAGAGAAAGGGGATTGAGGGGGAAGGAGGAGGGATGGGAAAAGGGAGAAACTGTGAGAGGAAGTTGAACAAATTATGCTATGTACCTATACAAATATTGCCACAGTGAATTCCACCTTTATGTATATCTATAAAGTACCAACTAAGAAAAAACAAATAGAAGAAAGGCCAGTAAAAGAAGTGGAACAGGGAAGGGAAAGAGGAAGCATGGGAGACTGAAACAGCAAATTATATTCTGTGTGTATGGCATGTCAAAGATGAATAACTATTACATACAACTATATTGCAATAATAAACTAATTTTTAAAAGACGAAGAAAAGAGGGGAAAGGAGAAGGGAAAGGATAGATAAGAGCAGAGGAAAAGATGATGTTGGAAGGAGAAATGCCTGATTCCTCCCTTCATATAATTCCAGCTCATACACTTATTATCCTTATATATTTGGACTCCCTGTCACATACCTTTCCTATATACTGCCCTCAAATTTCTTCATTTCCTCATTCAACACATCTGCCTTGCTGCAACCACTAATCAAGGAATATATTCATGGGCAAAAACTAACAAATTTGGATTCCTTAACACAGTAGAGTGAGACATTAATTAAGTAAGCACCTAACATAAAATTACAACAATGTTAAGAGCAAAGATGAAGAGAGGATCACAGAAGGTATCTCCAAGAAATAGGTGATCACAAGGAGTGATTAACTAGGTGAGGAAGGGAGCAGAGTTTAATAGGCAGAGGGCATACTACATTGAATAAACAAAAAGATCAGAATGCCTGCAGTCCTAAAAATGAGGATTGATCAAAGAAAGTCTTCGTGGTAACCAGCATCTAAGATGGCCCCAATGATTCCCACCTGTTGGTATTCATGCTCTGTGTAGCCCCTAACCCCGCACAACACACATACCAGGATCAGTCTGTGTGACTAATAATATACAACAGAAATGATGGTAGGACACTCAAGATTAGATTACAAATGACTGTGGCTTCTCTTAGATCCCTCAATTTGAGGGAAGCAAGCTGCCATATTTTGAGCAGCCCTATGAAGAAAACCCACATGGCCAACAAACAGTAAAACACTGAGGCCTGCCTATCAGTAAATGAAGAAACAAAGGCAGATTCTCTAGCCCTAGTCAAACCTTGAGATGAATGCAGGCCTAGCCAAGAACTTAACTGCAATCTTGTGAGACACAAAGCCACATCCACCCAAAAATCACAACTAAATTCCCAACCTTCAGAAACCATCTAAAACAACAAGGTTTGCTGTCTTAAGCTACTAAATTTCAGGGTAATTTGTTACACAGTAATGTATAATGAGGCAACAAATAAGGTCAGACCTCATTAGTATATTAAGAATTGTGAGACTTTATAGTCTCTTCCTAGCACCCTGAGGAAAAGTGAAATGATATGGTAGTATCACCTCATAAGAGAGGAAAACTAGAAAATTTCAGGGAAGTGGCAATCCTTTTATCAATACAGAAATAGTAGTTGAAACCTTCATTTGTTTTCTGCAGTTAATCATAATCCATCAATCTGGGTGAAGTCCAAGTACCATGGGCCCACAAAAATTACAACACAATATGTCTTACAGAAGTTCAATATTGCGAGCCGGAACTGTAGCTCAGTGATAGAGCATTTGCCTAACATGTGCAAGGTCTTGGGTTCAATCCCCAGCATGACAAAAAGTTTAATGCTGGGCTGAGGGTATAGCTCAGTGGCAGAGTACTTGCCTAGTATGTATGAGGCTCTTGGTTAGATAACTAATACCACAAAAAAATAAAAGTTTAATATTTTTGTTGGCTTTTGAAACTTACTTTAATAGTTAAGCATAAGATTCTAAGACAAAATATTAATATTAAAGAAAACAAAAGGAGAAACTTGCAGTTGTTTCTGAGAAATGTGCGGGTAAGGACTGCCAGCTGGGCAGAATGCCTGCAGGTCCCCCAAGGCAGAAAGCACATCTGTAACACCTAAAAGGAAGAGCTCCAAGGAACACAGTAGAATTGCACCCTCTTCATTCACTAAGGGTTGTCACTTGGGAAGCCTGGAGCTGAATGTCTGAATTCTAAGGGAGTCTTTAATGACTTGATATGATAACAGCTATGGATTCTTGAGCAATCTCCCATTTATTGCAAAGAAAGAAACCTTGAGGAGATAGCTCACTTCTAAAGAGAACCTTAAGGCAGAAAGACAAGCCTGAGGTCCTGTGAGAAGATGTGGGCTGCTAAAGAGCAATCTAGCATCTAAGTTAATAAGATGGAAGGAATAAAAGCAGGTGAGGAGGAGAAAGCAAGTTAAAATTAAAACTTTCGGTAAATAAAGTTAAATCAAGCTGTATTGTTCAGCAAGTAAATTCATTGACCTGTGATTAACCATAAGAATCCTAATTTACCAGTGAATTTTGATATGCACTAGAAATTTCCTAAGAGAATAATTAAGTATTTCCCTATCAGTCTCTTTCCAGGAGAAAAGAAATCCATTAGGGTGATAACCACTGAACTCAGAATTGCTTTCTTTTGGTTTAGAACTTGTAATGAAAAGGCATCAAAAAATCTGAGAACAAAATTATTTGAAGTTCTTTCCATCTTGGTCGCATTAGGATTCCATGTGATTCTAGCCTACATAGACAGAAGAATCTCTACTTTTGGAAAAACAGTGAAATCAATCTTACTCTCCAGAGCATGGCAAGAAGTCATGGTGTCTACCACTAATTTTAGGAATGGTCAGGCTTCCTTCATTTGGGATCTGAGTGGGTCCTTTATGAACATTTAAAGGTATTTTTCCATAGGATCATTGGGTCAAGATTCACCTACATATGTTATTTAAATGTGCCTCATTTTGATGTATCAGAATGTCCTATGATAATTTCTGGGCTCAGAATCCCATAATATGCTTTCCAGATAGTGCTACTTTCCCTTACATAATACTCAGCCTACAGGAGTTTTCCCTTCACCAAGGCACAAAACTTGATCAATAATAATTAAAAATTAACAATTAAAATGTCAGGGGCTACAATTAGCTTTGCGCAAAGTCCTTCTCTTTTGCCCATGCATTCATATCCCCACTGTGTTATTCAGGATATGATAGACTGTGGCTCTGTCAGCTGGAACATGTAACTGATAAGATCAATATAGCAGGAGAAGAGATGGATGTGACACATAAACTCTTAATTGCTTTACCTAAGAGTGGCACATGTCGCTAATAATCAGAGCTCATTAGCTAGAACTAATCAGGTGCTCTAGCCTAGCTTCAAGGGAGTGCAGGAAATGTTGGGGTGGGCATGACTACTTAGGGAACATAATAGTCTCTTCCATACCCACAAAATAAAACTATATAAGTAAAATAGAATTGATGTTCTAAGAGAAGAGCAGCAAAGGTATACACATACTCAGGACACATATTTACCACCATCCCAAGAGCCTTTATGCCTAAAGCTAGAACTCATGAAACTGATGAAATTACAACCACAGTGGACCACTTGTGTTTCTACAATGGTCTGAGTAGAAACATAAGGTCCTCAGTGAAACAGGGCATCTCCTTGACAGTAATGGCTCTAAGATGACAGGTAGTGCATAGAAGAACAGATATGAAGAGAAAACAGGTCAAACTCCTTATAAAATGGTTGGATTCAAGCTAACCTTTTCAGTAGAGGCTCAAGATTTTTAGTTTTCAATAATTACGATACTGCTTTTTGAAGACAGAAAATGCCCATAGGAACTATACTTGGAAGGGGGGCTCTAATGAATAAAAACTGTATATTTTACATGGCAGATGACTGAGAAACAAGAAATATTGTTACCTCTGCAATACAAAAAAAGTAAAGATGTAGCACGTGAGCTGCTCCAAGACATGCAACAGTGGCTGTATGTGTTTCTCTGACCACAGTCTAATGTTGTAGTCCAGTTGCTAAACAGTCTCCCAGGTTATCTGCTGGCATTCCTAACCAAGAAAAACACAGGCATTGACCATGTTCTACAGTGACCTCTGGCAGGCATCTGCTGTGATTATATCTGAATTATTCCTACACACATGGGTTTGCCAAGGGAAGACACATTCTGTGAAGACCAGAACTGGATAATGCCTTAGAGATGATCAAGTCTTCATGTTACAGGAGAAAATCAACTCTGGCAGGATGGGCCATTTCAGGGCTGACTTCAAACCTTCAATTACTTAGATCTCTTTAGCTCTTCAGGTAGCTAACAATAAGTAGGTAGAATCCACCTCAATGACATCCATTTCCTCTAAACCTCAGAATAGCCTGGCAAGGTGCATACTCACCCTGGTTCTCACAATGAAAATGACGCTTTCCCCATATCCTTTCTTTCTCTGTCCCTTTGTTCTTTCTCCATGTACCTTCCCTCTGATTCTCAGACACTAGAGGTATATGTGGGCTATGCTGCTTTATCCAGGTGCCCAAGTCTTGAGAAGTTGTTATCATTTGGCTCTACCTTCTTGTCAATACTCTTTCCAGTGACCATGGGAAGCCTCAGACCTTTCTTCTACCACTTGAACAAGCACAGTGGAGAAGAAAGCTGCTTTCCTGAATAAGTATGCAGAGCCCTGCACAAGGTTCTCATGGACCAAACCTGAGTCTTGTGACTTCAGTCAATCAAAGGTTTGGTCACTCACATCTGGACCAAGGGCTCCCCAACTATATGCTGAACAGGCAAAAAAATTAATATATTCTGAGAAATAGGTGATTTTCACATCTTATTCTCCCAGGTGTTTTCAGGTCAAGATCTCTTTACACTGTAGTTTAAAATTCCTCAGTCATAGTGCTGCCCTTTCCAAGGAGGATCAGGCATGTTCAGTCATATCCAATAGCATCCACACTAAAGGGGAAAATAATCAGGCCTCCAAATCTTAAAGAAAAACCAAATGGAAATATCTTTGTAAGTTAAAGGCCACATTTCTCCCTATGCCCCTAAATCCATTAAATGGCCCAGATACAGATAAAGCTGGATCGAGGAGTCTTAGGAAATAGATGACATCGTCACTAGTAGAAGACCTTTGGGAAGACTCACATAAGAGACTTTTTGCCCTTTTCCACTCTGTCAAGTGAACACTGAAAAAGAAGTCACTAGCCTGTCAAGCCAGAACTTCAGACAGGTGCCACAGTGACCTAAGCACTGAAAAAATGTGGTAAATTCTGGTGAGGGACACTTACAATATAGAGGGATGGAAGGTCATAAGCACTCAGATCAGCAAACATTTTCAGTGAAGGATTAGACAGAAAATATTTAAGGCTTTGTGGATCATATGGTCTCTGTCATAACTGTTCAATGCTGCCATTGTAGTGTAAAGCAGTCATAAATAATATGTAAACAAAAGAGCCAAGTTCCAGTAAAGCTTTATTTATAAAAATAGGCAATGGGCCAAAACATGGGTCATAATTTTCAAACCTCTGGCCTAAGGGCAAGCTTATTTTCAATTTATATTGCATATATGAAAGAAATTTTTGAATCTTTGACCTATGACTTTCCTTTAAGCTATTGCATGATAACTGTGTAGAGTAGCCTCCTATTTTCTGCAATTTTCAAGAGAATCCCTTCCTCTGACTGCCATAACTTCATGTGTAATGTGACTTTGCAATGTTCTTTTATGTCCCTGTCTAGTTTGTGTTCTCCTTAAAAGAATGGCTCATGCCTTTCTCACATTGCCCTGGGCAGTGTCTGAACTACTGCTCAAAAATGTTTCATGAATAAATAAATGGACAGATAGATAAATGACTAAATTCTAGTCAGCCCTCTTGATCCAAGATGGAGCCGTCTCATACAACCTGACAAAATTTTCTTCAATGCCAAACTGAAAAATATGGTCACTTAGAAAAACGTGCATTACCCTGAGAAACAAAGACAATATAAACTGCCAAAAATGGCCCATCTTACCAAGAGAAGGTAAGATATCAGAATGATATCTTTGTCTTTGGAGATAGATGATATTTTAATATCACAGAGCTCCCAAACAGTTTGGAACACCAACTGGAAAAAGAGAAATGGCTTGATTGAAGATCTTATTATCTCTTACCTAGAGTACAATAACTTACCGTTTATCTCTCCCCACTCGCATCCAGTCTTCCTAAGAATGTCTCTTCTCCACTTAAGGAGCTCTGTAGTGTTGAAGCAGATAGGAGACAAAGTTCATAGCATGTCACATATGGTTTTTTGCAATCCTGGTTCCAAATTACTACTTCATTTTTTTATCTCCTTTAATTTACATTCACAGACTAAAGACATTCCTCTCCCTGGTATTGAGTTTTTCCACAATTTCCCTGCTACAGCCTGAGACTGAATCTCCTCCACATGCTGGCATATAAAATACTGTAGCAAAACCTGTGATTTCTCTATTCAGTATCCCTTTCTTCCTCTCTTATTATTATGGAATCCTGATTATGTTTTCAATAAGAATGATCCCAATTAAGTCTACCCATGGCAGGGAAAAACACAAAAAGTTAGAGATTGCTAACATAAATTTTGAGTGATATTGGTAGTGGCAGGGGGCAGGAGGCAGAATACATGAGCCTGATTCAAAAGACTCATGTATTCCTTCTATTTGGGGTTATTCAAATGAGAGGTCAAGTAATGATGTTCATGGCTTTAGCCAATAAAAGGAATTTTTTTTGGACTTTGCATTGTCTGGAAGAATCTGTGATATTATTTAAAAGTTTTTATCCTATCAACGTCTCCTGTGTTCCTCCACAAATGGCATCACATTACAGTGGCTGGGATAAGATCCTTCTTTTATCAAGAAAAGGCTGCCTTGGCCAAAATACACAGCAGGAAGAATCACTGATATCCAATTCTTTCACGTCCCCTACTGTTTGATAACACCAAGTTACCCATAGCTTCTAAAATTACATTAAAAGATTGACGTTTGCATTTTTATCAAATGACTTTATGAACAGTAAGCATATTGTAAGAAAGAGTTCATTCCTTAACACAGATGGAGCAAAAATTTGGAGAACAAAACTCTAAAAGCAGTCTAGTCAATGGGGTAAAGGAAACCAGACAATTACCTTGGGGAAGCTGTTTTTCCACCTGAAAAGCAGAGTGTACCCAAGTTCTCTGAAGTCAGACTGAGCAATTTATCAAGTATCTTCACTTCATTTTAAAATAAGTGATAAATGATATGGTCATCCAAAGTTTTAGGAAGAGTCAACTTTTTATGATGATAAATCATGTAATGATAATGGTTTCATTAGAACACTTGCATCAGGGTCAGCAAGAAAACCACAGCCTCTATAAAGACTTCATTGACTAATTTTCTAAGAAAATTTTCCAAAGTATGGGGTAATCTTGCCCTTCTTCCCAATTTCTTCTATCTCTGGAAAAAATAGATTCTAATACTTCACTCAAATGGGAAATGAAATGGAATGACAGCTGTAAAATTTTAAGAGGAACTACCATGGGTAATGCTTCAGACAACCATTGAAACCACACGCAATTTTTAGCTAACATTACTTTTTCAGTCTTTGTCTCCTTTTCAAGTAAGAATGATGGGCTTAAAGATGTGACTTTGCAAAATTTGGTTGAAGTAAACCTGTAGTTTGCAAAGGGACAAAGGAATGTCCTTAGCCACATGCCCATCCCTAACATCATCATCCTCCAATCTAATTAGCTTTGACTTTAGGCACGTGTGGAATGAGACAGTTCTGTGCTATCCTGAGGAGCTCCAAGTCACCAAGTATGTTGTTGAAGTTTGATTTCTCCATGTTGTCTCTTCATTGCTGAAGTACTTCATCTACATTGTGATTATTTGCATTCGTATTCATACTTTTAGATTGTCCTGTGTTCAGGTAACAACATCAGCAACTCACATTCCATAGCACAGGATTATAGTTCGTTAGAGTATTATTAGCTAAATCTGGAGGGGAAAATATATTAGGCCCATTAGGGGAGCAAAATCCTCTTGAGTGAAAACTTTCATTCCCGATGTCTGTGAAATGCAGAATTACAGATGTTATGATACACTCTCCTTATTCAGTAGCAGCTAAATGGGTGAATGGAAGAATTTAAGAGCTGAAATTATGTAAATGATATATGTACCTGGACAAAATCCTACACATTGAGTTTATTGGGTCATTACATTTGTCCCTAAGATAACCAGCTTATAAAAACTGACTTTATGAGACTCGTGGGCTATTTCACTATTTCAATTACATTTAGTTTCATGGCTGGATTAATAATGAATGATGTTTATGGTTTGAAAAAGATTATAAATACTAGAGGTGATATTTTTAAGAGGTCATCACATTTTAATTGCTATATATAATTATTCTCATTTTCACAGATGAAACATATGACCCACAAAATAGTAGCCTCAAGTGAAAATAATGTGCACAGAAAATAATTTTTCTCTTGAAAATGTGACCACCACTATAATATATTCAGAATTTGGCATCCCATGGGGCATATCTTGGTCTCCACCCAAAGGAATTTATTTCTACGCTGACATTCAAAAAAGATCTTGTAAAAGAATGTATCATCTACAAATAAGTCCCACAGAACATTTAACATCAATATTCTACTCAGTGGAACTGGATTTGATTTTTTTAAAAAGCATAGCTAATGATGAAACTTTCAGAGGGGTGAAGCTAAGAAAAACACAAGGCCTATCACAATTTTTCACTGGTTTGGAAATGTTTTCATACATATGAATGGACCTCCTATGAACCAAGTACTATCTGATACTTCATCATAAACCTTTGTTTTATAAGCTATCTCTGTCCTTCACCCATTCCCTAAAATTTATATTCTAATCCTCTGTTTCTGACTGTTAGCTACCATTCCCTAACCTTATTGAATTACACACACATTCCTGTCCTCCCACCATCTTCCACAAACTCACCTCTAACACTCAAATATCTCTTTCGGAAATTAGCTCTCCCAAAGCTTTCCATCCTAACCCCATTTAGTGTGATCTATCTCTTTATTTGCACCCCCTCCCAGTCCTTCTTCCTTTAATTTGCAAGATTCTATTTTGCACTGGGGAAAATGCTTCTTCCCTAACACCAATCTAAGTGATTTTTCTCTATCACTGCATTCTGGATCTTTACTTTGCTACATATATCACAATTTATAATTGTATTTTTACATTTATTTACGTGGTTGTTATATGTCCAATGCTTTGCACAATGCCTAGCACCTAGTTGGCACATGAGCACATGAATAAATGAATCTGTTGTCAAAAATTATTCTCTTTATATTTTATTGGACCTGAATTATTTAGTAATTGCTGAATATTATGTAACCCTCTCCCTTAACTGTGTAAATAGGCATTCAACAAATGATTTTTAAAACATATGTATTCAAACTATAGTAGTATTAATTGATACACACCTGCTGGAAACCAAGCAAAAAATGAGATGCTTCATAATTCCACTACTGGGTATATACTCAAAGGAGATGAAATCTTTATATCCAAAAGGTATTTGCATCACCACATTTACTACAACACAATTCACAATAAGCCAAAACATGGAATCAACCCAGATGCCTCTCATCAGATGAATGGATAAAGAAAATGTGGTGTATTTATACAATGGAATATTACTCAGTCACAAAAAAATGAAATCTTGTCATTTGCTGCAACATGGATGAAACCAGAGAACACCATGATGAGTGAAACAAGCCAAATACAGAAAGACAAATATCACATGTTTCCACACATTTATGGAAATCAATAAGTCAGCCTGGTAGAACTATAGAATGGAATAGTGGTCACTACACACAAGGAATGTAATTTGGAGGGGGACCAGAAATAAACTGATAGGCACTTCTGGGGACCAGGGAGAGTGGGGGAAAGAAAAGCAAGGGTAGAAGAAGAATGAATGGATATGATTAATGCATGATGTATTCAGCTATGGGAATATCACAGTGAATTTCATTAATTTGTACAATATGTGCTAATGATTATAATTTTTAAAAAGCAAAGAAATGGACCAAAGGAATAAATTTGGGAAAAATGATATACTTTAAAAATATTGTATCTGAGATTCTTGAACTGTCATCTAAAGACTCCCTTTGCCATATTAAGGGTCTGTAAAATCTGGGGAATTTTTTTGTGTGTGGTGCTAAGGATTGAACCCAGGACTTTGCACATGCTAAGCAACTAGTCTACCACTGAGCTGTACCCCTGAACCCTGGGGAAATTATTTATTTTATATTTTAATTTAAATAAAAATGTTTTAACATGCCACATTGTAGATCATCAGAGTGTCCTCCTTAAACCAGAAACTCTTACTTTCAAATATGTCTTACATTGTTTTTTCAGGATCACGTGGCCTCCAAGTGATTTCACAGAGTGACAGTGTTTAACTTAGTGTGTTGATAAGCTTGTCTGACTTCTTCCTGGTTGACATGTCCTAATGTTCAAATGACAGCAGTCAGCCTACATCTGCCTTTGAAGTCATCCTGAATTCTTATACTAAGTATAAAGGCAAAACCTAATATTGCAGTAATCATTTCTGCTTGAAAGGTATGTTTGTAGACTAAGATTTTCATTTCTAAACTCAGTTTCATTTTCAGGAACAGATTTTATTTAGCATGATGAAATTTTCAAGTGTAATGGAATAAAGTATTAGGTTAATTGTCAATGGTTAATATGAAAATAGAATGATGCATTAGATCTTTTCAATAAATAAAGGATAAGTAACCCCACAAGGCACTGAAAGAACAAAAACTTTGAAACATTTGAAAGAGAAAAATGGTGGAAGATTCAAAACATCACACTTGGCAACATAGGCAAACCTGTCAGTATTCGAGGATTCACACTAAGGAATTATACATTGCTTGAGTTCTCTTTGTGTTCATGCCAACTTGCAACGTTTCACATTAAGTGGAATAAAAGATACAAAATAAAAATTTTCCCCCTCTGGATTTTCACTTTTTTAAATTTTGATTCATTGTACACAAATGGGATACGACTATTGTTTCCCTGCTTCTATGCAAATTAGAGTTGCACCATTTGCATAATCATACATGTACATAGGGTAATGATGTTTGTCTCATTCTATTTTTCCTTCCCCCCCACCCTCTCCCCACCCCTCATTTTCCTTTATACAATCCATCCTTCCTCCATTCTTGCCTCGCTCCCAACCGCTGTTATGTGTCTTCATTCACTTATCAGAGAAATCATTTGGCCTTTGGTTTTTTGGGATTGGCTTATTTCACTTAGCATGATATTACCTGCAAATGCCATAATTTTATGCTTCTTTTTGGCTGAATAATATTCTATTGTGTATATATACCACAGTTTCTTTGTCCATTCATCAATTGAAGGGCATCTAGGTTGGTTCCACAATCTAGCTATTGTGAATTGATATGCTATAAACATTGATGTGGCTGTGCCATTGTACTATCCTGATTTTAAGTCCTTTAGGTATAGGCCAAGGAGTGGAATAGCTGGGTCAAATGGTGGTTCCATTCCAAGTTTTCTAAGGAATCTCCACACTGCTTTCCAGAGTGGTTGCACTAATTTGCAACCCCACCAGCAATGTATGAGTGTACCTTTTTCCCCACATCCTCGTCAACACCTAATGTTGCTTGTATTCTTGATAATTGCCATTCTAACTGGGGTGAGATGGAATCTTAGTGTAGTTCTGATTTGCATTTCTCTTATTACTAGAGATGTTGAACATTTTTTCATATTTCTGTTGATTGCTTGTAGATCTTCTGTGAAGTGTCTGTTCATTTCCTTAGCCCATTTGTTGATTGGATTATTTGTATTCTTGGTGTAGAGTGTTTTGAGTTCTTTATAAATTCTAGAGATTAGTGCTCTATCTGAAGTGTGTGTGGCAAAGATTTTTCTCCCACTCTGTAGGCTGTCTCTTCACATTGTAGAAAGTTTCCTTTGCTGAGAAAAAGCTTTTTAGTTTGAATCTATCCCAATTATTGATTTCTGCTTTTATTTCTTGTGCTTTGGGACTCATGTTAAGGAAGTCTGGTCCTAAGCTGACATGATGAAAGTTGTCAACATGGGCATATTACCAAAAGCACAATACAGATTCAATGCAATTCCAATTAAAATCCCAATGACGTATGTCATAGGAATAGAGCAAGCAATCGTGAAATTCATTCGGAAGAATAAGAGACCCAGCCAGAATAGCTAAAGCAATCCTTAGCAGGAAGAGTGATGCAGGAGGTATCACAATACCAGACCTTAAACTATACTGCATTGTTATAGTAACAAAAACAGCATGGTATTTGCACCAAAACAGGATAAAAGACACAGAGACAAACACACATAAATACAGTTATCTCATACTAGACAAATGTGCCAAAAAACACAATGGAGAAAAGATAGCCTCTTCAACAAATGGTGCTGGGAAAACTGGAAATCCCATATGCAGTAAAATGAAACTAAACCCCTATCTCTCACCCTGCACAAAACTTAACTCAAAATGGATCAAGGACCTTGAAATCAGACCAGAGATCCTGCACCTAATAGAAGAAATTTTTAAAAAGTTGTTAAACAGATTTTTTCAATTTTTCACTACATGTTGAGGTTCAACCCAAGTTGTAACTCCATCCAAACAATGGATTAGTAATCAAGTTTTTTATTAAGTATGAAAAATGACCATTTGAATGACCCAAATTATGCTCCTTTAGGCCTTAAACGTAAAGAATCAAATCAAGTAAAACATGTTATTCCAATGCCTTTCAACTATTAAATAGAACATTACTAAATTTATTTCAGCAAATCTTCATGTAATTTAAAAATCACTAATTTGAATTGTGTTGGTCTACATCTACTTTTATTTGTATATGTTCAGTGTAACACTGTAAAAGCTATATCCCGTGTGATTCAGTCCCAGAGTAGTACCACATTCAAAGAATCTGGATGCAAATATCAATTCCAGTCTTTGCCCAAGGTTCTTGAAAAACCTTAACATATCCAAAACAAACTTCTCTATATTCGTTTAAAAATTCCTTGACTTTGGCTTTTCCTATTCACCAATATCTCAAAAATGGGGAACTTCTCACTTTATCACCTCAGAAGACATCTGTTCCTCCTGCTCATCATTCCATCTCCAAGATCTCCCACAAGCACCTCTCCTTCCAAATTCTCTGCACTTGGCCCTTCTCCCTGAAGTGTTTTCAGTTAGTCTTATCTTTCCCTACCACTATTCTAGACCCCTGAAGTGAATGTTGAGCACAGTTTCATTCACTCTGAGAACACTTTCTCCATAATTCAGTAAGGTAAGGGGAGACTGGGTATGCACTTTCTACCCTTCTCCATTCAGCCCAATTGCATGCAAATGGATAGAGACCAAAACTGAACCCTGACTTATTGGGCAAGGGAAGAAAAAGGTTGAGACTTATGAATCTTATAACGTGGATTGCATTGGTAATAAGAGACCATGAGGTCCATATGATCTCTTCCAAGATGTATATTTAACTTTCAAAAAGTGAAAGGTGCTGAGCAACATGAAGAGTATGCTACATACTTTTAATACATACTTTACATAGAATACCTTTGCATACATACCACAAGATGGTAACAACCACTTGCCTCTGGGGAGAACTTGGTGAATGAAGATGATGAATGGAAAGGAGTCTTAGTTTTCACCATATGCTCTTTTATATTTTGAAATATGACTTATATGTACTATCTATCCCAAAATAAAATTGTTTAAAGGAAGATTATTTTCATATTACATTCAAGAAACATTCTAAGAGAGAGCCTACAGAGTGGGAGAAAATCTTTGCCACTCATACTTCAGATAGAGCACTAATCTCCAGAATCTATAAAGAACTCAAAAAACTCTACACCAAGAATACAAATAATCCAATCGACAAATGGGCTAAGGAAATGAACAGACATTTCACAGAAGAAGATCTACAAGCAATCAACAAACATATGGAAAAATGTTCAACATCTCTAGTAATAAGAGAAATACAAATCAAAACCACCCTAAGATTCCATCTCACCCCAATTAGAATGGCGATTATCAAGAATACAAGCAACAATAGGTATTGTCAAGGATGTGGGGAAAAAGGTACACTCATAAATTGCTGGTGGAGCTGCAAATTAGTGCAGCCACTCTGGAAAGCAGTGTGGAGATTCCTTAGAAAACTTGGAATGGAACCACCATTTGACCCAGCTATTCCACTCCTTGGCCTATAACTAAAGGATTTAAAATCAGCATACTACAGAGATACAGTCACAACAATGTTCATACTTGCTCAATTCACAATAGCCAGATTGTGGAACCAACCTAGATGCCCTTCAATTGACGAATGGATAAAGAAACTGTGATATATATAATACAATGGAATATTAGTCATAAAGAATAATAAAATTATGGCATTTGCAGGCAAATGGATGAAATTGGAGAATATCATGCAAAGTGATATAAGCCAATCTCAAAAAACCAAAGGATGAATGATCTCGCTGATAAGCAGACGATGACACAAAATGGGGGGTGGGAGGGAGGCAAGATTGGAGGAAGGAGGGACTGTATAGAGGGAAAAGAGGGGTGAGAGAGGTGGGAGGGAGGAAAAAATAACAGAATGAATCAAACAACTTTACCCTAGGTAAATGTATGATTACACAAATGATATGCCTTTACTCCATGTACAAACAGAGAAACAACATGTATCCCATTTGTTTACAATAAAAATAAATTTAAAAAAAGAAATAAGTGCACAATAAATCTGTAGGAAAGCTAAAAAAAATTCTATTCCATTGTATAATACACTAACTAGACAAGACATATAGTTTTATCCTCAACCTAATGACAAAGAAACTAAGACTTACAGAGTTTAAGCAACTTGGCTTATTTACATAACTAATAAGTGACAACAGGAATTCAAACTTGGAGCCAAAGGCTCCAAAGTTTTATACCTCAATACACCACACTACTTTGGTGTAACTAAGACAAATGACTACAGTAATGGACAATAATTTCATCTGCCAGACCTAATAGCAATGTTTTATAAATTATGAAACATTCCAAACTCTCAAGAAAAGGAGAAAAATAGCATTCAAGAAAGAGTGGAGATTTACAGTAGCATCGAAAAATTTAACATTCCTAAGAGTAAGTTTTATGAAAAGTACACAATATCTATAGCATGAAAATGACAAAATATTACTGAGAAAAATGGAGGAGCACCTAATTAAATCATGCGTTGCACTGCCTTCATTGACTGAAGAACTCAAATTGCCAGTTCTTCCTGAACTCATCTATAGATTCAAAGAAATCAGAATTTAAAACCTAGTGGTTTAATTACAGAAATTGAAAACTCATTCTAAATTTTATATGAAAATGCAAAGAATTAAAATTCCTGAAAAAGAAAAACTAAGCTAGAGGACTTAACGTTCCTGCCTTCAAGACTTACTATAAAGTTAAAGCAATCAATACAGCATACAATTGGCATGTGCCCTTCAAATATGTCACTGAAATAGCAGAATACAGACTGACAGACTATGGTCAAATGGCTTTTGAGAAAGGTCCAGAACAACCGAATGGAGAAAGGAAAGTATTTTCAACATATGAATATCTGTTATGTTTGAATATTTGTGTCCTGCCCCCCTGCAAAATATTGAAATTCCACTCCCATAGTGATATTAGGAGGAGGGGCCTTTGGCAGTGATTAAGCCATAAGGGTGGAGCCAGCCCTCACGAATGGGATTAATATCCTTATAAAAGATACCCCATAGAGACTTCTTATGCTTTTGGCCTTGTGAGGTTGCTGTGAGAAGGTACCATCTCTGAGGATCCAGCTCTCACCAGACACTGTATCTGCCAGCACTTTAATATCATATTGTCCAGCCTCCAGATCTGTGATAAATATTTGTTACTTTTAAGCCAGTCAGCCTATGCTATTTCGTTTTAGCAGCCTGGGCAAATTAAGACAATATCCATATTCTAAAAGATGAACTATAACCTTAAACCATACATATATTCTCTCAAGATGTATTGCAGACCTGAGAATAAAATCTTAGCAATAAAGCTACTAGGAGAAACATAGGCAAGGATTTCTTGAACAAAATGCAAAAGCCCCACCCTCAAAAATAAAAGTGGGAACTTCCTGCAGACTTAAAACTTTTATTCATTAAAAATACAAAAAAACACTTGGAGAAAAAATAATGCATATAGCCAACTAATATCCAAAATGCGTAAAGAACAAACTAAACAAATAATCCAATAAAAAAGAGCCAAATACTTGAACAAACACACCAAAAGAGAATTTAAACAGCCAATAAATGCATGAAAGGATGATCAGTGTTATTAGTCATCACATAATGCAAATGAGAACCACAATGGGATACCACTACAAGCTCACTAGACTGACTGAAAACCTCAATTTAAATGTAAATTCTAAACTCAAATATAAGTTTTAAATTTAAAAACTATACCAAATAACTGTTAGCGAGGACACAGAGCAATGGGATCTCTCTTTCATTACTGGTGGGAATCTAAAATGATAGGTCCCTATGGCAGTATCATAATAAAATTAAACTTCCTTATGACCCAGCAACTTCATTACCAAAGACTAAAAAAAGAAAAAAACATATCCTCAAGAACACTCATTTGGGGAATGTTTATTGCAACTTTATTCAAAATAAACAAAATTAACAAATACACCATGTCCCTATTAATAAAAGAATGGAAAACATATTGTGGTATATCTGTAAATGAATTACTACTCAATAATAAAGAGGAATGAACTACTACTTCATGCAACATGGGTGAATCTCATTATACAGAGTGTGAGAAATCAAACACCTGTGATTCCGTGTATATGAAGAAAAGATACAACTTATCTGTGGTTATAGAAATTGGAATGGTGACTATCTGACAGAGAATTAACTGGAAAGGGATGCGAAAAAACTTTCTGAAGTAATGGGAGATCTTGTTCCTTGGAGTGCTGCTTACATGAGTATACATATTGTGAAAACTCACTGAACTGTACACATAAGATTAGAGCATTTTACTGTATATAATTATGCTTCACTAAAGAGAAAAAATGGATAGAAGAAACAGCTGGTATAACATTTTTATGACATTGTTCCATGTGTTTTTATTTTCCTTCATCTGTGATAGCTCTATGGAGTGCTATTTTTAGAATATAAGTCATTGAGGTAGGAGCTACATCTGTTTACTGTCTTCAGAGAATACCAATCACATTGCCAATTACCAGTGAGGTTGTTTGATGAGGAGGAGGAGGAAAATAATAATTAAAGAACAAAAACTTGCTTTTAATTCAGGGAAAGAATTAGCAGAAATTGAAATGACGAATATCTTAGAGTATTTCAAGGTATATCATTTGTGAAGTAATCTGTAACATCTAAGCATGCAGAACATCAGTTAAACAATTTCTAATTCTTCAAGTAAGTTTGCATTCCATTTCTTCTCTACTTCTATTGAGTTCAAATGGTACCATCTGTTATATGAGATTAAAACAAATTTCTTTATCACCATGAACATCTTATGCTCTCTATCAGAACAGGCATGGGAGGATGGCAGGTAATATATGGACAATATTTTGATATTGTCTGAGACGTAATAAAATGTGAACTAGGTTCCCCTCATATTAAAATCAGGGCATAATTAAATTAAAATTATCAGTTAGAGCTACTAGTTTATGACCAATGAAGCCTAAAAATACAAAGTGTTTTGACTGGCTCAGTTGAGATTGCTCAGAAAAAGAGGATAAAAATATCTGTAGTATTATTAGATGTCCATGGTAGGAATTCTATCTTGAGAGATGAACAAGGTCAAAACTTACTTAACAAGCCCCAAGGGATAGAAAACATACAAGCAATGCAGATCCATGACTCATGGGTATAGTTGAGTATTTAAAATTGACAAAAAGATCAGAGTATAATACCTGAATTTCCAACTCCAAGGGAGTGAACAAGAGATGAGGGACACCTCCAACTTACAGGAATTTGTGAAATTTCCCCTTAAATGACAAGGAGAACATGCTATAAAAAGATATATCAGAAACACAGGATATGTGATTTACAGGAACATCAATGACCAGGGGAACAGAAACTCTAGTTCTTCCCCCAGATTTCCACTAATAAGTTGTTATAACTCAGACAGGGGGGAACAGGCCCTTAAATGTGTGCAGAGCTGCTAGTGAAATACCGTGAGAAATTATGTATCAGTCCATTATACTAAAAAAGAAAGTGGAGTTATCCTATTGAGGAAAGTATCAGATAAATGTAAATCACTGTTATTATTTTCAGTAATGCTGTCAAACTTGTCTTGAAAGATCCTTTCAGCTATTATAGGTATTTTGGTATATTTACATTTTCTTGTTCTTGAGACGAACAAGTGGTACCCTGTGTCCTTATAATAGGGTATCAGTAAAATGTAGAGAAAAGCAGCACTTTGTCAGTTATTTTCAGATATGCCTCTGAAATGTCTGCCCACAGATATGGATTACAGTGAATCTCAATTAAAATATCTGGTGTAGAATTTTATGGCTAAGGCAGTATGCATTAGTATCAATAGATATTCCTACATATTTTGGTCAGTGATTGTATACTAGAGAGTATTGTTTCATTAAATTGATCAGAATAAAAATAATAAACTCATAGGTGGTTGCACAGCAATAACCAAAATAGCAGAAAAACTAACATATGCATAGCATTAGATACATAGTTAAAAATTATGATATTTCAATTTAATTGTCATTCAGTCATTAAAAACTATAATACCAGGCTGGGGGATGTAGCTCAGTGATAGAGTGCTTGCCTACCACATATGAGGCTCTGAGTTTGAGCCTAGCACTGAAAAAAAACTATAGTACTAAAGAAATATATAACACTAAAGATTTCAAAATACCAAGGAAATGCACAGATTGGTGAATAAAGATTTTAAAATATATATGATACAAAATTGATATGATCAGGTTTTATTCTTTTTTAAAAATTTAATGCTAACTTACATTATTTTCTAATGTGTTCATAAGTGTGTAATTGAAGCACAATAATGACATATTTCACTTAGTAAAAATGTTGACTATAGCTGGGGATGTAGCTCAGTGGTAGAGTGCTTGTCCAGCATGAATAAGGCCCTGTGTTCAATACCCAGCAATGGCAAAAAAGTAGATAAACTTGAAACATTGTGATAGATGCAGTGCTAAGTTCTTTACACATATTATCCTCTAATTCAATCAACTTCTCTCCCCACCCAATATACCTAATAATATTAATTTAAGGTATATGCTCCACATCACTCACCATGCTCACATTCAAATACTTGTATGTGGGGGACAGTCTGTTTTTCTTTCTACAAAATTTTTGTCATACTCTACACTTTACCTGAAAGATTATTTACCCTCAACATCATCTCATTTAGTAACACATCACCGCATCTCTATAGGTCAATATAAGCAATATCTCTAGAAATTATTCACAGTAAGAATTCACATGATTGAAGCAGCCTTTTTCAACTTAAAGAACTCTTGTGGGCTGGGGATATAGCTCAGTTGATAGAGTGCTTGCCTTGCAAGCACAAAGCCCTGGGTCCAATCCCCACCACTGTAAAAAAAAAAAAAAAAAAAGAAAAGAAAAGAAAGAAAGAAAGAATTCTTGCTTCAAGTTTTACTACTTAAATGGTGGTGTACACATATACTGAATATACATATACTTTGTTATAGGGTCTTTGATCCTGTAGGATAGATTCTTAAAGCTGCAGTTATTGGATCAAAGACATATCCATTTTTACAAAAAGAAAAGGTATATTTCCCTAAATGTTCTACATTCACCTTGCCACCAGCAATACACAAGTATTTGTTTTCCTAAATCGTCACCAGTACTTAATGTTTTATCAACCTTTTGTTTTTGCAAGTGGACAAGTGAAAATTGTATCTCAAACCCACATTTCCTTCAATGCTAATGAGGTTAAGCTTCCTTTTGTTGACCATTCGCATTTCAGTGGCTATAAATATGAACATTCTTTTCTATTGTGTATTTTTCTATTCAATTTGGGGTTGGGGGTCTTTGTAATCAGACATACTAACTTCTTACCTATTGTACGACTACTAATATTTGGTCCAGTTTCTTGTTGTTTGGGTTTTTTGTTGTATACTTTTCCATTAAGAAACATTTTTATTGGTTCTTTTTAGTTATACATGACAATAGAATATACCATGACATATTATAAAAGTACAGACTATAATTTGTTCTAATTCAGTCCCCAGTATATCCTCTTCCCCTCCCTTCCTCCCATCCTCTGTTCTCTTCCTTCTACTCTACTGATTTGTCTGCTATAAACTTAAAGTTTTTTAAGTTAGTGTCTTGTGGATGTACATGATGGTGAGATTCACTGTGGTGTATTCCTATATGTACATCGGAAGGTTAGGTCAGATTTATTCCACTGTCTTCCCTACCCAATTCCTCCTCCCTTCCCTTCATTCCCCTTTGTCTACTCCACTGATCTAAGAAACATTTTTAAATTTGTATGTTTATCAATCATTTTCTTAACTGCCTCTAAGTTTCCTATCTTGGTTCCTGATCTCCACTCACCCACACAGTTACAAAAATATTCTCCTAAATTGTCTTCTGATATTGATAAAGATTTCGTTGTATACTGAGATTTAATTCACTTAATATATATTTGTATAAGTGATATAAAGTAAGTTTATATTAATTTTCATCCAAAGAAATAGCAAATTTATACCAACAACATTTAATAACCTTTTTCCTACTGAATTTTAATGCCACCTTTTCCAATATTAATCTCTGTAATAATCTTAGAAAAGTGTTGAGGGTCTTTTACTATGTTCCATTATTCTGGCGATTCTTTCTCATGCTTTGATATTCTGCTTTGATTACCACTGAATAATTTTAAGTTTTTTCTGGTAACATAAGAACCCTACCCCATGATTATGTTATTCTAAAATATAGAATTTGTTAGCAACTCTCACTCATCTCTTCTGCCTAATTTTTTTAAATAATTGTCCTAATTCCAAAAATATCTTTATTTGGATTCTGGTAGGAATTATTTTGCATATATACATATATATATATATATATATATATATATATATATTTGACATTTGTATAACAGTCTCTTACCAAAATAAGACAGGGCTTATTTCTCCATTTATTCAATTATTGTTTCATGTTCTTCACTAAAGTGTTAAGTTTCTTACCCTTATTATAAGATATAATCCTAGCCTAGATCTTTTATAGCTTGAAGAAATATTGTGAATGAAATTTATTATCCATTTTTTACAAGTTAGAAAGTAATGTTTTATATACATCTCATGTTCTGTTCCTACTTATTTGTTCCTTCTTATTTGCTCCTTCATGCTTAGGCAGGATTAATTTAGCAGGTGGGCCTGTCTAGATAGGTGCCAGGTAGCACCCCATCCCTGTCAGGGTTCCCTCATCTATCTTGGAGTCATATCATTACCAGTTCAATTATTGGACAAGAAATAGTACAGAACTTTCAGACATGAACATAGACTCCGTTTATCATGCCTAACATTCCCCAATCTCCATATCAACCTGGTGGTTCTATGCAACCAGAATGGGGGAAATTTCCCAGGCTCCTGGGAGCCCTGCTAACAAATCCTACACCAGCTACTGCAAATTTTTATATAATCCCTGTTGAAAAGTCTCATCTCTTGTGTTGTTTTTTGAAGCTGGTGTGTGTGTGTGTGTGTGTGTGTGTGTGTGTGTGTGTGTTCATTTCTAATACAAAACCATTTTTGGACTCTATCATAAGAGGAAAAATCAGCAACCTAGTTAAAAATCAATTTCAGAAAAAAGCTAAAAGGTGTTTAACCTAAAATGTTGAAAAGTATAGAAGTGTTCAAACAAGTTATGATACATTCATCCAAAGGGATTTGATATGTTTATACAAAGAATAGTTTTAGTCTATACAAAAGACATTTTGAAGAACATTTCATGACATCGTAAATTCTCATGCTAACATATTAAGTTCAACAGAAATCTTTCAAAACTATATATAATGATATTCTTTTTGCAGATAGTATAAGAAACAGAATAGGTGTGAATAAATACAACATAAATAGTCATATATATACACACACATTAATTATTATGTGCAGAGGGATCAAAGTACTTTTATATATGCACAAAAGGATTATACTTCTTTTAGTTTTCCATATTTTTACAATAAACAAAGGAAAAAAAGATAAAACAAATCTTATTTAAAAGATGCACTATCTCTTTCATGGATACTTAAAAAATGATTAAAGCTATTTTGTCTTTCACTTTATCTTTTTTTTTTCCTCATTTATATTTGTTTCCTAGGGCTACCATAACCAAGTAATACAAATGAGATAACTTAAAACAACAAAATTTTATTCTCTCAGATCTAGAGATTAGACATTTGATATCAAGGTGTCAGCAAGACTATGCTACCATGAAAGACTCTAGGAGAGGATCCTTTCTCAGCTTTTCTAGCTTCCCTTGACATTCCTTGACTTACAGATACACCACTCTAATCTCTGCTAATCTAATCTTCACATGACTGTTTCCCCTGTGTCCAAAGGAGTTAATAAATCATTGCTTTGAATTATACAAACCCTGGACAATGAGGCACTGCTTCTGGGAACCCTGTGGTGCAAGTGCCTAGGGGAACACCCATTTGCAGCATGACTCCTGTTAATAGGAAGGATTCTGTGCTTGTCATGGAATTCACTAGTTCAAAAAACCTTGACTTCAAATCCCAGCTGCCCTGAGGTAGAAGAGATGTGTGTAAACTGCTAAGCCCCAACCAGGTTGTTTTTCTCAACTTCATCCTGTTTACCTCAAGAAGCTTTTCACACTGAAACCCTTCAATGTTCCTACCTATAAAAACAAAACGTGGGCTCTTGTTCTTGGTTAGATCCAGTCTCCATCAGGGCTAGATCATCCCACCATGCCCCTGCTTTTCACTTATTTCTGTGTCTTTGTCTTTATTTCTTAAACTTCTCATCCCTTTAATATTTCTAATCCAACTCACTGCACAAGTTCAGGGAAACTGAGTAAATGTCATGTAGGTTCTGAGACCCCTGTCTCCATCCAAATTTCCCTCATCTTATAAGGAAACTAGTCATTGGAGCAGGGCCCACTCTGATCCAATGTAACCTCATCTTAGTCTAATTACATCTGCAAAGACCCTATTTCCAAATAAGGTCACATTCATAGGTTATGGTGGTTAGAATTTCAACATATTAAAGAGAACCTGATTCAATCCATAACAGCCCACCCTTTGCCTCCCCCCAAATTCATGTCCTTCCTACATACAAAATACATTCATCCCATCCCAACATCCCAGGAAGACTTTCTCCTCTCACCTCCCTCCCTTCCCTTCTCCTCTGCTCCCCCCACTACTTACCCCCACCAATTCTGTGGTTGAGTCTATAAAGTAATTGCAAGTATGACTGTGCGCAACTCTACTGGACAACCAGTGGACATATAATCAGATCTCTATAGGACTAAAATTAAAAAAGAATAGATAAACTCTGAATTTTGCTCCCAGACAAAACTATTGCTACTGGTTACATAAAGCCAAGGGTGCAGTCCTTACTTGACAGAAACCATTGTCTCTAAGAGCCACAGAACAACTTTATCTAGTGCTCTCTAAGTCAACACGAATAATGTGCATCTGCCATTCAGGCTTGGCCACCCAGCTGCCCTGAGGTAGAAGAGATGTGTGTAAACTGCTAAGCCCCAACCAGGTTGTTTTTCTCAACTTCATCCTGTTTACCTCAAGAAGCTTTTCACACTGAAACCCTCCAGTGTTCCTACCTATAGAAATAAAACATGGACTATTGTTCTTGGTTAGATTCAGTCTCCATGAGAGCTGGATCATCCTCTGATTTTAAAATCATACTGCTAAACCAAATGTTTCCACGTCTGCAGAAAAATTAATATCTCCCCTTCAGGAAGGGAGTTATAATTCACAGTTCAGCCCTGACAACAGCATGAGCTAATTAACCAACCTTGGAAACAAAATAGAGCAGTTTTTACTTTATTTTAAACCTGTTTAATAAATATAATATGCATAGCTGTTGAGGCAATAGCCACCACTAGGAAATTATTATGAACATAAATTAGCATAGCAGTTTGTCTAACCCACAGGTAAGCAAGTTTCCAGATTGATTTGTTTTTAAAACAAAACAAGTTGTGGAGGCAAAAATCACAAGCAAAAAATGCTGAGGCATTGATACAGAGCCAGGACAGGAAAGTTTTTGAAAATTAAAGAAGCAGGGGGTGATCCAAGATGGCGGCCTAGAGGGTGACCGCACCCCCAGTCGCTCCAGAACCCAGGAGTTAAGAAGGGGAGGCATTGAGAGACTCGGACTGAAATAGAGCCACAGGTGAGTCTGCCCACTGGGTAAAGCTTGGCCCGGATGGCAGGCCCAGATAGAGGTGGCTTATCAGAGCTGGGCAGGGCAGCTAGAGTCTTCCACAGGCAGCCCTGCGCACTCCGGCGGTGGGCCCCGCTCACACAGCCAGCTTCTCCAGGTTCTCGGAGCAGGCCCCCTAGTGAGAGCCTTTCTGACCAGAACAAGCTCCAAGTCCCGGAGCCAGCGCAGCGCAGAGTACTCCGGCACGCAAGCAGCTTCAGGGACCAGGATAGGGCAGCCAGAGACTTCCCCAAGCAGCCTGGACCCCTGCGGTGGGAGGTGCCTTTCAAGGCTAGCTTCTCGGAGCAGACTGCCCAGTGAGAGACTTTCTACGTAGAGCCAGCCACAAGTCCCCGAACCAACGGAGAGCTTCGATCTGCAAGCAGCCTCTGGGATCAGGGCAGGGCAGCCAGAGACCTCTTCAGGCGGCTCTGCCCACTCCGGCTGCAGGCTCTCTTCTCGGGGCGATCCAAGATGGCGGCCTAGAGGGAGACTGCACTCCCTGTCGCTCCAGAACCCAGGAGTTAAGAAAGGGAGGCATTGAGAGACTCGGACTGAAATAGAGCCACAGGTGAGTCTGCCCACTGGGTAAAGCTCAGCCTGGGTGGCAGGCACAGATAGAGGTGGCTTAGTGGAGCCGGGCAGGGCAGCTAGACTCTTCCCCAGGTAGCCTTCCACACTCCAGCGGTGGGCTCCTCCCACATGGCCAGCTGCACGGTGCAGGCCCCCAGTGAGAGCCTTTCCGCACAGAGCCAGCTCCAAACCCTGGAACCAGTAGGGGGCTAGGGGCAGCTTTCTTTGGATGCACTGCATTATCAAATTCCTCCAAGAATCAGGCTACTGAAGGCTGGGAGGTGATACACTGGAAATCTACCGGGACACTATAAGCCAATAGCAGAAATCTGCAATATCTCAGGGTCCCACTGACAGCTGACCAATATGAGAAAACAAGGGAAGAAAATGTCCCAAACAAACCTAGATACTACATCAATAAAACCCAATGACAGCACAGCAGAAGAAATGTCAGAAAGGGAGCTCAGAATGTACATAATTAAAATGATCAGGGAAGCAAATGAGGAAATGAAAGAGCAATGAAGAGAAATGAAGGAGGAGATGAAAGAGCAAATGCAGGCATTAAATGATCGCACCAATCAACAGTTAAAAGACCAAATACGGGAAGCAAGAGATCATTTCAATAAAGAGTTAGAGATACTGAAAAAAAAACCAAACAGAAATCCTTGAAATGAAGGAAACAATAAACCAAATTAAGAACTCCATAGAAAGCATAACCAATAGGATAGAACACCTGGAAGACAGAACTTCAGATATTGAAGACAAAATATTTAACCTCGAAAGCAAAGTCGAACAAACAGAGAAGATGGTAAGAAATCATGAACAGAATCTGCAAGAACTATGGGATATCATGAAAAGGCCAAATTTGAGAATTATTGGGATTGAGAAAGGCATAGAGAAACAAACCAAAGGAATGAATAATCTATTCAATGAAATAATATCAGAAAATTTCCCAAATCTGAAGAATGAAATGGAAAATCAAGTCCAAGAGGCTTATAGGACTCCAAATACACAAAATTACAACAGACCCACACCAAGGCACTTTATTATGAAAATACATAACATACAAAATAAAGACAGAATTTTAAAGGCCGCGAGAGAAAAGAATCAAATTACATTCAGAGGGAAACCAATAAGAATATCAGCAGATTTTTCAATCCAGACCCTAAAAGCTAGAAGAGCCTGGAACAACATATACCAAACCCTGAAAGAAAACGGATGCCAACCAAGAATCTTATACCCAGCAAAACTTACCTTCAAATTTGACGATGAAATAAGATCCTTCCATGATAAACAAAAGCTAAAGGAATTTACAAAAAGAAAGCCAGCATTACAGAACATTCTCAGCAAAATATTCCATGAGGAAGAGATGAAAAACAACGATGCAAATCAGCAACAGGAGGCGCTAGCATAAAGGAATAGCCAAATAAAGGAGAAACCAAATCATGTCAAAAACAAATATGAGTCAAATGACTGGGAATACAAATTATATCACAATAATAACCCTGAATGTTAATGGCCTGAACTCATCAAACAAAAGACATAGACTGGCAGATTGGATTAAAAAGAAAAATCCAACAATATGCTGCCTGCAAGAGACTCATCTCATAGAAAGAGACACCCATAGACTAAAGGTGAAAGGATGGGGAAAAACATACCATGCACACGGACACAGCAAAAAGCTGGAGTATCCATCCTCATTTCAGATAATGTGGACTTCAAACCAAAACTAGTCAGAAGGGATAAAGAAGGACATTACATGCTGCTTAAGGGAAGCATAAATCAGCAAGACATAACAATCATAAACATCTATGCCCTGAACATTGGCTCATCCACATACGTCAAACAAATCCTTCTCAATTCCAGAAATCAAATAGACCACAACACAATAATACTACGCGATTTTAACACACCTCTCTCACCACTGGATAGATCGTCCAAACAAAAATTGAATAAAGAAACTATAGATCTCAACAACACAATCAACAATTTAGACTTAACGGACATATATAGAATATACCATCCAACAAAGAACGAATACACTTTCTTCTCAGCAGCACATGGATCCTTCTCTAAAACAGACCATATTTTATGCCACAAAGCTACTGTTAGCAAATACAAGAAGATAGAGATACTACCTTGTACTCTATCAGATCATAATGGATTGAAATTAGAAATAAATGACAGAATAAAAAACAGAAACTTCTCCAATACCTGGAGATTAAATAATACACTATTATATGATGAATGGATAACAGAAGACATCAGGAGGGAAATAAAAAAATTCTTAGAAGTAAATGAGAACAAAGACACATCATATCAAAATCTCTGGGACACTATGAAAGCAGTACTTAGAGGAAGATTTATTTCATGGGGCGCATTCAACAAAAGAAGTAGAAATCAACAAATAAATGACTTAACACTACAGCTCAAAGCCCTAGAAAAAGAAGAGCAGACCAATACCAAAAGTAGTAGAAGACAGGAAATAGTTAAAATCAGAGCCGAAATCAACGAAATCAAAACAAAAGAAACAATTGGAAAAATTAACAAAATAAATAGTTGGTTCTTTGAAAAAATAAATAAAATTGATAAACCCTTAGCCACACTAACAAAGAGAAAGAGGGAGAAAACTCAAATTACTAAAATTCGGAATGAACAAGGAAACATCACAACAGACACGACTGAAATACAAAACATAATTAGAAGCTATTTCGAAAATCTATACTCCAACAAAACAGAAAACCTCGAAGACATCAACAAATTTCTAGAGACATATGAATTACCTAAACTGAACGAGGAGGACATACACAACTTAAATAAACCAATTTCAAGCAATGAAATAGAAGAGGTCATCAAAAGCCTACCAACAAAGAAAAGTCCAGGACCAGATGGGTTCTCAGCCGAGTTCTACAAAATTTTTAAAGAAGAGCTCATTCCAATACTTCTCAAAATATTCCATAAAATAGAAGAGGAGGGAACCCTCCCAAACTCGTTCTATGAAGCCAATATCACCCTGATACCTAAACCAGACAGAGACACATCGAGGAAAGAAAATTTCAGACCAATATCCTTAATGAACATCGACGCAAAAATTCTCAACAAAATTTTAGCAAATTGCATACAAATATATATTAAAAAGATAGTGCACCACGATCAAGTGGGTTTTATCCCAGGGATGCAAGGTTGGTTCAACATCCGGAAACCAATAAATGTCATTCACCATATCAACAGACTTGAAGTTAAGAATCACATGATTATTTCAATAGATGCAGAAAAAGCATTCGATAAAATACAGCATCCCTTCATGCTCAAAACACTAGAAAAAATTGGGGTAGTGGGAACATTCCTTAACATTATAAAGGCCATCTACGCTAAGCCCATGGCTAATATCATTCTAAATGGTGAAAAACTGAAAGCGTTCCCCCTAAAAACTGGAACAAGGCAGGGATGCCCTCTTTCACCACTTCTATTCAACATCGTCCTTGAGACTCTAACCAGAGCAATTAGACAAACCAAAGAAATTAAAGAGATACGAATAGGAAAAGAAGACAAACTATCCCTGTTCACTGATGACATGATTATATATTTAGAGGAACCTGGAAATTCCACCAGAAAACTTTTAGAACTCATAAGTGAATTCAGTAAAGTAGCAGGTTACAAGATCAATGCTCATAAATCCAATGCATTTTTATACATAAGTGATGAATCTTCAGAAAGAGAAATTAGGAAAACTACCCCATTCACAATAGCATCACAAAAAATAAAATACTTGGGAATCAATCTCACAAAAGAGGTGAAAGACCTCTACAATGAGAACTACAGAGCACTAAAGAAAGAAATTAAAGAAAACCTTAGAAGATGGAAAGATCTCCCATGTTCTTGGATAGGAAGAATTAATATTGTCAAAATGGCTATACTACCAAAAGTGCTATACAGATTCAATGCAATTCCAATTAAAATCCCAATGATGTACCTTACAGAAATAGAGCAAGCAATTATGAAATTCATGTGGAAGAATAAAAAACCTAGAATAGCTAAAGCAATCCTCAGTAGCAAGAGTGAAGCAGGGGGTATTGCAATACCAGATCTTCAACTCTACTACAAATCAATAGTAACAAAAACGGCATGGTATTGGTACCAAAATAGACAGGTAGATCAATGGTACAGAATAGAGGACATGGACACAAACCCAAATAAATACAATTTTCTCATACTAGACAAAGGGGCCAAAAATATGCAATGGAGAAAAGATAGCCTCTTCAACAAATGGTGCTGGGAAAACTGGAAAACCATATGCAATAGAATGAAATTAAACCCCTATCTCTCACCCTACACAAAACTCAACTCAAAATGGATCAAGGACCTCAGAATCAGAGCAGAGAACCTGCATCTTATAGAAGAAAAAGTAGGTCCAAATCTTCAACTTGTTGGCTTAGGATCAGACTTTCTTAACAGGACTCCCATAGCACAAGAAATAAAAGCAAGAATCAACAACTGGGATAGATTCAAACTAAAAAGCTTTCTCTCAGCAAAGGAAACTATCAGCAATGTGAAGAGAGAGCCTACAGAGTGGGAGAATATCTTTGCCAACCATACTTCAGATAGAGCGCTAATTTCCAGAATCTATAAAGAACTCAAAAAACTCTACACAAAGAATACAAATAATCCAATCAACAAATGGGCTAAGGAAATGAACAGACACTTTACAGAAGAAGATGTACAAGTAATCAACAGATATATGAAAAAATGTTCAACATCCCTAGTAATAAGGGAAATGCAAATCAAAACTACCCTAAGATTTCATCTCACCCCAATTAGAATGGCGATTATCAAGAATACAAGCAACAATAGGTGTTGGCGAGGATGTGGTGAAAAAGGAACACTCATACATTGCTGGTGGGGTTGCAAATTAGTGCAGCCACTCTGGAAAGCAGTGTGGAGATTCCTCAGAAAGCTTGGAATGGAAACACCATTTGACCCAGCTATCCCACTCCTTGGCCTATACCCAAAGGACTTAAAATCAGCATACTACAGAGATACAGCCACATCAATGTTCATTGCTGCTCAATTCACCATAGCCAGATTGTGGAACCAACCTAGATGCCCTTCAGTTGATGAATGGATAAAGAAACTGTGGCATATATATATACAATGGAATATTACTCCGCAATGAAGAATGATAAAATTATGGCATTTACAGGCAAATGGATGAAATTGGAGAATATCATGCTAAGTGAGATAAGCCAATCTCAAAAAAACTAAAGGACGAATGATCTCGCTGATAAGTGGATGAGGACATATAATGGGGGGTGGGAGGGGTTAGCATTAGGTTTAGGGTTAGGTTTAGGGTTAGGGATAAGGAGAGCGGTAAGAATGAAGGAAAGAAGGACTGTATAGAGGGAAAAGAGGGGTGGGAGGGGTGGGGGGGAAGGAAAAAAAATAATCAACCATCATTGCCCTATGTAAACATATGATTACACAAATTGTATGCCTTGACTCTATGTACAAATAGAGAAACAACATGTATCCCATTTGTATACAATAATAAAATAAATAAATAAATAAATAAAAAAGAAGCAGACTATAAGCTTGGATTCAAGTCCATCAGAGAGGTATAGTGGAAGGAAGAGTAAACCCCAATGCAGGAAGCACTGAAATCCACCCAAATGAACAAAATTTTTGTTCCCTTGTGTGGGCAGCACCAACTTCATAATTTTGCCAAATTCAATGTCAAAACACAGATCCCCATGTTCACAAATGATTAAGGACTTCAAAGAGATTGCAAGAGAGCATTAAATTGAACATAGGGTCCTTCTAACAGTACCTGGACAACTGCTCAAGTTGCACATGTATCCAAGTTTTGATGTTTTTAATCAGTGAAATGGGGAAAATCAAAATTACATTTGCCTTGTGACCATCATGAATTGAGTAGGGTGATAAATTAAGGTAGTATCTGTTTAAAAAAAGCTTTATGAATTAAAGTTCTTTATCCAGAGCAGAGGCCATGGAAAGCCCAGAAACATAAATAGGTATGTCTCTTGGTTACCCCCAGTCTACGTACAGTAATTTAATAAGAAATACCAAATACTTAACCTATATGTAGTGCTTTATAATTTACAAAAATTGAGGTTTAGCCCATCCTAAAAGATTTTCACTGAATTAATGGAAGCCGATTCACTAAATATAAGGTGGTTTCCTTAATTGGATCCTGAAACAGAAAGAAAACATCAGTGGGAAAACTGCTGGAAATCCATAAAAATTCTAGCATTTAGTTAATAGTTAACACACTGCTGTTAATTTCCTAGTTTTAGCAATGTACCATCCTTATGTAATGGTGCTGGGAAGACTGGAACTCCATATACAATAAAATGAAATTAAACCTCTTATCTCTCACCCTGCACAAAACTCAACTCGAAATGGATCAAGGACTTAGGAATTAGACCAGAGACCCTGCACCTAATAGAAGACAAAGTAGGCCCGAATCTTCATCATGTTGGCTTAGGATCAGACTTCCTCAACGAGACTCCCAAAGCACAAGAAATCAAAGCAAGAATCAATAAATGGGATGAACTCAAACTAAAAAGCTTTTTCTCAGCAAAGGATACAATCAAGAACGTGAAAAGAGGGCCCACAGAGTGGGAGAAAATCTCTTCCACACGCATGTCAGATAGAGCACTTATCTCCAAGATTTATAAAGAAATTACAAAACTTTACACCAAAAATACAAAGAACTCAATCAATAAATGGGCCAAGGAACTGGACAGACACGTTACAGAAAAAGACATACAGGTGATTAATAAATACGTGAAAAAGTGTTCAACATCTCTAGTAATTCGAGAAATGCAAATTAAAACAACTCTAAGATTTCATTTTACTCCAATTAGAATGGTTATTATCAAGAACACAAAGAATAATAGATGTTGGTGTGAATGTGGGGGAAAAGTCACACTTTTACATTGCTGGTAGAGTGGCAAATTGGTTCAGCCACTCTAGAAAGCAGTGTGGAGAATCCTCAGATAACTTGGAATGGACTCACCTTTTGACCCAGCTATCCCACTCCTCGGTTTATACCCAAAGAATCTAAAATCAGCAAACTACAGTAACACAGCCACATCAATATTTATAACAGCTCAATTCACAATAGCTAGATTGTGGAACCAACCTAGATGCCCTTCAACAGATGAATGGATAAAGAAACTGTGGTATATATACACAATGGAATATTATTCAGTCATAAAGAATAATAATATTATGGCATTTGCAGATAAATGGATGGAATTGGAGAATATCATGCTAAGTGAAATAAGCCAATCCCAAAAAACCAAAGGCTGAATGTTTCTGATAAGTGGATGATGATATATAATGGGGGTGGGAGGTGGGAGTGAGAGAAGAATGGAGGAACATTAGATTATGTAGAAGGAAATGAGAGGGAGGGGGTATGAAAAATGGTGGAATGAGGCAGACATCATTACCCTATGTACATGTATGATTACATGAATGGTATGAATATACATCATGTACAACCATAGAAACGAAGTGATGTACCCCATTCGTGTACAATGAATCAAAATGCAATCTAAAAAATAAAAATAAATAAATAATTGAATTTTTTAAATGGTAACATTAGGAAAATCTGGGTGAAGTTTGTGCAAGAGTTCTTTCTCTGTCCTATCTTTGCAAAATTTATGTAAATCTAAACTTGTTTCGAAATAAAAAGTTTACTAGGAAACAATGTGGAGGTTCCTCAAAAGACTAGGAATGGAACCACCATATGACCCAGCTCTTTGACTTCTTTGTAAATTTCCAAAAGAACTAAAATCAGCACATTATAGTGACACAAGCATACCAATGTTAATAACAGCTCAACTCACAATAGCCAAACTGTGGAACCAGTCTAAGTGTCTGGCAACAGATGAATGGATAAAGAAAATGTGGCATACATACACAGTGGAGTTTTACTCAGCCATAAAAACGGATGAAAAAGTGTCATTTGCTGGTAAATGGATGGAATTGGAAAACATCACGATAAGTGAAATAAGTCAGACTCAGAAAAATAAAAGCCAAATGTTTTCTCTCATATGTGGAAGCTAGAAAGAGAAATAAAAGGAATAAAAAATGGATCTCACAAAAATAAAAGGAAGACCAACATAGTAGAGGAAGGGTATTGAGATGGAGGGAGGCAGGGAGGGAATGGGGAAGTACTAGGGAACAAAATCTACCAAATTATGCTATGTCCATGTGTGAATATACTAAAATGAATTCCATCTACATATATAATCATAATGCACTAAAATAATAATAGAAGGGAGATCAGCAGAGCAGAGCAGAGCAAGCAGATGGGGAAGAGAGGAGGGAAGGAAAAGGGAAGGGAATGAGATCAATCAAATTATGCTATGTGCATGTATGAATATGACATAATGAATCCCACTATTATGTATAACTATAATTCACCAATGAAACAAAAGAAAATATGGGATCATCATAATGAATTTATGAAAAATTTAAAATAGAAAGGAAATTTGTTTGAATACATCTTAGCTTTTTATTTAACTTTACTGTGAATGCATATTAGTTGAGGATCACAGGATGAATTAATTTTTCAGTAAAGTGTGACTAAATAAAACCTGTGGGAAAAAAATTTACTAAAAAATGAAACTAGTTCACTTTGACCATAACTAGAAAGAAATAATGATTCTTATTTATGACAAAATAATAAGATTAACTCCATATTAAAATATGGAAACCTAAGTTATCTAGACAGTGGCTTAAATTACATATACCTAAATATGTATGTACATGAACATATACATAAATAGGAAGAAAAAGGGACAGGGAGAAAAACAAACTGGATAAATGAAAATGACTTAAAATTTTGCTGCATATTAGTATTCTACATACCTCTAATTTACCCAAAGTTTCTATTTTAATTCCACAATCTTTTTCCTTTAGCAAGCATCATTTTTTTATTTTTTCCTAATTAACATTTTTCTGATTGCAAGATCAATTCATACTTGTTTTAGAAAATGTATAAACATACAACCTCCAAAAATTATGTATAATCCAATCACTGAAAAATTAACATGGTCAACATTTTGACTCATTTTCTATGCAATATGTACTTTGCCATTTGTGTGTGTATGTAGGCGGGGGAGGGGGGATGCTAGGCAAGTGCTCTACCACTGAACTACATCCCCAGCCCTGATTCATTGTCTACAAAACCTTTTTTGTTCAGGTACATGTGTACATAAACTATATTTTACAATAATTGAGACCATTCTATATTAACCTGTACTTCTAAATGTCTCAAGGACCATTAGTTTCCATGGACAATCAGAACATGGTGTACCATAATCTCCTTCTTAGAAATTTACTCTCTGCAAAACAGTACAGCAAAAGCCATGAGAAGTTCTGTATAACTTTTTAATCATAATTACTAACATATATTAGTTGTACAAATTAATGAGATTTGCTGTGATATTTCTGCATAACATTTTTTGTATATGTGGGACTGGAGATTAAACCCAGGGCCTCATGCATGTTAGGCAAGCATTCTACCACTGAGCTACATCCCCTGCCCTCCATATAGCTTTTTAAATTCATATTTTTATCAACATATGAATTCTGTTATCGCCCAACAGAATAATCCTTTGGAAACTTGTATGAATGGCTCTGTTTCAGATTTTTTTCATGTAACATGGTGTTATGAGTATTTTCACATATTACTATAAATTAATTGCAAATATAATCTTAACAAAATATAAATATTACATAATGAGTGTACCATCATTATTATTTACTATACTAGCAGTGGGTAAAAAATTTCTATAAAGAGACAAATAGCAAATATTTGAGACTTGGAGGTCCCATGATCCCTTTCAACAACTCAAAACTGTTAAAGTGTGAAAGTAATTATAGGCATTATGTAAACACATGAGTGTGACTGTGTTCCAACCAAACTTTCATATAATTTTCATGTGTCATGAAATATGCCTCTTTAAAATTTTTTGACCATTTAAAAATGTTTACCATGTTTAGCTCACAAAAACAGATGGTGGATTATGTTTGTCCTAAAGGCCACAGTTCGCCAACCTGTGTTCTATGTTGCTCCTCAATTAAAAAAAAAAATTACACTAGACATTTGGAGAAATAAGTCTTTGTCCAAATTTCTGATTGATTTCTTTGGATAGATTACTAATAAATATCTAGAATGGAACAACTGGACCAGGAAATATGAATATCAGGTACTGGGTGCATAGTACTACATTGATTTATTGAAAAAATAGACAATGTTCAATGGAACTTTCCAGAAGTGTCTCACTGTTATCATGCCAATTCTGATCATTATCATTCTTTAACTTTTTATAATTTGATACATGAAAATTAATATCATCTTTTACTATGCATTTCTGTGATTACTGGTGAGGCTGAACTTTCTTTTTCTTTTCTTTTTTTTTTTTTTTTTTTTTTTTTTTTTTGAGAAAGGGCCTTGCTCTGTTGCCCAGACTGGTCTCAAACTCCTGGGCTTAAATGATCCTCCCACCTCAGCCTCCTGAATAGTTGGGACTATAGGCATGTGCTACTGGGCCCAGCTTGTTCATTGACCATTTGCATTTCCTTTTTAGTGACTTGTCTGTTGTGTGCCCTCTTCCCATTTGTTACTGAAATATTGTTTGTCTCTTTGTGAAAGCTCATATGAGTTCCTGATATACTAGGCATATTATTCCTTCTTACACCTGGCAAATACTTCTATTTTGTTGACCTTTTAGTTTTATTTTGATATTTTCAGTTGCAGAGAAACTTTTGAATTTTATATGCTGATTATAAATTGATTATACATATAGGCTATAAAATTGATGTAGAATTATGAATTTATAAATTATCTCCATTTGGGTTACTTCCCTTGTTTTTATGTGTGGAAAGTCATTTCCTACTCAGGGATTCTTTGAATAACTGCCCAAATTTTCTATATTTCATCAGACTTCTGTACCTTACATTTAACTCTTCCTATCATCTGGTATTAATTTGGTGTATGGTGTGAGGTAAGGTGCTAAACTGTCTTTTTCCAAATTGTTTTCCCAAACTGTTTTAGCCCAAATGCAATCTTCCCACCACCATTCATTTCATAATCCATCCTCTCCCACCACACACACACACAACTGTTCTTTTATCTTATATAAATACTGGGGTTTAAATATGGGTGAAAATGGTGTGCATCTAGCCAAGCATGGTGGCACATGCCTGTAATCCCAGCAACTCAGGAGGTTGTGTCAGGATATCAAGTTCAAGGCCAATCTCAGTAACTTAGTGAGGCTCTAAACAATTTAGTGACACCCTGTCTCAACATTTAAAAAATAAATAAATTAGGGCTGGGGGTGTGACTCAGTGATAAAGCACTCTGGATCCAATCCCCAGTGCCAAAAGAAATGGTGTGCATCTAATATTGGGGTAAATTTGGGAGGCATATCTAAGCCATCCCATTTATCTGTCTGTTCTTCCTTATGCTTCTTTACACTCAACACTGTTTCAGCGATTGTCATTTTAACATAATTTAAACATCTGCTAGTGTTAAAATGTATGCTAAAAGACCACTCCACTTAATTACTTCTAGTTCTTCTCAGAAGAAATTAAAGGGTATCTTGGGGGTATTTATGTTAGAAAAGACATTCCCAGAATATTAATAAATTACCTACAACAGAAATGATGCACAGATAGTTGACATCAAGTATACTCAGAAAAGTGCCAGATGTGAACAAAAAAAAAAATCTTGTGAGAGTGGGAGATACACACTGTCTTGGGGAAAATTATTTCCCCATTTACTTTAGGCCTGTAGATAATAGTCAATTCTGGATTCTTCCAGATAAATATGCTAAAAAATGTGACTTATACTCTGTGCCTCATCAATCCCAGGTTAGCAATGACTAACCTTGTTGCAGGCCAAATCAGCAGAGTCATAACAGAAAATGTGCTCTATGAGAATGGCATCTCTTTCATTCTTTCCTGGACACCTCCTTTGGTGGGTTGTAAACACAGAAATTTTCAAAAGTGTGTCCACAAGAGAACCAGCAGCAACCATACCCTGGTCAAACCTCAGATTTATCATGTAGACCTGGTGCTATGGTTTCAATGAGTGTTCCCCCAAAGGCCCATATGTAAATGCTAGTTCCCAGAGTACCAGTATTGGGAGGTTCTGTGAACCTTTAAGAGGTAGGGTCTTATGGCATGTCCTTAGGTCACTGGGAGCATGCCCTTGAAGGAGACCCCCAGTCTCTTCCTCATTGTCCCCATCATGATGTTATTGCTTGCTCTGGCATGCTTTCCTACCATGATGTGCCACCTTCACCAAAGGCCCAAAGCAGTTGGACCACCCAATCTTGGACATGAACCTCCAGAACATGGGCCAAAATAAACTTTATTTCAAAAGTGGCCTGTGTCAGGTGTTTCACTGTAGTCATGCAAAACTGATTATTAATACACCTGGATTAATGAATAATGGTCCCCAGGCCAAATATGACCCAGAGTCTTTTTTTGCAAATAAAGTTTTATTGAAGCACAGTCATGTTCTTTAATTTACTGTTGTCTATAAATTTTTTCAAGATGCAATGGCAGAGTTGAATAATGGCAACAGATCATATGACCTGCAAAGCTGGAAATATTTACTACTTGGCCCTTTATAGAAAAAGTTTGCTGATTGTGTCATGGAGCATCTGCTTCCTCACCCTCCACAAGCAAAGGCCTTCACAAATATGCTTCTCTGATTGTAAAGACAGATTATTATTTCTCTTTTACTTTCACCTCAGTAATTCCTGTCTGCTTTTAATTAGAATCAAATCCAGATCTCAGTCATTCATACAGAAGACCAAAGGGTAATGCAGTCACAACTTTTAATTTCCCTCAACTATACTGCAATCAGCTTGCAAATTAAATCTGATTGTCAAAGCCTGAGAAATGCTCGAACTGGGGCCAAAAATAATAAAGGTAATGCAGTTAAGAAAAGGGCAAGGTGCCCCTTCCGTTGTGCTATTTCTGATGCAGAAGAGCTTACACTAAGGTGAGAATAGCAATGTGGAAATGTCCATGTTTCTGGATCTCTAAAATAGATGCAATATTTTTAAGCACATTTCTTCTGTCAGTCTGAAACCTTTCCAGCATAAGAGCTGAGATATGTACAGGCCTTTGCTATCAGCAAAGTAATTGCTGGCTCTAGCCCAAGAGGTTCAGTCCCTGAGCCTTAAATTGAGTGACACTTTGTACCAGTAATCTTGTGTTTCCACAGCAGCAAATGAGAACAGCAACAGACGAAATGATAACGATGTTCTGTGTCTTACACTGCATTTCAGACTTCAGATTTGAAGCATGTAAATTGTTTTGCAAATCCTTTCCTAAAAGTTAATCCATAACATTTGGTGAATAAAATTATAGGAATGCTTTTTGAGTTCTACTTACCAAAAAATGAAGATTCTATATGGGTAAAGGTCCCCCAAATTAATTTGAACTACAGAATGTTTTTGTCATAATCACTTTGGAAGGAACTTTTTCCAAAATATAGTATTTCCTATTAAATGCAAAACATTAGATTTTTCAGTAACTAATGACCATCACTTTGAGCACTAAGAATCATCCCTATCCTCAAGGAATTTACAGTTTAGTCAACATTTTCTGTAAAGAGCTAGAAAATACATAGTTTTGACTTTGTAGGCCACAGACAGTCTTTGTTGAATGCTCTCTGGTTGCAAAGAAATAAAATTATAGTTGAGGATATTAAATGTTTTTGAAGATCCTTGTTGAATCTTAAAAGGAAGGGTAAGACTGTTTTCAAAAGTAAATATACATCTACAATATATATATTTTCAATATATAAAGAACTATGTATCTACAATACATAAAGAACTCTTTTAACTCAACAAAAAGACAAACAACCCAACTGAAAAACTGGGCAAAGGACTTGATCAGATATTCCTCCAGAAAATATACAAGTGATCAAAAAGCACATGAAAAGATGCTCAACATCATTAGTCATTGGGGAAAGGCAAATAAAAACCCCTTCACACCCACTAGACAGTTAGAAAAATATTTTAAACAACAAGATATGGAGAAGATATAGAAAAATTGGAACACTTAAATATTGCTGGTTGGAATATAAAATGATTCAGCTGCTGTGGGAAACAGTTTGTCAGTTCCTCAAAACATTAAACACAGAATTATATGGCCCAGAAATTCTACTCCTAGATATATAACCAAAAGAATTGAAAACAGGCATTCAAACAAGCATATGTACATGCATGTTCATAGAAGCACAATTTGCAATAGTCAGAATATGGAAACAGCCCAGATGTCCCAACAAGAGATATATGGATAAACAAATGGGTGGTATATACATACAATGGAACAGATTCAGGCATAAAATGAAATGAAGTACTGATATTTCTACAATGTGGATAATCCTCAAAAACATGCTAAGTGAAAGAAACCAGACATGAAAGGACAAATATTACATGGTTCTATTTAAATGAAATATACAGAATAGGTAAGTTCATAGAGACAAAAGTAAAATTGATGGTTACTAAGGGCAGGGGGAAAAGGGAAAGGTGCAAACTGTTTGCCAGGTACGGGTTTTGATTATAATGAAAATATTTTGGAATTAGATACTGGTAGTGGTTATACAATATTGTGAATATACTAAGTGCTACTGGAGGGTTCATCTTTTGTGAATTTCACCTCAATTTTTAAAAAATAACTAGAAAAAAAGTAAATATACAGGGTAGTCATAAAGTCAGGAATTATAAATGGGATTTTATCAAATTTCAATATATCAGTGAACCATTTTGTGTGTGTATATTTGTCTGTTTCCAGACTTTTAGTCCACTTTGTAAATGTACTGCCTTTTTACTGTTAAATGTTTTTCATAAAAATTTGAGACATATAGAAAAATGTCATAACTGAAATATATTAATCCTTGACCATTTGCTAACAGTGTACTAAAATGGAACAATCCATACACATGTGAATCTTCATAATGATCCTATGAGCTAGATACTACGACTATGCCTATTTTTAAAGATGAGGAAATAAAAACTGAAAGAGATTAAGAACCAGTTTTAAAGATAGCAACTAGCATATAGTAGAGCTCAAATTTGAAACTCCATAGTCTGACTTTCAAAATCTGACTCTTAAATACTACCTGTCATTGCCTTGAAAAAAAATTGTATCTCTAATTCCCTAATTCTACTTCTCAGAGGAAAACATTTTCAGATTCATTTTAAAAAATGAGAACCTCACATAATATACCATGTCTATAGATTAATTTTGTCTGCATAAGACGTCACTACAGAACTATAGCATTTAATTATCCAATTCCCTAGTGTTGAGCACTAAAGTTGTTTCCATTTTTCACTATTACAGTGTCACATTAAAACTTCAAATAACTTTGTTTACTTGTTCCATTATGTTGTTGGGATAAATTTCTGGAAGGGGAATTGCTTGGGCAAAAGATGTGCCTATTACTTAGAGTAATGAATGTTGCTAAACTTGTTCACCCCAAATTTTGTATGAATTTAGATTTCCACCACTAACACGTAAGAGGGCCTCTTTCTTCATACCATCATCAATCCTGAGCATTGTTAATCTTCTTAATCTCTGCCAACTGATCATTCAAAATGTATATCTTATTATTTAAGTATGCATTTCTTTCACTATTAACCAACTTAAGCATATACTCACATGTATGTATTGGTTATTGAACTGCTTTTAAGAATTGCTTAAGTCTATCCTTTCTATTCAGATATTTGTTTTATTGATTTGTAAGACTTGTTTCATATACAGCTATTAACCCTGTCCATTTTTTTTTTTACTATTGTATACATTGCAGCTTTTGCCATAGACTATTTATGGCATTTTGGGTTGCCTTTAAGGTTTCTTCTACTTTGTGATGAAGTAAAAGCTCTCAATATTTTATTTTAATATTTCTGACATAAGTGCTATGCTTTAAAGAGGAGCAGTTTGGTGGGGTATTCATCTCAAGATTATGAATAGTTTTTCATTTTTCCAGGAAGATTTTACTTTTCCTAATTAAGTCTTAGTCCACCTGGAATGGATGTTTGTGTACAATAAAAAATTAAGACTAACTTTAGAAGTGTTCTATAGGAGAATAACAGAAAAGTTTATCACTGAATTTTGCTTTGTGTTTGATTGGTTTGTTGGTTGGTCAGCTTGGGTTTTAAAATTTGGTTTTGTGTTTGTTTGCTTTTTAGAGGAGTGAGGTTTTTATTTTAATTTTTCAATTTATCTTTTTGCATTTGATTCTATGGAGAAAGGTAATAATTGCAGAGCCAAAACAGAATTGATCAAAAAGTGAAGTTCATAGTCTAATATTGTGGCCTCTTTCCTTTCCATGGGTATCTTTCATGACTAGATATTTGGTACAATATGAATCAAACAATAGTGTATAGCTATAGTTGTGAATAATGCCTAAGGGGTGACACTATGATGATCTGAGCATTGACAACACTTACCAACAATCCAGATTTATGACCACTTGACCAAGTCTCATGGGACAGGGTCTGGGACCAAGTTGGCTTGGTCACCCTCAGAGTTGTTCTTAGGTTATTGTGCAGTCAGTGAGGATACAATGTTGACTGACAAGTTGACCCTCACTCATGGCAATTCCCAATTCATAGGTTTCAATAAGTAGTTGGAGAAAGAGCAATGAAATAATAAAGGTTCTCAGGGACCACAGGAAACACCTAACTCCCCAGAACTGCCAACTCCCTTGACTGGAATTGTCACACAGGACTAGGCAGACCTGTGAAGAAGTGAACCTGTCAGTTTGGCACATCTGGCCCAACTGGCAGATAGAGTTTGTGTGTTTCTCCTTTCCTCCTTCATTTTATTGCTCCTCCTATAAGATTTAGTACCAACCCATTCTTAATTCAGTAGACTTGCCTTCTTTTGATGAAAATACTTTGTAAAAGTATTGGAAAACTTTGTATAGGCTTACGTGTTGTTACAGATTGAATTGTGTCCCCAAAATAAATATATTGAAGTATTAACCCCGAATACCTGTGAATGTGACCTTACTTGGAAATAATCATTATAGAGGTAGTCAAGATGAGGTCATACTGGATTAGTGTGGTCCCTTTATCCAATATGATTGGTGTTTTTATAAGAGGGAAATGGGAGCACAGGCACAAACAAAGAGACAATATGACCACATGAAGACAGGCAAAGATTGGACTTTTTCTGCCACAAGTCTGGGAATGTCTAGGGCTCAGAAGCTAGGAATAGACCAGGAAGGATTCTTCTCTATTGTCTTTAAAAGAAACAAGACCCTGCCAATACTTAGATTGAGGATTGGTACACTAGAATTGTGCAAGACTGGATTTCTGTTTTTTTTAAGTTACCAAGTTTGTGCCATTTTGTTACAGCACACACCAGAATCTAATACATATATTTACAACCAATCTTCCATCCTTGCCCTCACCACGTGCACCACAAACATGAATAAAAGGACAAAGTTGGGTCCTATATCTGCAACACATAGGACAATGCCTAATGTATAGTTGGCATCCAACAAATATCTATTGCAAAGAGATGATTATAAAAAACTTTGGCTGTGAACCTGAGAAGATGCCAATGCTATGTCCTATACTATCCACCCCTCTCCCTCTTACCTCTTTTCATGTCCCTTGACTCTTTATAAATCTGTCTCAGAATCCTTGCTGGAAAGCTTGCCACAGCTGCCTTAACTGCTTCAATATAGCTAGAACTGTGTTGTGCAATTCAGTGGTGACTGGCCATATGACTGTTGTGCACTTAAAATATGCCTAGTGCATCTGAGGAACTGAATTTTTTTCCATGCTGGGGATTGAACCCAGGGCCTTGTGCTTGCAAGGCAAGCACTCTACCAACTGAGCTATCTCCCCAGCCTGAGGAACTGAATTTTTAATTTTATTCCATGTTAATTAATTTAAATGTAAATATAAAAGTAAATGCTTGATTCAGTTAAGCATGCTTCAAATATCTTGGGTATGTGAATACACTTTGTCAACTGTAATTTTTATGAAATCTAAATATGAACTCAGTATTTTGAATAAAAATTGAATGTCCAAATTGAGATGTGTTTTGAATGTAAAGTACACACTGGGTTTTAAGGACTTAGTATATAAAAAAAGAATGTAAATTATCTCCTTGATCATTTTTACACTAATTAAATTTTGAAATGTTCCTGGAGCTCACTTCATGTAGCCAGCAATTATGGACTGTGGGAATACAGGAGTGGGGGCATGGTAGCTCCTCTGCCTTCAGGCCTATAGGCTCTGAGGCTTCATTCATCCTCCAGAGCTCCCTAGGGATGAGGCTGAGAGAGGCTGAGGTTTCTGTGCCCTGTTCCTTTCCTCCCCACCTCTGCAGCCATCCCTTCCTTAAAAAATCACTTGCTTGGCCAAGCACCATGGTACACACCTGTAATCTCAGCGGCTCGGGAGGCTGAGGCAGGAGGATCTCAAGTTCAAAGCCAACCTCTGCAAAAGTGAGGCACTAAGGAATTCAGACCCTGCCTCTAAATAAAAATACAAAGTAGGGCTGGGGATGTGGCTCAGTGGTTGAGAACCCCTGAATTCAATCCCCAGTACCCCCCCCCCAAAAAAAAAAACACTTGCTCTCAAATTCTCATATAAGAGTTTGCCTCTAGGGAATCTAAGTTCTGACAGACTTTGCTATTACTGCTTTTAGATAATTATTTCATTTATTGAGCAGGTGTGGTACTGGGTATTCATGCCATGAAACAACCCCTGTATCTTCCTTGGTTTGCAGCAGAGCAGCCAATGATTTGCTTAGAACAAAAAGCACAAATGTAGAAGAGTGGTCATAATTTGCAGAGCAGAGTATTTGCATTAAGGGAGTGGTGTGACACATCTTCAGTAAGAAAGGCTCCTGAGATACAGAATTACCCAGCCATTGCGCACTGTTTTCAGCATTATTCTGGCTATCAGAGGATGTTCCCTAGGATTTAAAAATGACAAAGGCTTCATTTGTTGCCTTTTAGCCAAAATATTCCTAAGGTGAACATAAAGTCCTCATATATGACCATATGTGACACAAAGGAACAGAGTCATTTATTTTGCCCTAATGGAGTAAGTAAAAGAAACACCTCAGAAAACTATACCAAGTGCAAAGGCACAGTGCACTCTTTCATTCTCCTTAAAAGACACATTTTATCCCAGTGAATAATACCAGTTATCCTAGAGAGAACTGAAGAGGAAAAAATTCCTCTTTTTTAAGCAGGCAATTGGATCATCAAAGAATTTCTTTGATTCCCAAGAGTCTGCTTGAATTATAGAATTATGTCTTAACGCCCTTCACTCCTGTCATCATCCTGAACATCGTTTTTTCTCTCTTAAAATGAAAGCCCACTTTTCCCTTTTCAACACCAAAAGTTAGCAGCTGTCCCCACATGAAGGTGAAAATGCTGAACAAAACACTTTTAAATTAGCCATAGGCATATTTTATCTAAATGATGACTACTTACCAAGTTTTAGTTGTGTTCATTTAATAAGTCTATACTTTTGGAAACTTGGAACATATCCCATAGAAACCATATGATCCAGTGGCAAAATAATCAAAAGACCTATTTAACCCACTGTCTACACAAATACAATATGAACAGTATCATTATAACTCCAACTAAATTACACAAATTTCTATGGAAAATTTGTCCAGAATGTTCATATGATATGCCCCAAATCTGACTTCCTGGCAGTGGCAGCTTGAAACATAAGGGCCATAGGGATGCACTGGACATGTAGTCCAGGGTATGAAAAGGTTGCTAACCATTTACATCTGAATAAGTATTATATAGATTCTTTTTAAGTTTATTTTGGAATACATATTAAATTTTCAAGGTTCAAAATTCAGTTACAAAAGGATATATGGCAAAAATTTCTCCCTTGTTTCTACCCCTCTTTTCCCCTCCCATGTTATTAGTTTCTTGTGTATCACCCTAAGGTTTTCTCCATGCAAACATGAATCCTGTTTTTCTTCTCTTTATGTCCATATTGTATACATTGTAATGCCCCTTGCTTTGTTTCACTTAATGGTCCATTTTAATCAGAGGCCATGAGTAAGATCTTTGAACTTCAAATGTAATGCAGTGCCATAACATGAGTTTCCTAAAGTGACATCCACAGTACAATCAATATGAGAATCACCAAAAGCAGATGCCTGAGCCTGGCCTACACCTAGAGAATCAGAAGTATATCCACAGGGAAATGTCAGATCTGAGGATGTGGGGAAAAGAACATTGGCTGTGGGATCAAATAGATCTGAGTGAGACCCAAATCCTGTTTGTGTATGTGCCTTGTGGCACTCTCATCTGGACAGTGGGGACAATGGCATCTACCTTTCTATATCCCTGGGAGGAACAGAGAGAAGTTGCATATTCATATTCAAAACAATCTCAGAAATTGGTTTATGAGCTCCTAGGGACCCACATCAGCAGGTTAGCTGCCTTTCCACTCCTGTCTCTGCTCTGTAGTAGAGTTTCCTTCACCTACCAAGTAAACTGCTTGAATTCAAGTTCTTACCTCAAGAGACTTGTTCTGGGGGAATCTAAGCTAAGCAAACACCTTTTCATAACAGGAAGGATATAGAAGGAGGTTGTAAATTTGAAAGAGGGAATATCTATACAGCATTAGAAAATTGCCAGGCTTAAACTAAATACTATGCATTTATTATCATTAGCACTATTATTACTATGATGAAGAGCACTACATCTCCATTTTCAGTGACGGCAACCTCACTATTAATGATTGTCCCAAAATGCATCCTACCTTGCTTCACTAAGGAATAGCTTATTCACCAAGCAATGGGACATGGCCTATCAGTTCCATCCCTGTAGGCTGCAGCAGGCATTTACCCTTGGCAATTGTTCTGAGAACTTCAATCACATGTATCTGAATTACATTATTTTGTTGTAACCATTCTCCAAAGCCTTCACCCTCTTTCCTCTCAGTCAGATTTGAGGCATGCACTATTAATTAAATGACAACATTATTATGGTCATTAATTGAATTACTCCATAGCTCCTGCCTGCAGTAATTAACATCTATCAAAATACAAGAGGAGGAGTTGTGTTGCCTTTATTACACATGGTTTGGTTTTGTGGTTTTGATCAAGTTAAATAGAATCTAACTAACAAGTGGTTGAATTAAGTGAAAGTCATTGTACTTATGTTGCCCTTTTTTGTTTCCAGGCACAATTGAACATTGAGAGTTCACTTTAGAGTCTACATATTTTCCCTTAACAAACTTCCTCCTCTGCAGTACAGAGACTGTGCTTTTACACTGATGAACAGCATTCTCACCAGACTATATTCAGTAGATGTTTTGCACACAAGAAACTATTTAAAAGTAAGTCAAAAACAACCAATTAAATCTAAAAATGATTCTGTAGCCACCATACCAATTATAGGCATAACCAAGAAGAAATTTGTGTGCAAAAATACTCATAAAATCATAATCATGTCAGAGTAGGTCGATAGCTATCAATTGTTATTAGTGTAAAGCAAAACAGTAATGCAGGGAAGCACTGAGCAGGCCAAAAAATTAATCGAAGGGAAGTTTACTCATGAATAGGCAAACAGATTGACTCACATAAACAGACATACAATTGCATGCAGGGAAATCAGTAAGGAGAAGACATACCAATCAAAAAATAAAAGAACTGTTCCCCAGTGCAATATCCCCACCAATATTTGGAGCATTTTGAACCAAAAAGACTAAATTAACTCTGTAACAATATTTGTGATATCTGTGGACCTTAACAAAAACAGATTACATTTCCTTTTTACCTAAATCTACACATAAACAAAACTTGCCTTAGGAATGTCCCATAGACATTATTCCCTCTCCTTACCTCCTTTAAACACTGTTCCCTCACCCCACGTGTACAAATACACGTCCAACAGTAGCCCTCACTCACTGGTTAGCTAAAAGCCGCACAGAACTTGTTCAAGTTCAGATTACCAGGGGTAGAGTCATTTGTGGGTTTTGTGTCAGATAATGAGAGTATCCACTTCACTCCCATTAAGTATCCTGGTTTCAGGGGTTGGGGACAGGAATGAGGAGATGTTGGTCAAAGTGTACAAAGTTTCAGTCACACAAGAGAAATAAGTTCTGGTTATCAGTATAGCGATTATAAATAGTAACGTAGATTTTAAATGCCCTCACTACAAAAAGAAAATAAAAATTTGAGGTGTTGGATATGTTAATTATCTTGATTTGATCATTTCACAAAGAATACATGCATCGAAATATCTATATTGTACCTCATAAATATATACAATTTTTAAAAGTATCTTGGATTGTCAAAGTATTCAGTCCTATTTAATCCTATTGTATCCACATTAAAAAGAATGCCAAAATATATATTCATTCTCTTCTGATCTGATATAATAAAGGGTTCTGAATCCCAGTCATCATTCCTGAACATCTCCAAATTTCCTTTGGAAGTACCTCTCAGATGCTCCCAGAGTATGGCAACCTTGTGAAATAATAGGAGAAAAGGGGATTGGGAGACAAGAGAGTAAAGGAAGGAGAGAAAGGGACAAGGGAAGGGGAGGGAACCCTAATTCATGTATCATGCAATGCTGTAACCCTCTATTTTGAACACCTGGTCATCATAAGAATTTTTTTTTTTTTTTTTGCGGTGCTGGGGATTGAACCCAGGGCCCTGTGCTTGTAAGGCAAGCACTTTACCAACTGAGCTATCTCCCCAGCCCCCATCATAAGAATTTGAAATAATGTATACAAGCTTCTTGACATGATAGTTCCTCTTTTCACTTAAAAGATAAATGACAATCTGGTAGATATAAGAAGGCATAGATGATACAATGCCTTTATTCTGAACTAAATACAAGGCATCATTATGAAGCTGAGGTGCTCCATGCTTAATTTTGTTTAATGACAGGAGGTTGTTCTTAAAGACAATAGAGTTTCACACAGGCAAATGTCTCTTTAATTTCATCACAGGCAATAGAACATCTAAACTATAAAACATCAATGAAGGAGCAATAGGATCAAGTGACTAGAAGAACATTCTAAAAGTCAGTAACCCCAACTTGTTCTCAACATAGTAGTCTATCTAGCTTTTACCTGCCACAAAAGGATCCTCTAAGTAATCAGTCATCAATGAGATAAAGTTTTGAAAGAAATTGGCTAAAGGAAGTGATGGAGGTTCTATAATTACAGATAACCAGAAGATAATAACCACCCCTCCTGAGTGCTATGGATGTGACTCTTCTGAGCCAGCTAATTTTTCAAGTTATTTTCTAACCATATAAACTCAATAATTCATTGGAACTTTGAAATTCCCTGTAGGCAACATGCTAATACAAATGTTAAGCATTAAATGAGTCCAGGGAAAACATGACCTTGTATAGACATAAATTTGTAAATGACCAAATATTAAAAAGAAAAGAAGCTCACTGGTTCAAAAGAATAAACACAATTACTTGAGAAATACATATTCATTGGAGAAATCTTGGTAAATAGATATCTCAAATGAAGCATCCAATTCCAACAAGGTTAACATTTTGGCTTATGTCTTAGTGTATAATTGGAAGAATTAGGATGTAGGTATACATCCATGTAAACTCTACCCAAATCCAGGAACTACAAGATTTCCATTCCCCCAGAAGATTCCCTTAGGGCTCCTTTCCAGTCAGTCTCTACCCTCTATAGGCAACCACTATTCTGATTTCTATCACTGTAGATTATTTCTTCCTGTTCTTGAACTTCATAAATCTTCACACATCATCTTCATGAAATTCACTCATGTTCTTGCATGTTGTGCATGTTATCACAGTTTATTGTTCATTTTTATTGCTGAATCATTTTCCACCACACAGATATAGTAGTATTCCATGGCTATGCCACATTTTGTTCAGTCAGTCTCCTATTGATAGCTGAGGGTGAGTAGAATCTAGAATGGATAGTACAGAAGGCAGCTGATAAGCATGAGTTGTAGCCAAAGAACAGCTATAGGGGTGAAGACCGTAGTACTCACTAACCTTCCTTTGTCCATGAGGGGGTGAGGGGGTGCACACACGTATTTGTATTCTGGAGATTGAACCCTGGGGTGCTTTACCTCTGAGCTATTCTGCCGTCCTTTTATTTTATTTCATTTCCCCTAAATTGCTGAGGGCCTCACTGAGTTGCTGAGGCTGACTTTGAACTTGGCTATTGTCTTGCCTCAGCCTCCTGAGTCTCTGAGATTACAGGTGTGTGCCACCATGCCCAGTATAACCTTCCTCTTAAAAGTTTTTATAGGAATAACTGGGCATGGTGGTGCATGCCTGTAACCCCAGTTTACTTTATTATTATTTTTTGGTTATTCATTTTTTTCTTCTACATAAACATTAGAATACTGTTTTATTTGTCCCATAGTACAAAGAGGTATAGATAAAAATTATAGTATGCATACTGAACTTAGAAACTATGCAAATTTCACGTTGTACCACTTCAGCCTTTTCATTTCTTGTAGTGCAATTCTGTCTGGAACAAATTCCCTCAACTTCTGTTCATCTCAAAATATGGTTTTAATTGTTTTCCTTTTATTTTTATTTTTTATCTCTGGATATAGATTCCATTTTTAAGGAGTTTTTTTTTTTTTTTTGCTTGTTTTGGTTTGGTTTTTGTTGTTATTGTTGTTTTACTAGATACAGAATTCTGGGTGGGTTTGTTTTTTCTTTCAGTATTTTAAAAATAGTATTGCATTGTCTCTAGGTCTTTATTATTTCTGATGAGAAGTCAGCCATCATTTGTACTATTGTTTTCTGACATATCTTCCCACCATCTGCTTTTAAGATTTTTCTCCTTACCTTTAGCTCTCAGCAGTTTGACTATGATGTGCCTACATGTGGTTTTTACCATATTTTTCCTGCTTGATGTTAACTTGATTTCTTAAATCTGTAAATTGATGGATGATCTTTGCCCCTGGGAATTTTGCAGGCATTATTTCTTCATATTCTTTTTTCTTTTGCTCCTTTCTTTCCAGTACTTCTCAAACACCAGTTACTCATACATAAGATCACCAGATAACTGTCCCACCTGCCACTGAGAACTGTTTATTTTTGCAATCTTCTTTGCTCCCTATTCTTCAGTTTGAACAATTTATATTGGTTTGGCTTCAAAATTCATTGATCCTTCTGGGTATGATGGCACACACCTGTAATCAAAGCTACACAGGAGGACGAGGCAAGAGGATTGCAAGTTTAAGACCAGTCTGGACAACTTAGCAAGACCCTGTTAAAATAAACTCTTTAAAAGGTTGGATATGTAGCTCAGTGGTAGAGTACTTGTTTAGCATGTGTTAGGCTCTGGGTTCAAATCCCTAGCACTGGAGAAAAAAAATTACTGATCCTCTTTTCTGTCAATTCCAACCTGCTATTAAGCCCATCCAGTGAATTTTTCATTTGGTTCTTTTTTATTGTTTTTATTTTTCTTCTTTGGTTCCACATCTGTTTGTTATGGTATCTTTTTCATATAAGTTCTTTGGCATGACTATAATAGCTTCTTTAAAGTATCTGTCTGTCTGTAAACTTGGGTCTATTTCTATTCATTGCTTTTTCTTTTCTGTCCTTAGGTCACATGTTTCTCCCTTTTTGTTTATCTCACAATTTTTATTATATATTGAACATTGTAGATGGTATACTTTAGATATTCTGAATTCTGTTATCTTCTATGAAATATTATTGATTTTTGTCTTAGCAGGTATTTAAATTACTGACTTATAGATAATCTCAAACTTATGGAAGTTTGATTTTACATTTTGTCAGGGTGAATCTGTTTTGTACTTAGTCTTAAGATTAATCTTAGTCCTGTGACAAAGTTGTAATGCCCTGGGCATGGCCTTTCTGGAATTTCAAAAGAAATCCCAAAGTACTTACTAGGCCCACATAACTTGGCAGGACCCTATTTCCCTTCTTGGAGAGGGGCTTAAATTCCCACTCACATTTTTCAGCTTTTCACTGTTGCCTTCCACTGGTATTCTTGGATTTTCCTTGGTGCAAGTTCAATTCAGGGATCAGGCTGGGTTTTAAAAAATTTTTTTTAGTTGTAGATGATCAAAATATCTTTATTTTATGTATTTATTTTTATGTGGTGCTGAGAATCAAACCCAGTGCCTCACAGGTGCTAGGCAAGTGCTTCACCACTGAGCCACAACCCCAGCCCCGGACTGGGTTTTAAAGGAAGGATACATACAAAAAAATAACAGAATGAATCAAAAACAATTACCCTAGGTAAATGTATGGTTACATGAATGGTATGCCTCTACTTCATGTACAGAGAAACAAGATGTATCCCATTTGTTTACAATAAAAATGAATTTTAAAAAAGGAAGAATACATACAGATTTGTATGAATATATGAGCTTCATACATAGGATTTAATAGATTATATACCCTTACCTCTCTGACTTCCTCCTTTCTAGGATTTTACCATTCAAATTCCAGCAACTCTTGCATCTCCTAACTTGTTCCTCTGACACCTCTAGCCAATATAACATCAGCTTTCGGCTTAAATTTTAGCCATGACTGGTGAATGCCTTCAGGGGAGTGCTATATAAACTTGGATTTCCCCAGTGCAGTTCCCTTCTTTCAAGGGTCAAATCCAATTTCTGCCTCATTTATGTCACTCTCTTTCACCTTCGAATAGTTATTTTTGTTAATATTATGTGAAGCCCTTACACTTTATGTCTATAGGAGGGTTAGTCCAATCCAAACTACCCTGTCATAACTAAAACTGATCTCTGTGCACATAATTTGGTAGCTTGCTTTGTCCACATAACAATTTAGCTTGAATGTCTTCTTGTGTAGTTAGGATTTTCTTCTACAATATAATTTTTCAGGTTCAAGCACAACTTTTCAAATGAACTTCTCATTACATTTGCATCTGAATCATGGAAACTGCTGAAATACCCAACTTTAGATTTTTAGAAGATTATGATGACAGTCTGATTCACAACACCATAGAGATGGCAAGAAAATATTAAGTGACCTTTGTGAGAAGCCAGAACTTCACAAACTATTCCACTGAGAGAAATAGCTTGTGTGATTTCTGTCTCTGGCTCTACTCTAACTGATATACCAACCATAAGGATATTCAAAAAGTGTGAATCAGAGCCAGGCACGGTGGCGCACGCCCATAATTCCAGTGGCTCCGGAGGCTGAGAGGAAGATTGCGAGTTCAAAGTCAGCCTCAGCAACAGGGAGGCACTAAGCAACTCAGTGATACCATGTCTCTAAATAAAATACAAAAAAGGGCTGGGGATGTGGCTCAGTGGTCAAGTACCTGGGAGTTCAATCCCCAGTACCAAAAAAAAAGTGTGACTCACGTTCTAAAGAGAACCTCTCTTCAAAAAGTCAAAAACTCCTATGCACCTTTCAAAATCAAAAACTCCTATGCACCTTTCAGATATTTTCCCATTTCTCAGCACATGCTCCCTTTACCCAACTGCATTTATCTTGTGGGTACTTGAGGTAAAGGTGTAGGAAGAAGAAAATTGACAGTAATGGCAACTCTACCACACATCAGAGTTCACCATTACTTTATGTTTCAAACACACTCTATGATTTATAAAGAGTAAAACAAGAACGTTTGACAGGATGCACTAAGTCTGTGGGGGAACTCTTCATATACAATACTGACTGATAAACACCCTATCTATTCACAGACAAACTGGGGTGCTTTGCCTAATACACTCTCTGGCAACTCTCACCACTTAGAGTAGATAAAGATTTCAGGCATTAGTCATCAGGTCTGACAAGATTTATATTCAGGTTTTTAAAAAAATTCTAGGCAGCCCCATCTCCTGGAAAAGAAACTATCTCTTTACAGTTTATGCCTGTGTTTATTATTCACCACGGAAAGTCAACAGCTGAAATGAAATGACTACAAAATGAGGCTTCTCTTTAGTCATCAGAATGTGGGACACAGTTTTTCCTGGATTATCATTCCACTATTGGAGTTTCAGAAGTGGAGTTGCAATTGTCTTTACCCAGAACACCTGAGCCCACACATTAAAAACCTAAGCATTCTAGAAAATATGAGATTCCCCAGGCCTCAAATCATTAAATAGTCAGTGCCAAAATCTGCAAGGATCCCACTGCAGTTCTCCATCACTCAAATAGAAGTGCTGACTGAAAATACAAGTAATAAATTTGATAAATTATGCCATGGCACTTACACTAAACTCTTTTAATAGGAAGCATATATTTTGAGGGACAAAAGGCATGTTTATCTTTATTTCAGTCAACATACTGTTACCCACATATGCTGATGAGTAGCTTGAAGCAAACACCTTCACCACCACCATCCAGAGGTAAGGAAGCCGAATTGCAGGGGAAATGGTAATTGTGTTTTGTCTTATTTAGGGAGGAATAAGACACTTTTCATTTGAATCTTCAAATCTTAAGTTGTCATATCATTTTTAAGGAAAATCAGACATCCACCTAGGGGGCCCTAGAGTTCTTACTGTGTTTTGCATTTCCTTTCCTTTGCATGTCCGTTGCCTGTACTCTGAATTTTTCAGGAGCTATAGTCAAAGCCCTATAATTCTAGAAATTGTTCCATCCTGCTCTCAGGAATAATTGATTCTTATGTACAAGAATGATCTACAGGTACTCACTTAGCAATAAGAAGGAGACTAGAATAAATAAGAGAGATGCAAAAAAAGTACAAGTAACATTTCAGTCAAAGGCAGAATGTATTCAATAGAAAATTCATGGCATTTGCAAAGCAGGAGTAATAAATACAATTGGATAAGAAGGCCACTACAGGAGAGGCAAGGGCAACTGATTGGGTGAACGAGAACCCCAAGTCAGTGAAAACAGTGGAGCACTGTAAAATAGTTGATCAGATCATCAGTATAAGGCAATGAGTTATAAGAGAGAGAGAAAATCTGAGAGTTGGTTGTGGATAAAGATGAAAGACAAACCTGCTGGACATTAGACAGCACCCTAAAATACGTGCTATACTACCAAAAAATAGTTTGCAACAGTTCACTGTTCCTAAAAGTGATAGCCATATGTAATTGAGAGAATGGACAGAAGTAAAGACCTCATGTCACCAAGAAGTTTCTGGGGCCTGTCTGAGTCTCCAGTGTAAAATCATATAGCTATCAAATAATGTCTGGAAGAAGATTCCCCCACTAAAAGGAAGAAGTATGGCATTTAGGGAGTACTTTACTGTGAGCCGAGAGCTTTACATGTTCCTTCACTTAATCTTGCCTAAGAATGGAAAAGGAGTATATTAATTTTAAAAATATGAAACTAAGGTTCAACTATTATTTATTAAGCTCTTATTATGGGTAAGCACTCTGCAAAGCATTATCTCATTTTATCTTCACACCAGCCCTGCCAGTAGGTATTAACTTCAGATTTCATGTCATGCAGGTATCAGCTGTGATGAGCCTTCCCTTCAAGATCTATATAAGTTTTTTATGAAAAAACAATGCTAAAAAAAAAAAAACAATGCTAGCGAAAACTTTCTTAGGGCTTACTTTCTCATGGTTTCCTCTGCCTCTTGAGCACCTGCTTTAACTGTATTAGTTTAGCTTATTATCTGATCAGTCCATGCTTTCCCTTCTCCATTCAATACCACTGTAAACATTAGGCCTATTCCATTTGGTAAATTCATGCACATACACAAATCCAACCACATCATTTGTGTTTACAGCAATTTTACCAAAGGTTTAGAAAGACAGGGGTTTACAACACAGTAACACAAGTAACTTAAAACTAATATTCATGCTCCCTGATCCCAAGAGTTCTTGTAGCCACCCCAACATTCCATGTGGACCCCAACATTTCTTACTGGCTCGTCTTTCCACCTCTTCCATTACTCCTTCTCACTCCAGGCCAAAAACAAATGATTCATTTCTGCCATGTTCTCATAGAAAATGACTTGGCCCTTCCTGTGTTTTGCATTTTATTTCCAGAGCCTTTTCTGTGACCTAGAGTGTGATGACCAAATTACCCATCAAGGTATTTTCCCAAACAAAAGCAGTTCTGTACCTAGCAAAAATTCTGGTGCTAGCACATAAGAAATAACAGGTGAGGGAACCAAGGTTCAGAAAAATCCAGAAACTTGCCCCATAAGTGACAGAGTTTAGGCGCAACTGTCCAATATAGAAGTCACTAGTCTCATGTGGCTTCTCAAATTGTAGTTAATTAAAATTAAATACAATTAACACTTCACTTTGATCCCACTAGACACATTTCAAGTGCTCAAGAGCTCATGTGGCAGGTGACCATTATACTGAACAGCACAGAGGTAGAACAGTTCTATCAGCCCAGAAACTTTTATTGGGCAAATGGTGCTTCTGCAAACATGATGGGGTTCCCAGACTGCTATCTCTTGCCTGTGTGTCACCAATGGAGTTGGTGACATGTTCATCTCATTCTTTTTATGTTGCACTGCCATCTGCTGTGCCATTTATAAATGAGAAGAAACAGTGTAGTTACAAGTACAGAGTTTTTGAACAAAGCAGCTGATTTTCTGTGCCATCTGAGTGAAGTCTGTCTCTCGCTCTGCACAGGTGGGTCCTGTCTTCAGGTGAAGAAATCGTCAGAGTGAGTTCTGCTGATGTCTCTACCCACCTGGATGCCTGTTGAAACTGCTTATCTTTGGAAACAAGGAGCTTATTTCCTAATTAAAGCACTGGCTGCTTTATGAACTTTAGGGAAGCAGCAGGTCTTTTAAAGAGTGCTTGTTTTTCCAGCTCTCCTCCCCTCACCTTTAAATGAGAAAGCATACCTATCTCTAAGAGAAAGTGCTCTTATTGGCCTTGCATTCATAATGATGCCCTCTGGAACAGTTCTCTTTGCATCTTCTCTTGTGCTCTCTAAATTTTCTTGAATTCTCTAATCCAGTTATTCAAACTGCCACCATTTCTCCACTTTCAGTTTTTAATGCCTTTAAGCCAGTGGTTCTCAATGTGCCTGTACATTGCACTCTCCCAGGAAGCTTGGGAAATAGATGATCAGCACCACTGCCAATCAATGACAGCAGAATCTCTGGGAATGGGACCTGAGCTTCCCAGGTGCAGGGGACAGAGGTCAGGCACCACTGCCTTAAATGGAATGATGGCACTGTAGAGATTCCTAAACCTGCCTGTGATAAGTATTGCCTGAGGAAGCTTTGTGAAAATACAAATTCCTGGATCCCTTGCCACTAACTAAGTCACAATCTCCAAAGTGAGTTCACGCTATTTGTATTTTTTCTGAAAAGTCACAAGAAATTCCCAAGGGAAGACAGCATCATTACCATGCCTAGAGACACTTGTCACCCTTCGGGGACCAAGGCAAATTTGCCCAGATAAATCTGCTTTTCTCTCCTGTTTGTTGGGTCCCCTGACACAGTTTACCATTCCCCTCAAGCACTGTGCAAACATAGTAGCTCCACACTTGGTTCTCACTCTGCCCAACACCACAAGGCCTCCCTGCCTCCACCATGTTTGGAAACTGAAATTAAAGTTGGGGGTCTAGAAAATCTTCAGTTTGAGAATCCTTATGCAATGAACCTTTTCTGTTCATAATGTAAATTTGCCTCAAGATTAGGCTTCTTTCTCCCTAACACCCAAGCCATCTTGGAATTGAATCCATAATCCCAGCAACTTGCCTTATGTGCAGTAAATACCCAATAAATTAATATAAGTGTGCAGAAGTGTGCCTTCTTCAGAGTTTGAGATCCAAAGATTTTTTTAAAGGCCTGTTTTTTAACTGTAAAAAGAAAAACTCCCTTTTGTGACAATCAAATTACCTCAGTGGCACATCTTTGCATACAAAAGAGGTAAAGTAAAACTTAGGGAAATTATTGAAATTAGCAGGAGATGCACCCTGGCAAGCTGTCTAATTAATGCATTGGGAATTACTGTCACTCCAATTTTAAATCAATTTTCTGAAGTAAATGGAAGAACCCACTGAAATTTTCTTCCTGTATTTGTATGAATTTTATTCACATTTAAACTAACCCAGAAGAAAAGAGGAAACAGAAAGTTCTACTGTTCCCCAAGGGGATTTCCTTGGAGAAACCCCGGCAGGTGGTTTTCCTCAGGCTCCACCATCACAGATAGTTCAAACCTTAGGATCCAAAGATGCTCATCCAAGGATCCTTTAGAAAGTGGTGACAAACTTTCCTGGGTGGGAGAATTCTCTTTCTTCCCTTTTGCTTTTATTTCCTTTTTTTTACAATCAAAATATTTTTGGCTAATTATAAACTTAAGTCTACCAGCTTAATAGTGAATTTTGGGACACACTGGAGTTCGGTTTTCTTCAAGCAAAGTTTAGCAAGCTTTTCATTTGGTCAAAGATGAGATCAGGTTGCCCAACCTGGGTTCACTCCTGTTTGTTGGGAGCTTTCTCTCTGTTTAAAACTTTGATAACAAATGTTAATCCATTATAGTTTCTCCATCACACACAATTTTCCAGTTGTGTATTCCTTTATGCATTCTTCATGGATAAAAAATGACTTCAAATGGATTTTGAAGGTAGCTTAAGAAAATAATCCAGACAGTATAAATCTATGTGGAAGAAAATCTGCTTATAATGGTAAAAAATGGAAACTATTTAAATGCTCCCCAGATAGAAAAATGACCTAACAAATTATGATATAGCCATTTGAAGAAATATTTTGAAACTACTTTAAATGTAGACTATGAAGGATGGATAGTTACCTGGAAAATGCATATCAAATAACATCTTTTTAAAATAATATACAATTAAGATCATAATAATATGCCACTTTACCCCCACTAGGATGGCTAGAATCAAAAAGGCAGATAATAACATTTGTTGGTGAGGATGCAGAGAAATTTGAATATTCATCCTTTACCAATGGGAGTGGAAAATGGTAAAATTGCTTATAATTTCCTCAGAAGAGGAACATAAAGTTACCATATAACCCAGCAATTCCACTTCTGGGTATATACTGGAAAGAAATCAAAACAGGTGGTCAAAAAAGTACTTGTTCAAAAAAGTTTCATGGCATCACTCTTCACAATAGCCAAAAGGTGAAAATAATGCAAATGTCCATTAACTAGTGAATGAATAAACAAAATGTGCTATATTCATACAATGGAATAAAACAGTGAAGCATGCTACAACATGGAGGAACTTTGAAAACATTCTGGGAGAAAAAAGCCAGACCTAAAGGACCACATTTTTTATGAATCTACTTATGTGAAATGTCCAAAACAGGCAAATCTATAGAGTCAGAAAGTCTGTAGTACTTGAAGTGTTGGGAGAAAATAAGGAATGACTGCTAATGGGAGCGGGTTTTCTTTTGGAATGATGAAAATGTTCTAAAATTGTGCTGATAGTTATACAACTCTGTGATTGTGCTAAAAACCATTGAACTGTATGTGATATAAAACAGTTATTAAAAATATACCTATACATACACTACAACCAGATAAAGAATACACATGGAGGGAAATCCAGTGTTCTAATATTTCGTCATGTGATTGTATAATTATGAAAACTATTTAAAATAAATCTGATTAATGAAGAGCAATCACTGTAGAAATGTCCTACCTAGTTTTGTGAGCATTTCATTTTTTTCTTCAGTAGAGATTCATTTTATTCAAGCCAGACTTACCATACTTAGGGACAAGGCCTGAGGGAGGAAAAAGTGACCCTCCCTAATAGTCAAATGTAGTATAATACATGATAAAGGTGGTTGGCAAGTACAGTTGCTTGCAATGACCATTAGCTGAACATTATTTCTCAAGTTACATCCTGAGCCCCATTTTCTCTTCTCCCTATACCCTCCCTTGCAATTTCATTTTCTCCCATAACTTTGATTCCTTCTTGTAATGATTCCCAAATCTCTATTTCCAGAACAGAACTCTTTCCTGGATTTCAGACTCTTATGGTTATCTGCCTCTTGTTAATAATAAAGTTTATTGACAAACTGTGTTCATTGCCATTAAGCTCTCTTCCATTAGAATCAGGACTTATAAGCATATCCTTGACTATTTATCTGGTCCAATACAAGCTTGTTTACTTGAATGCTCCACCTCAACACAAGTGTCAAGCTAGTGGTAGGGTGGGGCAGGCATATGAAAGATGGGTGAAGGAATTTAACAATGTTCTGTGGGACTGTCTCCTCTGAATTTACACGTGGAAATCAAAGTAAGTGCATGTTCAAAGGCAACACCAACCACCAACCCCTTTCCCCCTCCTACAACTGAACCATAAAATACTAGCTCTGAGATTATCAAGAGAAGGGCCAAATTATCTCAAGAACACTAACAAAGGCCATACATGCCCCAGAATAGGAGACAAATTTTGATGATAATTAGCACTGTGTTAAGGTCCATGTGCATTATCCCAATGAAGCCTCACATCAACTCCAAGGTGAGTGCTAATGCTAACTGCATTTTCCAATGGAATTCAAGCAGAAATAGTGAGTTGCTCAAAGTTACATAGCTAAAAAATAGAGGAATGAAACTTTGAATACAGTCAGATTCCAGAGCTGTGTTCTATGAATTAAGATTCCTTTGCCAGTAATATTTGAGGCCAGATAATTCTTTGCTGTGGGATCTATGCTATGTATTATATGATGTTTAGCAGCAACCCTGGCCTCTGCCTACTGAATGCCAGAAGCAACTTCCCAGTGGTGACAGTCAAAAACATCTCCAATATTGCCAAATATCTTCTTGTGGGTAAAATTACCTCCCTCTGAGAACCACTGTTATCGGGGAGGTGGGGAAGAATTGGTTTAGAAAATGAATAAATAGTCCAACCTGTATTCGAACTTAGACTGACCGGACTCCATGTGCTATTATGCTGTTTTGATCAATAAGACAGGGAAAAAAAAACAAGAGCGAATAAAAAGGCTGAATTAAAAGAAAACAAGATTATTCTTTGGGAATGACTTGTCTTTATCTAAAGCTAAAGAAACAAATGGGCCCTGAAGACTGTTAAAGAAAAGACTATTAAATATTGTTAAAGAAAGAGTCCCTAAAGTACTTAAGCTTAACTAAGAATGAGCAAGGATGTTCTAGAAAGCAGTGCTTCTTAAACTCAGCTACATATTAGAATCATCTAGTGAGCCTTAAAAATATTGGTATCTGGTCTCATCCCCAAGAGATTTGAATTTAATTGGTTGAGATGTGGCCTGGGTTTGGGGTATTTTAAAGTATGCCAAATGCTTCTAATATGAATCCAAAGCTACAAAGCACTGTTATGAAGAATTAAACTAGTAGTTTATCTCTATGACTCTTATCAGTTATGACTATTAAATTGATTGTACATTTAGCTCAATAGAAAACCAAATCAATGCCTAATAAACAGAGTATATCCATTATCCTCAACCCTCATTGAGCTACTGATTAAATTTCTAGATGTTCACAGCATCCTATAGCCAGAAGGGAAAGTATTTTCTAGTTTCCAACCTTTGGGTCATATTGTCTCCTATCATCATTCTCAACAGAAAATGAGCAAAAAAGATAGAAAGGATATTGTTTATTCCATAATTTTTGATAATATCATAAAAGTCTGATGGAATGACTTTTTTTGGGGGGGTGCCAGGGATGGAACCCAGGGCCTTGTGCTTACAAGGCAAGCACTCTACCGACAGAGCTATCTCCCCAGCCCCATGATTTGATTTTTATTGGTTCTTTTTAGTTATATATGACAATAGAATTCATTTTCACATAATTATACAATCATGGAATATATCTTACTCTAATTCAGATCCCAGTAAATGATAAAAGAAATTTGATTTGAAATGGTTTCAGGACTCTCAACACTTTATTTTGAATTATTCCAGTATATCTGATTAGGTGATTTTCCTAAAAGTTAACTTAGTCCCTGTCACCATAAATAACCCAAAATTCAATAGATACATCAGTTTCTAATATACAAATTATTCAGGTAACACCAGGACATTTTAAGTTTTCATTACCACAGTCTTCAAACTATAGAAGAGATGGTCTTTGCGTCCTAATCTAGACACAACATGCCAAATATATTCCTTTTCGTTTTCTGGATAGTCTATACATGCACATGGTGATCAAAATAGTATTGTCATTCAAATCATTTCTTCAGTATTAATGATTATTACTAATCACAAAAATTTGTCCAATAATAAGCACTGATTCTTACAAAATGATCACTTCCATAATATCATTTGAAGTTGTCAGGGCTCAGAACACAATACCCCCAAATATGGCAGCTTGGTAACTGAAAAAACAGTAGAAGCAGGAAGGTCCCTCTGACTTTCTCACAGTGTTCTCTCCTGAGGCAAGTCATAAAACCTAGGAAGATCACTCTTTGATCCTTTCCCTCCTTTTCCCCTGAAGTACTGTGTGACAGGTGTCTGCCCTAATCTCAGAGGGAAAATGTGGAGGAACTTCAAAGGGGAATGAGGGCAGGGGTGGGGGCAGGGGTAGGGGGTGGGAAAGATGGTGGAATGAGACAGACATCATTACCCTATGTACATGTGTGATTGCACGAATGGTGTGACTCTACATCGTGTACAACCAGAGAAATGAAAAATTATACTCCATTTGTATACAATGAATCAAAATGCATTCTGCTGTCATGTATAACTAAATAGAACAAATAAAAAATCCCACAGACCAAGAAGAATCTGAACAAACAGACCTTGCTAAATTACTCCCAGTTTTTGACCATTAAATCATACCTTTTTGTCCTCTAATCATACTTCTGTATGACCATCCTCTAAAATAGTTTTCTCTGGGTCTTTAGGTTGTTGTTTCTGACTCCTATGTTACATACAAATATATTTTATATAAATTTGTTATGAGTTTCTCTTGCTAATCTTTTTTGTTGTTGTTGTTATAGGAGTGTTAGTCATAAACCTTGTGATAGGTGGGAGAAAGAAATCTTTTCTCCCTTACAAAAGGTAGGTCACCTGTCACGCTGTTCCAAGGAATCTGTAAGGATCTTGAGAATTAAGAAATAGAAACCAAAAATTATTTCCCTTTACAAGTTATCTTTCAACCACTATTCTGAAGATAAGGGGGTAGGTTCACTTATTTTGTTTTGTCATTCTAGCCATTTTTGTTGGGTATATTTTGGAAGAAAGAGAAGGTTGGGAAGTATAAGTTTTCCCAGGTCCTGGAAGTACATAAATACCTTCAAGAGTAGGGTAGAGTTCAACAAATTATAGTAGAAACTCTTCGAAAGAGTTCATTAGGCTAGGGTTAAACTGGAGTTTCACTTTAGACACCAGAACTAAAAGAAAATACCACTGACCCTAAATAGTAGAAACACCCAAATTTATATAACATGTATACTCACAAAGAGTTAGTATAATTTAATTAAATTTTAATTGCACAAATAGTTCACTTTGCTCCTGAAGTTAATACTTCCACAAAAAGGAAAAATGAAGGTAGGGAGCATAAATGCATTCTTTTTTTGAACATTGAAAGCATCTAGCAACCTGATATTTTTGCTTTTTTTTTTTTTCTTGTGGTACTGGGGATTGAACCCAGGGCCCACACATGCTAGGCAAATGCTTTATCACTGAGCTACAGCCCCAGCCCATAGCAACCTACTTTATATATCCAAAATTATGCCTTATACATTTGAAATATGTGCTATTTATTGCTTAGTGAAGGGGAAAAATTCATAAATTGCATAAATTATTATTCTCTCATTTGCTTTATGTAATTTCTGTTTCTCCTGCTTCCATTACTCCTTTCTCAACTGGAGATGAATTCAGACCAGGATGAAGACTATGAATGGGAAGGATTAAGTGACATCGAAAGAGAAGGAAAGAGATGTAAATGTGAGGTTTTTCTTTTTTTATATAACTATTGATTGCTTGACTCTGCTTTCAGTTTCCATTGATTTGTTGGGGTTGACTGGATTTCCTGCTACTTTGCTCTGTTTCAGGGAGCCAGAATTCTATCTTCCCTGCAACAACATGTCCCTTGTGCACAGGTCATTTCCCAGAAACCTCACCAAATACAGGAAAGAGCCAAGAGTTGAAAAGTAAGCCAAAGGACCTCTGAGAAACCAAAACTTATATCCCCATGTCTCCACTGTCCACATACTTAATGTAAAGCAGAACAGCACGTGGAGCCCTCTGCTTAATTCTAGTCAATTCTAGTGATTTTTCTAACAAGGCATGTTAGAAGCAGCAAATTTGTTGGGAGGTAAGGAAAGGAAGACTGCCAAAGGCTGTGACACAAGCAGCCAGGAAAATGACACCTGATAGACTGAAAGAGAGAAACAAACCAAACAACAGTAAAAGAAAAACTGCAAAAATAAGAACCAAACAATCCAAAATCAGAGGAGATTTGATGATGCCAAGCAGAGATGATGATCAACCCTATACTTGAGCTACACCTAAGGACATCATTACATTCTAGTGTGGGAGATTGGCATTTATCATGGTAAGCCTGAGAAATAAAGAAAAGCCTAAAATGTGTTTGGGAAACTGCTGGAGAAGGCAGGAAAGTACAGGATACATTTAGAAAGATTTCTAGTTAAAACCAGTTTTGTCATTCAGTTTAGAGGAGCAAATGTCAGTAAATAAGAAAAAAAAAACAATTCATAACTCATGTAAATATACTACTTCTTCCCCAACGCACTGGATAAACTGTGTTTCAAACTAAGCATGAAAATTTCTTAAGGACTGTGTTTTTCTACAAATATCACTATAACAACAATAATCTAATTTAGGAAGGGAAAAGAGTGGGGAGAGAGAGAAATAACTCCCTGACATAAACATGTTAAATGTCATTACCATTCCATCTTGCCATTTTTTTCCCCAGCCACATATGCTTTCAATTTCGACATAGTTAACACAACATATAATTTATTCTTCTTCCATTCTACTTATCATCACTTACTTTCAATGCAATTATATGATATTCATAATTTTCTCTTCTTTTCTACTGGGAATTGAACCCAGGGGTATTTTACTACTGAGCTACACCCCAAGTTCTTTTTGTTTTTTATTATTTTAAGTTTTCTATTTGTTCTAATTAGTTATACATGACAGTAGAATGTATTTATGCATTTTTATAAATCATATATAAATGGAGTATAATCTCTCATTTTTCTGATTATGCATATTGCAGGATCACATTGGTCATGCAGTCACATATATACATGAGGTAATAATGTCTGTTTCACTCTACTATCCTTGGGGATAGGAAAGATACCTAGATAGGAGGGTGATGCTGACATTATGTTTTATTTTTGAGACAGAATCTCAACAAGTTGCTAAGGGTCTCACTAAGTTGCTGAGGTTGGACTTGAACTTGTGATCCTCCTTCCTTAGTCTCCTGAGACACTGAGATTACAGGTGTGCACCACTGCACAATTTTCATTTTGATGGCTGCCTAATAGTCTGTTACTAAATTGTTTCTAATTTCTCTAATTGTCCATGAATAATACCACCATAAACATCTTCACAGGTATAACTATTCTGTCCTTTTATAATTTTGAATTATTATCAAAGGACAAATTCCGCAAAGTTGAATTAGAAATATAATCTAAAATAAAGCAAGAAATAATGTGAACAGTGACCTGCTTTATAAGGTGAAAGTAAGTTCACAATACTAATTAAGAGCTTCCTCTCTGGATTAGCAGAAGTCTAACCTTTTGAAATGCAAATCTAAAGTACACTGAGATTTCATCTTACACTAGTCAGGCAGTCATCAAGAATACAAACAATAATAAATGCTGGAGAGGATGTGGAAAAAAAGGAAAACTTTTACACTATTGGTAGGGTTGTAAATTAGTGGTTGTAAATTAGTACAACCACTATGGAAATCAGTATGGAGGTTCCTCAAAAGATTAGGTATATGACCCAGCTATACCACTCCTTGGTATTTATCTTAAGGAAGAATTAAAGTCATCATACTATAGTGATCCACGTATAACCACGTTTATAGCAGCACAATTCACAAAAGCCAAATTATGAGACCAGCCTAGGTGTCCATCAGTGGATGAATGGATAAAAAAAATATGGTTTACATACACAATGAAATTTTATTCAGCCATAAAGAAGAAGCAATTATGTCATTTGCAGGAAAATGAATGGAACTGGAGACCATTACATTAAGCTAAGTAAGTCAAACTCAGAAGGTTAACGGTCATATGTTTTCTCTCATATGTGGAAGCTAGAGAGTAAAAGAAAAGAGTTGAGGAGTGGATCTCATGAAAATGGAAGGGAGATCAGTAAAGTGGAGTTAAAGGGACCAGGAGGAGGAAAAGAGGGAAAGGGGAAATACTAGGGAATGTTATTGGCCAAATTATACTGTTATATTTTCTGCAAGTACGAATATGTAACAACAAATCCTGTTATATACAACTATAATGCACCAATTTTAAAAAGGACCACAAAAAAGAAATTTAACCTTTTACTTGGAGCCAGTTTCTCCCTCTGCCCTGAATTGCCCAAGAACTTGGAAATTGATTTAGTCAACACGGAGGGAAAACTAGAGAATCTGACCCCTGGGCAGTGGAAACCTCAGTATGGCTGCCATTGGTTCAGTTACTCCTATACTGTGGCACTGGTGACAAGGCCACGCACCTGATGAAGGGATGCCCACAGCTCTTACACTATAAACACATGTCACCCATCTGTCAAGAGGGCATCATTGTTCCTCTATGAAGATGGAGGTAGAGAGATTCTGAGAAATAATGACACAATCAGTAAGGGACAAAACCAGATCTAGAACAGGGGTTCATCCATTTCACCAGACAAACTCATTTTGATGCCGAGCAAAATCTGACAATACTGTAGAGGAGGCACTATTAACCTGATTTTCTCTTATTATTTTTTTTTGTAGTAGGGATTAAACCTAAGGGTACTTAACCACTGAGTCACATCCCCAACCCATTTTTTTATTTAGATACTTTTTTATCTAGATACATTTTATTTTATGTATATTATTTATATTTTATATATTTATATCTTTTAATTTATATATATTTTTTATTTAGCAATCTAAATTGCTGAGGGCCTCGCTAAGTTGCTTAGGTTGGCTTTGAATTTTTGATCCTCCTGCCTCAACCCCACAAGCTGCTGGGATTACAGGTGTGCACTGCCACACCCAGCTTAGGATTTTCTCTTTATTTCTAAGGGTGATAGTGCACAGTATATATAGGTGTGCTTTACTTCAGGGTCATGATTCATAAAATATCATATGAGGACAGAAAACATACCATTTGTGAAATTATGCTCTAAAAAATCCTTATGTGCTGTTGGGTACAAACAACAATAGCCAGTAGAAATTAACAGTATTACTTAGAGATCAATTTTACCTAATTCTGATCTTGTTGAAGATATAATAATTTAATGTGAAGGAATAAAATTGGAAATGTATTAGTGAAATATTGTCTATATCAATACATTATTGAACTTTAGGTGTATAGTTAGACTGCTTTACATGTGAGTGACATGTCACTACAATATATGACTGGGAGATTAATGCGCTTTCATCTTCACACAGTATTTCTCTATCAAAAACTATGCACAACTGTTCCCTCTGCTGGAGGAAAATGGGTACTACTTGTGAGGTTATCCATAGAGAAAATACAATGCTTTAATAGTCATATCTATTTAAAGTAAGTTTTTAATATTTAAATCCTAGGCAATATTTCAGAAATACCCTTTTTAAATTACTAATAATCACATCTACAGAAGATTCAAAACATCACTAAAGATCAGCTTAATAGTGTTTATATCATCAACTAAGTTCTCAAAAAAAAAAAGCACTCATACCATTATACAACAGTATCTCCAACAAGAAACCATTTACTTTTATACATGTGTATGTATGTGTCTAAATTTTCTGATATAGAACAAAACTAGGATAATATACACTAAATATAAAGACTGGTTATTTTAAAGTAGTGATGTTAAGAGTAATTCTTGTTGTTTTCCTTTGTGCTTAAATTTTCCAGGCTTTTCAAGATTGTATTTTTGTGTGTGTTTGTTGTTTTTTCTTATTTAAGCTGGACATTGAACCTAGGAGCACTTTACCACTGAGTTACACCTCTAGTCCTTTTTATTTTTATTTTATTTATTTATGTATTTATTTATTTATTTATTTATTTATTTATTTATTTATTTATTTGAGACAGGACCTTGCTAAGTTGCTTAGGGCCTTCCTAAGTTGCTGAGGCTGACCTCCAACTTATGATCCTCCTACCTCAGCCCAAGTCGCTGGGATTATAGAAACTTGCCACCATGCCCAGCTTCTTTCTTTCTTTAAGTACATGTTACCAATTGTTACTGATGTAAATTTATGCAGTCTGGTGGGTGGGTGCTAATTAATTGCAAAGAAAGAGGATATGGTCAGTAGTATCAAATGCTGCAGAGAAGCCAAAGAATAGTAGATAGAAGATCAGAAAAAATCCACAGTGACATCAGGGAGACAGCAGTGGGAGGCAAGGAAAGAAGGTGAAAAAATAAAGGTAGTCCACTTTTTTAAATTTATTTTTTTTGTAAACAAATGGGATACATGTTGTTTCTCTGTTTGTACATGGAGTAAAGGCATACCATTTGTGTAATCATAAATTTACATAGGGTAATGTTGTTTGATTCATTCTGTTATTTTTTTCCTTCCCCCCACCCCTCCCACCCCTTTTCCCTCTATACAGTCCCTCCTTCCTCCATTCTTGCCCCTTCCCACCCCCATTATGTGTCATCATCCACTTATCAGCGAGATCATTCGTTCCTTTGTTTTTTTGAGATTGGCTTATCTCACTTAGCATGATATTCTCCAATTTCATCCATTTGCCTGCAAATGCCATAATTTTATTATTCTTTATGGCTGAATGTATGTATATATATATATATATATATATATATATATATATATATCACAGTTTCTTTATCCATTCATCAATTGAAGGACATCTAGGTTGGTTCCACAATCTGGCTATTGTGAATTGAGCAGCTATGAACATTGATGTGGCTACGTCTCTGTAGAATGCTGATTTTAAGTCCTTTGGGTATAGGCCGACAGGTAGATCAATGGTACAGAATAGAGGACATGGACACAAACCCAAATAAATACAATTTTCTCATACTAGACAAAGGGGCCAAAAATATGCAATGGACAAAAGATAGCCTCTTCAACAAATGGTGCTGGGAAAACTGGAAATCCATATGCAACAGAATGAAACTAAACCCCTATCTCTCACCCTGCACAAAACTCAACTCAAAATGGATCAAGGACCTCAGAATCAGACCAGAGACCCTGCATCTTATAGAAGAAAAAGTAGGTCCAAATCTTCAACATGTCGGCCTAGGATCAGACTTCCTTAACAGGTAGTCAACGTTTTACAGAAGTACAACCAAAAGAGAAATAGAAACAGATCTGGAAGCTGAAGTGGGGGGTCAACCCAAAGTATTTTAAAGATCAGAGAACCTGAACAAGTTCGATACTGATGGGGAAGGGATTCAAAAAGAAAGAGGTAACAGAAAAGACAGGTGCATAATTGAGAGACAGAGCTGCCTATGAGAATACGGAATAAGATCCAGAGAATAACATGATTGGATTGGTCTAGGTAGAAGCAAAGATTCCTCCTCCTCCTCCTCTGGAACAAAAGGTATGGTAAGTGTGGAATTCAATTGGTGATATGTTTCTAAGTGAGAAATTTGTACCCAGCCTTCTTTGTCAGTAGGAAGTGGGATCATCTGCTGAAAAGGACAGTCTGAGTGATAGGGGAAGGGCTTGAGAAAAAGGTGAAATCAAGGTGATATCTTAGGAAAGGACCTGAGAGAGGCCTGAAGCTGGAACCTGCCATTGGGTGCTCCTAGAAAGTTGCTTTTGCCCAGCTTCAAAGTAAGAGTTCAGATCTGTTTGCAGGTGGCACCACTTACTTCACCCACGCAAGGGAATTAGCTTCCAACTGCTTTCCCCACAGCACTCAGGTGGCATATGGGTCCCAGAATGGTCGGGGATGTCTAAAAAGCCCAAGGGATTAGCTATGGCTTCCCACACCTGGCAGGATCATCCACACCTATTCATCCCTGAGGGAAAATTTAGGTACATCCTGCTTCCTGTGTAGATTTCTCTAGAATGTGGGATTTAAAGAAACTCTGCTTCCTCTTGCCATGCCTTTCAGCATAACTCCACAAATCTTATCTTCTATGGTTGGATTAGCAAGAGCAGAGTTCTACAAAGAGTTGAAAAGAGGACATGTCCTGCTGCATTCCCAGCACCGTCCTCCTATCTTCCCAAATGTTCCACTTCCGGGATCCATTGATGTGAGACCACTATGGTATGTGACCTTAATAGACCATGGGATTTTAGATGCCTTGTTTAAAGGAGTGGTTCTTAACTGGGGGCACTTTTGCCACCTGCAGTATATTTGGCAACATTTTGATTGCCACAGATGGGGGACACCATCCAGTGAGTGCCAGCCAGGGATATTTCTAAATATCCTACAGTGCATAGGGTGGCCCCCACAATGAAGAATTAACCCCAAATGTTAATAGTTTTGTTATCGTTTGGATCTTAGATGTCCCCCAAGGGCTTTTTTGTTGATGGCTTGGTCTCCAGTGCACTCAAGTCCAGAGGTGGGACTTTTTGGAAGCAGTTGATCATGAGGGCTTTAACCACATAATTGAATTAATTCATTGATGGATTCATAGCTGAATGGACTATTAGGAGGGGGTGGAAAATGCCCCCCCCAGGGGATATTTGGCAAGGGGTGGGACTTAGTTGAAGGGAGTGAGTCCTTGAGGGATCCCCCTAGGGACTCTATCTTGTCCCTGGTCCCTTCCTCTCTCTCCCTCTGCTTCCCCGATGCACTGCCATGCCCTTCCACCATGATGTTCTGCTTCACTACAGACTCAGAAAAAGAGTCAGCTAACCAAGGACTGGAACTTGTGCAACTGTGAGCCAAAATAAATCTTCTTTCCTCTAAGCTGATATTCTCAGATATTTTGTCACAGTGACAAAAAGCTCACTAACACAAATGTGAAGGGTGAGAAATCATGCTTTAAAGAGCTCCTCATATCATATAACCCTTTTACGATTTGCTGTAATCCATTTAATGTTATTTATAATTTAAAATTTAAGCCTGGGATAAATGAATGAAATACCAGAGGATAAAGAATGGCAGCATTTAGGGACTTCCATCAGGTGGCGCCAAAACACAAGTAATAATCCAACATCCTCTGGCCCCCTTCTCAAAATAGTTTCTTTCCCTCATCAACCCCTGGAGTAATAAGGGTCATCCTTTTCGAATAGAATCCTCACCTTTTAGGTGCTTAGTGTTCTCCACTACCAGTAACTTTACACGAGTTAAAATGAATAATGATTGAAAGTCTGGAAGATAAAAAGAACAGAGCCACCTCCTCAGCTACAGAACTTCATTCCCTGTAAGCAATAAAGGTAGGAGAATGTTAGTTTCCTTTCTAGTGGACTTTCAGCTAGGCACCTGACCACTTGAAAGATACAAAACTCCAAGACTCCTTTATCATTGGGATGGAGGACAAGTAATGAAGTTTACACTCTTGTGGGATGTGAGCAGAAGTGCTGTGGGCAACTTCTAAGGCAACGGTTCTCAACTGGGGGTGACTTTGCCCCCAGGGGACATTTGGCAATATCTGGGGACATTTTTAGTTGTCACAACTGAGGGGTACTACTGATATCTACTGGGTTCAAGTCTGGGGATGCTGCTAAACATCTCATAATGCAAGGTAAGCCCTCAGTACACAAAATTATCCAGTCCCAAATGTGAATATTGCTGAAGTGGAGAAACCCCACCTTAGAGAAAAGGAGCATACCCCTAGGTTCCCCTTTCCCAGTTCCCAATGGCAAGAAGAAAGGTACAACAGTGTGCCATCTTGGACCATGTGGGCCTTAGCAATAAACCAGGGAAGACAGAGCTACAAGATAAGTGGAATTTGAGTCTCTGGGACCACAGGGCTGCCATGCTACTCTGGACTCCTTACACCCAGACTACTGTGAGAGACACCATTCTTCTCAAGGGTTTGAGTCACTTTTCTAGGTCTCTATGACAACAGCCAAAATAACAATATTGTAACCAATATGTATGTGTGTATCTATTTATATTCATAGTATTCCAATAACTACTCTGCCTGAAACATATATTTACTCTGTCTTGTTCTGGCTTTCCCTGAAGTCCCCTCACCTCTTTTTTTTTTTTTTTTTTTTTTTGGTACTGGGGATTTAACCACTGAGACACATCCCCAGCCCTTTTATTTTTAGATGCAAGCACTCTACCAACTGAGTTATATCCCCAGCCCATTCCTTCTTCTCTTGATGCTGGTTTCCTCCGTGAAACAAAAATTCTACCAGGACCAAACTGACTTACCTGCCTCAATTACAATTCTGACTTTTTCCCGAAAACACCACACTCTATCTCCCACCCCAGACTGTCCTTTCCATCCATAGAGTACTCATGTCCTACCACATACATTTTTTGAACAGTGGAGGAAGAAATTTTCCTAAAACAATCCCCTCAGCATATACACACTTTCTGGTCCGTACTATACAATATTTTCTTCATAAGTTACCACAACATTTAATTGTACTATTTCACTTATTTATGCTTTACCCAACAGGCTGTTAATTTTATGAGGTCAAAACTGTTATTCAAAGCCAGGTGTGGTGGCACACACCTGTAATCCCAGTAGCTCAGGAGGTTGAGGCAGGAGGATCACAAATTTGAGGCCAGCCTCAGCAAATTAGAGAGACCATGTCTCAAAAAAGGGCTAGGGATGTTGCTGTTGTGATTAAGTGCCCCTGGGTTCAATCCCTGCTGGCACCACCCCCCCCAAAAAAAAACACTTGTTATTCTTGTTACTCATCATTGTATATCCAGTAAATAAAATACCACTCCCCAATAAAATTATAATGTATTCCACGTAAATAATTTCATTTGTTTTTAGATATACATGACAGTAGGGTGTATTCTGACATACATACATGGGGTGCAATCCAATACAATTTTGATCCCATTCTTATGGTTAAACATGATGTGGAAATCCCCAGCACCAGAAAAAAAAGAAAAAGAAAAAGAAAAAAAAAAACATGATGTGGAGTTACACTGGTCAGGTATTCATATACGAGCATAGAAAAGTTATGTCAGATTTATTCTACTGTCTTTCCTATAATTTTAAATATTCTAGTGACCACACGAAAAAGATGATATTTATTTTAATCTTTTATTTAACCTAACCAGTCCTTCCCTAAGGTGTTTTCACTATTTTTTTTTTATTTTTGGGATATTTTACATTCTAAATAATTGGGATATTTTACATCCTCATTCTGCTTCTTCAAAAATTCAGTGTGTAATTTTCCCTTACAGTACATCTCAGTTCAGACTGTCAGATTTCAAGATTGCACAGCCACATATGGCTAATGGCCACCACAGTGGACAGGTTGCAGATGTAGAATAATACTTCAAACATAGTAGGCAACCAGTATGTATTTGCTAAACAAATGTTCTTTTGATTCGTCTATAGTATACAAATAACATGACAATAATGTCCCACTATTTATGTCACCTAGTAGTCTTAGCCATTTCCCCTTATTAGGCACTTAGATTGTTTCCAACTTTTACTTTTTGGAATAAGTCTGCAATAAATATCCGATTCATGCCCTGTTTTTACTTGGAATAAATTTTCACGAAATATGCCCCCTTTTAGGGATTACTGTATTTTGCCAAATTACCCCAGAAAGGATATGTCACTTAGACTTCTGATGGTATATGCTTAAGGATTTTCCTGCGATGCTAATAGGACAGGTGTTGCTGATAATAATGACAAAAAGATTAACAGGTACTAGTTCTTTGCTACAATACGCCCTACAATACGTCATGTACATCCTAGGAATGAGAAACACCGGGCTGGGGAGGTTAAATAAACTAGCGCTGGAATCTCTTAACTCTGATCCGGGTGCATTTATTTGCAAAGCATGGACGTTTCCCACCCTCCGTTTTGGTTAAGAAAATAGAAAGTAAGGCTAAAGACTAGGGAACAAAAATGAGAGTGGAGGACAGGGTAAAAAGTTAAAAACACAGGGACCCTGCAGAAGCACTCCTCGCCTTCCGGTCCCTCCACACACATCAGGGCAGACACCTCCGCCAGGACTCCCGTTCCCGTTCTCGCTACTGTGCCGGGACAGCATTCAGCCCTCAGTTCTCTAACCGGGTCACCAGCCGTCCCCATGCTCCACCCCACGTTCCGCCCCACGCTCCACCCCACGTTCCGCCCCACGCTCCACCCCACGCTCCACCCCACGTTCCGCCCCACGCTCCACCCCACGTTCCGCCCCACGCTCCACCCACGTTCCGCCCCACGCTCCACCCCACGTTCCGCCCCACGCTCCACCCCACGCAGCAGATTCCCATCCCGCGCTCGTGCTCCGCCGTTGCGTAGCCCTTGATGGGAACCTGACGTCTACGGTGTAGGCGGGACTTCCGGCGCGACACGGCTACGTGAATACTCATTGGAAGCGCGTTTTAGTTACCCGGGCAACAGTCCCTCCTCGTTTTCCCTGTCTCCCTACCGAAAAATAGGCCCCTGCTCAGCCATCACCCAGGATCTGCAAGCTGCGTGCCCACGAGGTGACTTCGGGGATGACTGGGTTTCTTTGGGGGAGTAAGGGAGGAGCCTGATGGCCCCAGGGCCTGCCTTCCTAGAGGCAGGGGGAGTCTTGGTGGTCACGTTGTAACCATCATCTTCCCGCGGCACAAAAGGTGGGCCCAGAGGCCCAAGAGATTCCTAAATCATTGCAGGTTAATTTTTAGAGAAGAGTAGTTCTAGAGGCGCTCAACTCTGGCATGTTTCCTAATCACTGGATGACCTAAGTATTCTGATGCTCCGGCCCCCGTCCCAGCCCAATTCAATCTGAATTTCTAGAAGTGAGGCTAGGGCGTGGGGAATTTTTTTTTTTTTTTAAGTTTCCCAGGTGATTCTAATGTGCTGAAAATCAACGTGTTATGCTAGGTCTGCAGGTGAATTCGGATTTTGTCCATCCAGTCCAATATCTGAATAGAAGAGCGCCCAGGACATATCCTTGCAGGGATGTCTAGGATATTGACCTGTCTACTAAAAAAAAAAAAAGTTTTTCTTCCTTTCCCCTTGTACTTTGACCTCTGGGAGGTCAGAGTCTTTAGTGGTAGTTATCTTGAGACCATTTCGCAGCTGTGATCTTTGATGAGCCTTACCTAGTGAGGTAGAGAATGCCCACTTGTTCTTTCTAGTAATGAGATGGAGTTGAACCAGTGGCCAAAGAAGTTTTAGCTCTGAAATTCCGAGTACAGTTAAAATGGTTCTGAACAATGTTTTCAGAAATGATTGTTAAATTTGTTTCACAAACCAGGTTCTGTATTCAGGTGTTTTTCACCTTAAATTGGAACAATATTACTTGGAAAATCTAGATTAAAGATCAATAATACAAACAAGTCTTCTGGGGGTATTTATTCTCATGGCTCCCATGAATGGTGGGATTTAGGACACTCTTTAAAAATACAATTTATACTATATAATTTATTAGTAAAAGCTCCTTTGGGGTGGCTATGTGAACAAACTATTTTAAAAGATTTTTAGTACCTTTGGATAAGCATAACTGAAGGCAAGTTCACAATAACGTATATAAATCTCTATGTTCTCTTCTAAAACTTTTACAAGGTGGCAAAAGATTCTTTTGTGTTTCTTAAGATCCAACATTTAAGGATAGGGTGAGATGAGAAGGATGGGGAAGACTAAGGCTAGAGCTGGAGAGTTTACAAACTAGATACAGAGCTCCCAGAAATACTTCTCTACATTAGAGAATCCACCCATAGAAAAGTTGGACAAGTGAATATAGAATGTAACTATTAAAAGCCAGACAAACTGAAAATATCTTGAAACCATATTACTATAGTTAAACATTTGCTTCCTGAAAAGACATGGGCCTTTATGTCAGTGATTAGAGTTCCTCAATGATTTGGAGAAGTAGAGGTAGAAGGAAGAATGTTATCAGGATATAACAGACAATCTTAATAGCAATTTCAACAGCATCCAAAGGCAGAAGATGCTAGCTATTATTTTATGCTGAAAGGAAAATGGCAAATTTAAAAGGAATAAATTGTAAATTCTACTTTAACAAGTAATTAAGTGCCCAAATGTATGAGACATAGTGAGTATCATATGGATTCAGAAAAGAGAACAAGTAACATGGAATTACCATGAATGTTTATAGAAGTTAACTTGAACTAAGACCCTGGAAATGTAAAAGTGGTCTTAAATTTTTAAATTAGTCAAGGTTTTTGCTGCTATACCCTTAATTTGCTGTACCTACTTATTCAGCCCTTACTCTTTTATGATCACTCTAGGTTTTGCTGTATGATAGAAATTCCTGCAGTGAAACAAAGTTGCCATTTCCTCTTTTAAACTGTGACTATTATGTCCTTCTTAGTTATCCCAAGTTTCACTTCTCCCATTTCCTGTTGTGCTCATGAGTGAGAGGATAACTTTGCTTTTTTGTGGCCTTTTGGCTCTGATGCCAATCACATGGGGATTCAGTGAACTTGCAAATAAATCTATTCACAAACCCATCACCCTTGCTGACAAATTAAACAATGCCCTTCTGTGAGTGGAATGTCATTTGTGTGGAGAAAAGAAGAATTGTTAGCTACATCCTTTCAGTCCTCTTCCCCATGCATGCTTTCTTTGTGACAATACTTCTGCAATATCCAGAAGAAGGTAAATTGGGGTTTGGGATTGAGAGAACAAAAAAAGGAACTAAAACTCAGCTTTTTGAGTCCCTCACCCCTCAGTTTTAACAGTAACTCATAGGGAGGTGCAGATTTTCCAAACACAGTGGCATGTGTACTTTGAACAGGCCCATGTCCAGCCAAAAGATGGAGCTTGCACTCTTCCTACGGGTGGAAGAAGGCCATTGGGACTTGTGCCATCTTCGATGTCCAAATAACTAAGCAGGGATAGTGCAGAGCCACAGGAGGGAGCCCATAGGGCATCAAGCCAGATGAGCTTGCCATCCTTTGCAACCAGCTAGGGGTGACAGCAGGGCTGCCCAAGTAGGTGGGGGCAGGAAGCAGTGCTCTCACAAGTCCCTATTGTATTTCTTTATCTGAGTTAAAGTTCATATCAACATGTGTTTAATTGAAAGACATCTTCCAGATAGGACTAGCATGTACAGAAAGATTTCTTAGAGCCACATATGACTTAATTTATGTTATTCAAATTTCTCCCCATACCTTCACTTCGCTAACAGACCCCCTTCCTCTTTGAAACGGTATATACTGAGGGCCTTAATTAGATCCCCAAGTTATCTGGTCGTCTCAGCCAGATGGGTGGGAACCTAATAGGAAGGTTCAGCCTTCAGGAATAATGATTTAATGATCGACTTTTACTGCTTCTATGCAAAAATTAAAGCAAATGAGTTTTCATGTATTTAATTTTCAGAATTCTAGTGGAACAAGGAGATAAGGTAGAAAGGGAAATCTATTTACAGGGTATACATTATAGTTTTGAGTGGGATCTGTTTTCATTTTATGTATCTGGTTGCCATGGTATGTCCTAGATCCTGTATTTATAAGAATATAAAAAGAATATGTATGATGCCACACCCTTTCAACAAAACCACATTACTTATATGTAGAATTTTTTTAGTAACTCGATGGAAATAGTCACATTTCATCCATTGAAAACTATGGAGGTCTTCTGTTGTTTTTCATGTATATTTGTATTTAAAAATATATCTTCCAGAGTAAGCAGATACACTGCAGAATAAATGCATTTTTAGAGAGGCCATCTGGGAAATATATCATTCAAGATTCAGAGGCTCTGTCTTGATAGGTCTCAGCAGTGTTTAGTGAATAACCTCATCCCTGTGGTTTTCCTTCCTTCTTAGTTGAGGACAGACAATGAATGGTCTCTATACTCAGCAGGGCTCAGCTGGATGGTGACTATTAGGCCATTGTGCTCACTGGGAAGGGCTGCTGGGTCTGTGGAGCTGTGGATCCTGGCCTTCCCTGACATTGCCAATCTCTTCTCAGCTCCATCAGCCATAGGAGAAAAGTTGCTGTTCAGTCCACCAAGGCTCGTGTCACCTCCTGGGGAGGGGAGCATGAAAGATAAAATGAAGAACATTAAAAGGGCGTCTAAATCTGCTACAGCCACAATCTTCCTTCTCCATGAGAGGTGGCTATGTCCGAAGCGTTTTACTGATGCCCAGAATTATTTTAATATTGACTTTTCAGAAACCCAGGCATTCTGCTTAGTTCCTTAAGCTATCTAGATGGAGAAAATAACCAACTTCACTATAACAGGATCCATTTGTAGAGGAGACTCTCCTCTTCCCTTAGAAATGAACTGATAGGTGCTGATGTTTAGCAGAAGCAAGTATGAATTCCTCCTAGGGCATAGATACTCAACTCCATCCTGCTTTGTGTCATTTTGTGTTCCTGTCTAGCAGTGGCAGCAGGGTCTCCATCAGAAATCATGGCCCTGTCAGTGCTTTCTAAGCCCCAGGGATTGACTTGGTTTTGCAGAATTTTTTTTGTTCTTTTCTTGTTTTTAATTGTCTTTAAATGTCTGTAGTTCTTTTTTTTTGGGGGGGGGGGTTTGTTTTGTGGTACTGGAGGTTGAACCTGGGGTGCTGTGCCACTGAGCTATACATTCCCAACCCTTTTCATTTTATTTTGAGGCACAGTCTCAGTAAGTTACCCAGAGTGACCTTGAACCTGCAATCCTCCTGCTTCAGCCTCCCAAGTAGCTAGGGCTACAGGTGTTTACCACCATGCCTGGCTAAGCATCTATGTAGATCTTTAAGAAATGGTTCAGTTTCCTTATTTAGTCATGGGGACTATTTTTTCCCCGAAATATTAGGAACCAGTCACCAAGATTGCACTTGATATTTGGTTTTCTTGCTTCTGCTAATATTACTCCAAGCCTAATAATTCATGAAATGAGAATCCACTGGTTTCCAAATGGAAAGTGAGGCGCAATTAGGATGTTCAATGTATTAAGGACACAGTATACAACTTAATAATACGTTATCATAAAACGGGGAAGGGCAAACGATGGCTCACAGCCTGTCTTTTGTTCTTCCAAGGAACTAAGAATTATTTTTATGTATTTTCAAAGTGTTGTTTGGTGTTTCATTCTGTTTTTAAAACAAAGAAGAATATGAAGACTATGGAAAAGATTATATGTGCCCCACAAGCCTAAAATACTCGCTATTTGGACCATTACAGAAAAAAAGTTGTAGCATAAAATAACAAGTAATACTGGAAATACCAAGCTAGTAATAATTATAAAGCTCTGTGCAAATCACTATTCTTTAGATATGTTTTCCAATACTTAATCCTATTTGATTTTTAAGAGGTATTCAAAATGATTAGTTTGAATATCTGTAGGATTTTAGGAACTTTAAAAAATACTTAAAATGTAAAACATAGGATTTAGAATTTGAGAAGAGAAAATGTTAAAACCAAAGGTGAAATGAGCATTTTGAACCTACAGCCCCATAACACTAAACTTGCTAAAGGATGACAGCACATTTTATTACAGATATCGCAGCAACCAAAGTAAATTTAATTCCTATGCCGTTTGTTACCCCCAAAAAGAATTGCTAACAAAGTTCGCTGTATTCCATCATTAACATAATTCCATCTTTCTTCATGGCCTGCATCTTAAAGGAATCTAGCACCTGAGCTGGGGTTGTGGCTCTGTGATAGAGCAATTCTCTAGCATCCCTGCCCTCCACAAAAAAGGCTAATACCTTCGCCGATGGATATCATAGATTTAGTGGGCACCCTGGGCTGATTCTGACCTACTTCTGTCTGGAAAGCTGGAACTGGCATTCTTCAGTCATCTCAACTGGCTTTCCTTGCTTCTTTCTTCCAAAAATGCTGAGTGAGCACTGGGCGATCTCTGCAACAGTGTATCACAGCAGCACTTGTACCAGATTATCTGTTGAACCAAAGTTAAAAGCAACCTCTCCTCCAATTGGCACTCCTTCCCCTCTTTTAATCAGAGCCTCTTCAGCAGTTGTCTACTCTGATCACCCATACCTAAACCTCTGGTTCTGCCTAAGGAGCCCCTCTTGGCCATCTCATGGACCTTCAGAATACCTTTAATGCCAGACTGGATTTTCCCAAATATAAATAAAAACAAGATTTGGGACCAGGTGTGGTGGCTCATGTCTGTAAACCCAGGTACTCCGGAGGTTGAGGCAGGAAGATTGCAAGATCAAGGCCAACATGTAGTGAGACCCTATCTCAAAACAAAACAAAAAAAAAAAGGGTGGACAGGCACTTTGGTGGTACAGCTCTTGCCTTGTATGCACAAGCACCTGGATTCAATCCCAAAAAAACAGGATTTAGTCTGCAGTAGTGTTGAATTGCAGTGGTGGGGATTTGGGGATTTTTTTCTTTCTTCCTTTTTTTTTTTTCTTTTTTTTTTTTTGAGACAAGTTGCTTAGGGCCTCCCTCGATTGCCAAAGCTGGGCTCAAACTTGCAATCCTGCTTCAGCCTCCCAAATGGATTACAGGCGACTGTCACCACGGCCAGCCCAATGGTGTTCATTACACATATTTGAGCCTATCTGATTTCCCAATTTAGGATAATTGACCTGATTCTAACTATCTTAGAGGGTGTGGAAAGAAGTCTAGATTCAAAACTCTTAATTTCCAGAAGATAAATAGATGTCTCCTAGACTTTTTAAATGTAATTTCTGTGCTACTTGTTAATCTATGAAACAAATTTGATTAAGACACACATGGAGTTCACTTTAATGTCATTATGTACTGCAGGCTCTCCAAAAGCTATTCAGATTTCAGGAATAGAAATATGAAACCTTGCTTTAGTGAATTACACACTTAAAGGCTTTGCCTTACAGTTTAGCACTCAATATTACTAATTTCTACCATAATTTCGCTTGTGTTAGTTCTATTTCTTTGGGTAGTAAGACACCCAAGTTTTGACTATTTTACATTTCTTCAGTAACCTGTAAAGCACACAGTCATTAGCTAGGTTTCCAAGTAATTGGTCATGTTCTAAACCTTTAAATTATAGCTTAAATGTAATGTGAATTCAGTTTCCACTTTTCATTGTATTGGTTAATTGTTTCCCAGTTTATATTCTTTGTGCCTGAATTTAGGACAGGGAACAGGAGTTATGGGCTGTGTTTAAAATAAATTCATAGGAAGTCATTTCAAGCCTCTTAGAAGTATGCTATTTTAAAGCTTGTTAATTTTAAAAGAATGTGAGCCAGTTGCACACCTGTAATCCCAGATACTTGGTAGACAAGAGGATCACAAGTTCAAAGCCAGTCTGGGCAACGTAGTGAGACTCTCAAAACAAAAATACAAAAGGGCTATGAGTGAGCTCAGTGGTAGAGTGTCCCTTGGTTCAATCCCTAGTACTGGGAAAAAGAGAGAATATGAATGGTTCTCTTTAGGTAAACCTTTTTTTTAACTTCTTGTCTTTAAATGGTTTGGGTTGTATATGGACACAATACCTTTATGTTATTCATTTATTTATTTTTATGTGGTGCCAAGGATTGAACCTAGTGCCTCACACATGTTAGGCAAGCGCTGTACCACTGAGCTATACAACCCCAGACCTAGGCTCGATCTTAAAAGAAATGATCAATTTAACATCTTAGTTTGTAGCATAACCATATCAACTAGTCTGATAGACATTACAAAATAAGTCACATTTATTTCTTAAGGCTTGGAAACTTTTAAATTATACCCTTTACTTCAGTGAAGTAGGAAAAACAGGACTCCTTCAGTATCTAATTTCCAGAGTCTCAAAACCTAAGTAACTGCTTGCTTGGTATCCCATTGTTATCGGTTTGTCTCACAAAAGCTTAAATTTACATGCATTTGAGAATGCTATTTTTGATTAACTTTTATAAAAGCACATTATGGTGTAGACTGGCTAGCTCTAAACCCTGAACAGGAGCAAAAAAAAATTATATCTATTTTAAATAAGTAGTCAAAGGTGTGCAGCTACAGATAAACTTTATCTTTACGTATTTGCAGTGAATCAGTAAATCTCAACAGGTAGGTGGGCAATGGGATAAGAATTGTGCCAGATCAGTGCTGTTTGGCAAAGGCAGGCTATGTGGTACCTCGGTTGAGTCTCCAGTAGAAAAGTTTCTCCTCCTGCAAAGACCACAGGGTCATAACCCTGGTGCCAGGGTCTAGGGAGATATGTTGCTTGAAAAGCAGGTGTGGTACTAGAGAAAGGCAGCCTCTCAGGAGCTGCTTTGCAATTCAAGAAATGGCCATGAATATCCCACAGCTGTTCTGATCACATGTTCTCTTTGTGGTTGTTCTTTTCCTAGTTTTAGTGCCCATTTGGACTTTTCACAGTCAGAGATGGCAGCAGAGGTAAGATGCCTTTTTTTTTATATGAGTTTTAAAAAAATTTAGTCTTTAAATTCTTCATGCTCCTATTCCTTGATGGAGAAGACCGAATAAATACAGACCGAGCATCACAAATCCAAATATCTGAAATGCTCCAAAATCCAGAACTTTTGGAGCACCAATGTGATGCTCAAAAGGTTTCATATTTTGGGGCTGGGGTTATAGCTCAGTTGGTAGAGTGCTTACCTTGCAAGCACAAGGCCCTGGGTTCAATCCCCAGCACTGCCAAAAAAAAAGGTTTCAAATTTTGAAGTATTCCATAGTTTGGATTTTCACATCAAGATGGCTCAACTAGTAACAGCTATATAAATATTCCAAAATCTAAAACACCAAAATCTGAAATACTTCTGGTCCCAGGCATATTGGATAAGGGATACTCACTGTGTACATTAGAAAACTAAGCCAGGCACTGTGGTGCATACCTGTACACAGTTACTTGGGAGGCTGAGGCAGGAGGATCACAAATTCAAGCCAGCCTCAGCAACTTAGCAAGGCCCTAAGTAACTTAGTGAGACTATCTCAAAGTAAAAAATTGAATAGGGCCGTGGATGTAACTCAGTGTTAGAGCACCCCTGGGTTCAATCTCAAGTACCAAGAAAAAAGAAATCTAAAAGTAAAAGCACCATCAAGTGCATTACTACATATCATCTTGTCCCAGACATTGAGGAGTAGGCCGGACCAGCAGATAAGTAGGAAGCAGAAGAGGAAGAACCAAAAACTATCATGGTCATCAGTTAGAATTGACAAAGCATTTCTAACTTGAGCTAGTAGAGATGATAAATGTTGTTTTTTTCTTTCTCCCTGCATCTTATCTAAAAACAATCCCTATTTTATCTCTCCTTGAATCTTACCTAAAAATGACCATTATTAGCCTCTGTTCCCACATTATAAGCCTCCATAATCTTTAACTAATTGTCCTGTGGGTACCTGATGTACATATATTGCAGAGAACACATGTGCATACACTTGGTTTCTGTTGTAAGTATAGACCTGTCTTATACCCTTTTGGGCCCAGTAACATCCTCGGGTAGAGTAGATATTTAGTAAATATTCAGTAATGTCTGTTGGTTAGTTGATTAAATGTTTGAATATTTCTCTTAAGGATGAACCTGTCTTAATGCTTACCTTCATTTTGTAGGCATCAACATCAAAAGCTTCTGAGTCTTGGTATTCTCATCCAGTATATGCAAGATACTGGCAGCATTATCATCAAGCAATGTCTTGGATGCGAAGCCACCAGAATGCCTATAGGAAGGCTGTGGGATCCTATTTCAGTTTTCCATGGTACTTCCCTCCTGCAGTTCTTCCCCAAAGTTCTTATGACAACGAGGTGGGATATCCGAAGTCCTTCTATGACCACCATGTGACCTGGCAGGACTCCTACCACAGTTATACACCCAATAGAAGGTCTGGGCAGCCTCCAAATGGCAGTATCATCCAGACACCTATCAGAGAAGACCAAGCATTATTTGAAGAGGTAGAGATGGAGTCAGAGTCAGACAATGAGGTAGAATGTGACCTGAGCAATATGGAAATCACCGAGGAGCTCCGCCAGTACTTTGCACAGACAGAGAGACACAGAGAAGAACGACGTAAGTTCCAACCTGTTTCTTTATGCTTCCATTCCTTGCCCTGGCTTTTATATCTTTCTTTTTACCTAATATATCAAGTTATTGTATGACTCTTCAATTGGGTACAGATAGTATTCCAAATCCAGTCCTAAACCTGGAAAAATTGCACTGATGTTGATGTTGCACCTCAATTTTATTAGTTGCCAGTGTTTTTAGTATAGGACTATTTTATTTCCAGAGCAGAGCTTATCCTAATAATACCTCTACCGTTTATTGAACTTTAGACATTCTGCCAGATGGAATGTACACATGCATGCGTGCCTTCATTCCCTGATTTACGCTATAGTCCCTCAAGGTATTAAACCCATTTTACAAATGAAGAAAGTGAACCTTAAGAAAGTTAATTATACAGCGAGTTATTTGCTGTTAGGATTCAAGTCATGTCTGCCTGGCTCCACTTCCTGTGCTTCCTTCTCTGTGCCAGGGCTTGTCCCTGAAACTGCCACTTCTCTGGTTCACAACCCAGAGACATTCCTGAATCTTAAATAGCTCCCTTCAATGTAGAGATCAGCATGAAACTAAACAGAACAACAAAATGCAGTTTTCCTGTTTGGTCTCATACTGCAAGTTAGAGAATTACAGTAAAGGTCTTAACTCTTCAGTCAGAAAGCAGGAATTTTCTTTTTTCATTTCTTACTACCGTGCTGCAAAGAACTACCAAGACTTACTAGACCATTTATACTTTAAGTACCTCTGACAAATGTAAAAATACTTTCCCCCTATTATAACCAGTATGGAGTCTCAATTTTTTTTAAGTGAGGTCCAATTGTGTAATATTTTACCTAGAATTCTCCTCTTTGTGTGTGTATATGAACCTGGCATGAAATCCAGGGCCTAGACAAGCACATGCTAGACAAGCACTGAGCTACATCCCCAACCCATTTATTTTTTATTTTGAGGCAGGGTCTTGCTAAGGTGCTGAGGCTGGCCTTGAACTTGCAATCCTCCTGCCTTAACCTCCCAAATAGCTGAAATTACAGCACCACCATGCCTGACACCATTAGTCTAATTTAAAAGTATATGACAAATGAGTAAGAGTAGGTATTGGAACATGTCCACACTTAGTTGAAATGCTATTTTCATAACTTTCAAAGAAGGCAATGTGATGGAGATAGGACTTATTCCTGTGGTGCTTACCAGAAGGTAGAATAGCATGCTTTTCCCATCAGAGATTGATATTTTATGGTAGAAGTTATAATTAAAATGGGATTAAACTTCAGTCATCCTGAAGGTATACATGATCTAGATAGCAAACCATCAAAAATGGGAATTTTATGAAAATATTTTCCATCTCCATCTTTAACCTCACTCCACAATATTTACATTACCATTATCACAGAGAGAGTTATGGCAGAACTACTCAAATCAGAGGGTTTCTAGCTGAGGATGATGGCACATGCCTATAATCCTAGCAACTTGGAAGGCTGCGACAGGAGGATCACAAGTTTTAGACCAGCCTCAACACCTTAACAAGAAAGACCCTCAAAATAAAAAATAAAAATGGCTGGGGATGTAGCTCAGTGGCACGGTGCCTCTGGGTTCAATCCCAGTACCAAAAGAAATCATAGGGTTTCATCTTGGCTTTCCCACTAACTAGCTGGAAGTTCTTATCCTCTTGCGGGCCCCTACCTTTACTGTTCTGTGTCTCAGTCTCCTCACCCGTGAAATGGGGATCCTAATTAATCAAGAAGTAACTGAGAAGATGAAATGAACTGATGCAAAAAGAGGTAACTAGAATGGTGCTTGCTACAAAGGTAGTGCCCAATAAATGTGAGTTGTGGTTAGTTGCAATAACCAATCCTTTAATATGGATTATTAACCATGCATTGGTTTTGCTCTGATTGGTTTGCCTTGATTAGTGCTTGGTTGAGATTCTGCAGATTTTTCACGAAGACATTGTTTGTGGCTTCAAATGGGTCATATATTTCTGCTCTAGGCAGCACCTTTCAAACTTTTAAGCTGATTTAGAACATAAAAACATGAAAGGATTAAAATCTTGCTGTCTGTCCAATTTAGTCATTAACACAATTTTTAGTTCTATTTCAAGGATATTCTCATTTGACATTTAACATAGTAAAATACATGGAAAGTGAACCCACTTCATATCACTAATAGCACCAAACACACAAGCTCCAGGTTCTTTTTGCTTTTGCAATGTGTAGTTAGGGCTAGATGGTAAAGCATTTGCCTAGCAAATGATTTATATCATTGTTTTATTTATATCATTGTTTTATTCCCAATAAAATAATAAAATATGTAATTAAAGCACAGTTCAAAACGACTTATCCTAGAGTCTCTGCCATGCTTTCTCATCCTGCAACCTTCCCTGAAAGCATTATCAGGTCCCTGGGAAATGTGAGAATTGTCTGGTGAGGGTGCAGACAGGATATGGTGTCAGACTGTAATCTAAAGACTTGGTCAGTTTTAGAAGAAGCTGCCAGGGCCTGATCCTGCACCTTATTTTCTTATTGAAAGTAATGGGCAGCAAGTCACTAGCATTTTTTTCAGCAGCACTTTGGGTGGGTACAGGATGGACATGTGTTCCTTGGGGCAGGAAGGAAGGATTGAATTCATATGTAATTTGAATGCCTTTTCCAACCCATTACCTGCACCAGAAATTTTCGTTGAGAATTTAGTGAACATACACAGTTCAGAAAAGCTTTAACAAAGAGATAAAGGACAGCCAGGTGCAGGGGTGCACGCCTGTGATCCCAGCATTTTGGAAGTCCAAGGCAAGAGAATTGAAAGTTCAAGGCCAGTCTCGGCAATTTAGCAAGACCCTATCTCAAAATTTAAAAAAAGAAAAAAGGTCTGGAGTAAAGTGCCCCTGGATTCAATCCCCAGTACCAAAAAAAGAGAAAGAAATAAGGGAATCAAGCATGGTGGCACATACCTGTAATCTTAACTACTCAGGAAGCTGAGGCAGGAGGATCACAAGTTCAAGGCCAGCCTGGTCAACTTAACAAGACCCTGTCTCAAAATAAAAGAAAAAGGGCTGGAGGTGTAGATCAGTGGTGGAGTGCTTGCCTAGCATGCTCAAAGCCCAGGGTTCAATCCCTAGTACCTTAAAGAAAGAGAAAGAGAGAATAGGGACCTGTGTATTGCAAATATTTGGTTAAAGTTTTTTGTTTTGCTCTTTGAACAACTAGAAGCTACTTATTCAATAAAGGCCAATTTAGCCAGGTGTGGTAGTGCATGCCTGTAATCCCAGCAGCTCAGGAGGCTGAGGCAGGAGGATTGCAAGTTCAAGGCCAGCCTCAGCAACTTAGGCTCTAAACAACTTAGCAAAACCCTGACTCAAAATAAAAAAAATAAAAAGGACTGGGGATATAGCACAGTGGTAAAGCACCCCTGGGTTAAATTCCTAGTACCAAAAAACAAAAAAAATACAAAGTAAGGGCCAATTCATCTTGGAACTTGAATCATTTAGAGAACACAAGATTTTATGAAATATTACTAGCAAGGGAAAAAAGTAGCTAAATTTAAAGATTTAACTTTTCAGTATCATTCACTTCCATGGGGCCATATGAGTTATGCATTTAACCATCATCTGAGGCCTAATACTTTCTTTGTTAAATTTTTAAATTTTATTTGTTCTAATTGTTATACATAGTAGTTGATGGATCTTTATTTTATTCATTTATTTATATTTGGTGCTGAGAATCAAACCCAGTGCCTCACACATGCGAGGCAAGTGCTCTACCACTGAGCCACAACCCCAGCCCCTGTCTAATACTTTCTTAGGATGAAATCCTTCAGACTGGACAGTGTGATGAGTGCCCTTCCAAATAACCTCTAATTTAATAGCTTTCAGTAATATAAATGCAAAACAATTAAGTAGGATAAGACTCCTTTTGTACAATGAGAACATGAATGCTTTCCATTGTGTTATGTGTCATAATTTCCTAACTAGATATTCCCATTACTTAAAACTTCAGTGGTAATATTACTTATGATAAAGTATATGGTTATGAAATTTTCAAGGTCAGCTGTGTTTTCAGTCATTCTTTAAGAAGAAGATTTATCATTAGGTTAAGAAAAATATTTTTTAATCATAAATGGCCATCAGTTGAGACTGCAAGATCATACTCCTAAAACTTAGAGGGAATCTGAGTGAATGTCATCATCCCTCACAGAGAAGCAGGCCCTCCAAAACAAACACTGCCCCTATTGTCTGGGGGTTGTGCCAACTGTTTTAGGACAGACATTGTTTCAAAACAGGGACATATCCTCATAGAATAGGATATTTTGTGTGTGTGTGTGTGTGTGTGTGTGTGTGTGTGTTTTGTTTTTGCACTGCTGGGGATCAAACCCAGGACCTCACACATTCCGAGCAGGTGCTCTACCACTGGGTCACATCCCCAGAATTCTTAAACCCAGTTTGGAAAAGGAGACAAAGTCAAGCTTAAAATGATACCTAGAAGAACCTCAAGGTCTAGTCTGTGAGACTGATGTGGATGAGGAGTAGAGACTCATGGGGTAGCTGTGGAGAAAAGAAGCATGCTCTAGGCTTTAGGGGATAGGTTCCATTTGGAATGAGTGTCTACTCTGCTTCATTGTGTTCCATACAACCAGGTCAGAAAATTTTTACTCTAATGTTCATGAGCCTTCAGTCATTGTGCCGCAGACACACCTGTTTCTCCTTCATCTTGTCCAGATGTTTAGAAGTTTATCAAACCATTCATTGGGACCATAGATGTCAAAGGTCAATGAAAAGTGGAAAGGTGGGTTCTAATGCATTTTTATTATAAAAGTGGAAATGTCGATTGTCCACTGTCTTGGGAATTACATTTTTCATGGAGCAAGGGACACAGGTTGAGGAGACCAAGCAGAAATGGCTCCAATTCAGCTGGCAAGTACCTATGTTCTGAGTATTGCTGACAAGCCAGAATGGACACATTCTTGATGTAATCAAGTTTGTGCTTTCCCTTGGTTGTGCTACCAGCATTAATTTTGGCAACATAGCAGAAAATCTCATCAGAGAGACATGCTAATCCTAGAAAAATGAGGGCAAATAACATTGTTAACACTCATTACCTTAGTGCTTTGTCCTTTAAAATGTTCTGCCTCTGGGCTAATTATCCGTGGAATATTTAATGAATGTTTCCCTGCTATGTAAGATTCTCTAAAATCCAAGTAACTTCCCATGATTTTTTTCCTTTATGGACTATAAATCTACATTGGTTACATCATGTAGATATATAGATTGAGGTCAAAAACAATAAAATCAAGATTATATCCTAAACCCAGACAGAAACCAGTTAAGTTTTTCCTTAATAGTCCGCTACTGTTTTTCTTGTTTTAACCCTCTCTGCATCCTTGTATTAGTTTCCTAGGACTGTGGTAACAAGCTTGTGGCAACAAGCTTGGTGGCTTAAGACAACAGAAATTTATTCTTTCACAGTCCTAGAAATTGGAAATCAAGGTGTCAGACACCTTTGCTCCAGAGGCTCTAGGACCTTGCTGCTTCTAGCTTCTGCTGTTCCCTTACATTTCTTGGCTTGTTGGCAGTGTCACTTCAGTCTCTGCCTCCATCTGTACATGGCTTTCCTCATCTCTCTGTGTCCTTTTCTGTCTCATATAAGGACATGCTCATTGGATTTACAGCTACCCTAATCCAGTATGATCTCATCTTTATCGTTAATTATAATCTGCAAAGACCCTGTTTCCAAACAAGATCACATTCTGAGGTTCTGAGTGGACATGAATTTGGGGGGAACACTATTCAATCCACCTCAACCCTATTTTAAAGCTGTAATAGAATCTAAAAAGTTATTTCTGATTTGTAGTAAAACAGCTTCCTTTGGCCAAATACCCTACAAGAAAAAAGTGCTTGGTAATATGGAGTACTACAGGTGTTTTCAATAAGAATGAACACAACTGTCCATGACCTGACAACCATTCGATTTCCTCCAAAGTGTGATGTTGTACTTCTCTGCTTCAGGTAGGTGGTTCATCCAGATGCTGAACCTTCACCTTACCTTGACAGGAAGGGAGGAAGGAAGCAATAAATAGAATAAGTAGAGGCGTTCAAACTCAGATATTACATTCTAAAGTTGACTTGGTCCCTCAGGGTACACTACTTTCAGATGCTAACTGTGACCATCATCACACAGCCAGTCTGAGGGTAGCTGACTTTATTTTTGGGGGGTGGGAAGTACTAGGGATTGAACCCAGGGGCTTTACCACTGAACACCATCCCTAACCCTTTTTATTTTTCTAAGTTTTGAGATAGGGTCTTGCTAAGTTGCTTAGGGCCTTGCTGAGTTGCTGAGGCCAGCTTTGAACTTATGATCCTCCTGTTTCAGCCTCCCAAGTAGCTGGGATTACAGGCATGCACCATCACACTCGGTGGTAGTTGACTTTAAACCAACTGGTTTTCAAATTTGTAATGCAACCTTGGAACTTATTCTTTCTTAATTTTATGAGTAAGTAGAGGCATAGTGACTAGGTTATACAGGAACAGGGTCTAACCCCAACTTATTGGTGTCCTCTGCCATGGAGGCCCTGAGAAGCCCCCAGGCAGGGGAGCCTTGCCCAGCACCTTGTGAGATTTGAGTATTTATTTCTCTGTCCCTGGCTTATTGTCACTTTTCTTTGACAGCATCTGAAAGGAAGAGTTGTTTACAAAAAATAACATATGACTTTTGTCAGAGCATTATTTAACAATCATTTCCTGAGCACCTGCCTTGCATTAGGCATGGTATCTTCCCAGAGCTGGGGATGTAGCAATCAATAAAGGTGACAGTGCCCATAGATGGACCTCACACATCATAGGCACCTATATATCTGTCAGGGCAGGTGACGGGCTTTTCACCCTTTGGGTCAGTGTTTTAAGATCCATTATCGAGCCGGGCATGGTGGCTTATGCCTGTAATCCCAGCAGCTCCAGAGCCTGAGGCAGGAGGATTGTGAGTTCAAGGCCAGCCTCAGCAATTTAGTGAGGTCCTAAAGCAACTTGGCAAGACCCTGTCTCTAAATAAAATGTGAAAAAGGGGTGGGGATGTGGTTCACTGGTTAAACACCCCTGGGGTCAATCGCCAGTACCAAAGAAAAAAAAAATCCACTATCCACTGTGCAAGAAACCATAAAACTTCTAAATCTCTTGAGAGGCAGGAAGAGGACAAGGACTGGGCCTTAAAATATTTTGTGTGTGTCGGGGTGGGTACTGGGGATGGTACCCAAGGGTGCTCTACCATTCGCTACATCCCTACCCCTATTTATTTATTTATTTACTTACTTACTTACTTATTTTTAAGACAGGGCTCCCTGAATTGCCCAGGCTAGTCTCAAACTCACAGTCCTCCTGCCTCACTGCCTTACTCAGCGAGTCCTGAGTTGCTGGGATTACAGGCGTGCACCATTGCACCAGGCTGGGCTTTAAATTTTCATGAGGAAGCCTGAATGGGAAGGAAGTACAAGCTGAGATTTGGGAGCGTGGGGCTCTTTCTTTTGTTCTTTTATTCTCACACTGTATGAACTTAATTAAGCACTAAAATCCCATGCTAGATACACACAAGCAAACACGGAGTGTGAACTTGGGAGCTTATACAGGCTCCCTGACTGCGCCCAGGCTTGCCACACACTAACGTCAGGTTTCTCTTACAAATACCAGCACCAAGAGAAATCATCTGTTCGTATAATCCTCATGCCTACTTATAACCACTTTCAATTTTAAGGAAAATAAGAGTAAGATGCAGAGAAGTAAAAAGGCTAAATTCACAGACCCTCATGGTCACCTAAGAGCAACACTTATTAAGACAACTAAGATCCTGGTGTTTGTTAAAACTTCTAAACTCAGAGATTCAGATTTAGACAAGCAGTCGAACATATGTTGTATCACTGAATCTGTCAGTGAGGCGGATTATAGTCTTGGGACAAATTTGAGAGTAATACCATGGTTAGCTGGGAACATCTCACTGCGGCCTCTGCCTTCTGGATGCAGAGGCTCTGAGGCACCCAGCACCACATGTGTGGGATCATCTCTTCTGGGCAGACAAGAAATGAGAGCCAAAGCATCCGTAACATATCTAAGGTGCTGGTAGGTGGCAGAGGGACTCTGTTGCACTAATGTGGGAATGCCAGGCCTTCAGAATACCCCTTAAGAGATCCTTCAGTCAAATTCTGCCTTTAATGGAAAGCCCAAGGCCTGCCATCAGCCCCACCCCCTGCCTGGCCAGGGTTCTTAGGAAGTACTGTTCCTTTGACTTTTGGAAGAGGTGAGTGTGAAAGACCTGTACACATGCTTAGTGACTAGACATATCTTACCAGTCTGTAACTGCCCACTGGTGTCCTAGGTACCTTTCTTCTTCCTTCTGCAAACACCAAACAAGCTAATCTTTTCTCCAAAGTCCTACCAGAAGAACAGCAGTTGAGTCATCCCAGGATAGAGGCAAGAGAAAGAGAGAGATGTTCCCAGGGAGAAGCTGGCATGCAGCTGGGCTTCCTTCCACCCTTCAGCGCCAGGAACACGCAGAGGTCTTAGAGGTAGACACAGCAACTACACGGTGCTTTTCTCTAACCCACTGCTTCATCTTTTTTCTCTCTCCCTGGAAGTTAGCTTGGAAGTCAGAAAAATGTGTAGAAATGGCCATTTTCTCTAATTAGGACCTAGTTCATCAACTCCTACACTGTTCCAACAGAACTCAGTTTGGGTAGGGCATAGAATCTAAACACCTATGAGAACTGAACAGCATAAATACTAATGTTTCTTCAAACTTGGCAAAAAGACCAAAATTTGGAATCAAACTTTTATTGACCTCTAATCCATTTGCATATTAGGCCCATATTTGAATTTCTGCATTTCACAGTAAGTCAATCATATCTGTTTTCTGTGGGTAAGGTCACAGTCATAGGGCATTTATTTTGTTTGACAGTCAATTGGTTTATCCATGTATTACTTCTGTGCAGGAAAACAAACTGCAGATGTGCTAAGACAGTAGTGGCCACATACTTGTGGCCTTTTCCATTTTTAATAATGTTTCCGAGTCTGTAAAACTCCTTCTCTCCAACTCCAAGGTGATATTTATAAAGAACGGGATTTATGAGAGTGACAGTGCATAGCCATATAAATATCTTTCCCTTCACACTTGATTAGCTCACTCCTGTGTTCCTTTCCAGGTACTAAGTGGAGAGAAGAGCAATATGGAAAGAATGATTTATATCATTGTTTTATTCCCCTATAGCCATCTTCACTCCTTATCTAGTGGCATTTCTCTTGGTAACAATAGTGGCTACAGATAATGTACTTTCTGCTATCAATTTCTTTCTTGACAGAGTCACTTACAAAATCTATGTGAGTTGACTAAATTCTACCTCATACAGCATTCTTTTGTTGACTTCTTATGTTGCTATTTACATAATAAAAATTATGATCCTGGGATTTGCTATACTAAAAAATAGAGTGAGGGAGAAATAATTGAATAAAGTATTTCTTGTTTTACAGGAATTCACTTAAATTAGTAGCATTCAAAATACAGAGATCATTTTATATATAGGATTATATGCTTTCCACTGCAGTTCTACCTAAACCAGTCTATGAGGTGGAAAGTCAAATCCCGGTGAGGAAACCCCCACAGTAGCAGATTTGTTAATATAGCAAAATTAGAAGTCAGGGGTCTTAAGTCCATTTGTAGAATTGCCATTTCTTTGCCCTTTATCTTCAGCAAGTGTGGGATCATTTAACCTTTTGTTTCCTGGTATGATTTGCATTTTGCATCTGTGGAAGGATTGTGGATCCTGATTGCAGGCAGTACTTACTAGGACTTGTTTTCCAGCTTACCTAAAATCAATACCTCTTTCAGAGGAGTGAGTCCCCACCACCACCTCATTTGTGGCGATATGTACTGCTTCTTGCAACCCTGGGCTCTCCGGGAAGCTTTTTGTTCACACGCTGCCCTAGTAGTGTTGGAAAGCCGGCAAGCACCCTCGTCCATTCCTGGCTGGCAGGTTTGGGGGCAGCCATGCAGACGATGAGAAAAACTCAGGTGGTTTCATTTTTCTTCTGTATTTTCAGGGCACACTGCAGAGGTTTGGTGGATCAGACTGACCAGTGTCCTTGTGGCTTCTTGCCATTTCTATCAGTGTATAATTACCCCTGGAAAGTGAAGAGTGAGCTTCATTAACTAAGTAGACAATAATAATCTATAGGTCATGCCTCAGGATCTGGAGGGCTACTGAGCTGGCACAACAGGGCTCCATCTTACAGTTGGGGAGGGAAGGCTGAAGGGCCTCCGGGGCCGTAGGCAGCAGCATTCACCATCCTGCTTTTCTGCCTGTGTCTGTGTGCGCGTGCGTTTCATGCATGTTCATGCTCAGGTGTGTTTCTAGGACGGCAGCAGCAGCTGGACGCAGAGCGCCTGGATGACTATGTGAATGCCGACCATGGCCTGTACTGCAACACCCGGCGCTCAGTGGAGCCCCCAAGCGAGAGGCCTGGAGAGCGGCGCCAGGCTGAGATGAAGCGTTTATATGGAGAGAATGCCGCCAAGATCCAGGCCATGGAGGCCGCTGTGCAGCTGAGCTTCGACAAGCACTGCGACAGAAAGCAGCCCAAGTACTGGCCTGTCATTCCCCTCAAGTTCTGAGTCCTGGGCACAGGGCCCCCAGGGAACGCTCCCTAAACATGATCCCCAGCCTCACTCTCTCCCTCTTGGACACACTCCCATCATTTCTCTCTGTACAATTCTCAGGGAAAAGAGGCCTCTATACTGAGATACAAGGATGGTCACCAAAGTCCCGGTGGGCCATCACAAGGTGGATGTAATGTCAGCCACTTGAAAGTAAGCAGGATGTATATTATTGCCAACGTGATCATTTAAAATGATCATTTTGTGGCAGGTACAGTGGTACACACCTCTAATCCCAGCAGCTCAGGAGCCTGAGACAGGAGGATCAAGAGTACAAATCCAGCCTCAGCAACTTAGCAAGCCCTGAGCAACTCAGCAAGACCCTGTGTCTAAATTTAAAAATATGAAAAAGAGCTGGGGATGTCACTCAGTGGTTAAGTGCCTCTGGGTTCAATTCCTGGTACAAAAAAAAAATCATTTTGTATACATTCCACTCATTTTTAATGTTGTCAATAATAGTTTTCAGTGCATTAAAAATACTTGCCTAGAGATTACTGCCTAGCATTTTGCCTTTTTACATTTTCATCTTTCTTTAAGCTGCCTGAACTTCACAAATAACTTTAAATAAGCCAGACGTTCTCTCCTACTGCAGGTCCTTTAGCCCCCACTGAAAATGATGAAAGTGTGCAGGGAGACAAATACCACCTCTTTCTATGCAGGGGTCAGCCTGCATGTTCTCAAAGGGCCAGAGAATAAATATTTTTGACTTTGCAAGCCACATAGTCCACATTGTTACTATTTATCTCTGCCCTTATAGTGTGAAAGCAGTTATAGATGGTACATAAACAAATGGATGCGACTGTGCTCCAATAAAGCTTTATTTATAAAAGCAGACTGAGGGCCAGATTTGGTCTCCAGATGATAGTTTGTCAACTGCTGCTCTACTGGAATGAAAATCACCTGTCATTATTGTTATCTTGTTTTCTCTACAGAGCTTGAAAGTCATACAGAATTGAGAGCAAAGAACAGTAATTCCCCAACCCAGTCACTTCTGTAGTGTCCTCTATTGTAGAAAATGCACAATTAAGCTCTTCCTATATATAGTAAATATTGCTTTGGATAAGGGAATAACATTTCTGAGAATGAAAATCTAAAAGTTGATGGAACAGTCCATTTATAATAGCCAGCTGCCTTTTAAATAAGTTATTACAGTGTATTGCCTGGGTGAGCCCGGGTTGACCTGAGAAGATTAGCACATCCATCAAAGGTTGGTGAAAAGATTTAGTATTGACATGTTTCTCCCTAAGAACGCTTAGCTTCACATTCCGCCCCTGCCCCGAGACAAATGCATTACTTTCATCAGCCTCGGGGTGCTTGTTTTTCCAAGCTCTCATTACTGGAGTTGCGATTCGTGCTTAGGTACTGCAGATGAAAATCAGAATTCACTTGCCCCTGAGGTGACACATGACTAAAATTTCAAATCTTTAGTATTTCTCTGTTTTATTAGAAACTCATATGCCTAACTATAAACAGGATCCAGACACAAGTACAAACCACAGCCTGTTGTTAGAGCAGGCACTTAGCTTTTTAAGAGTGAAATGTTTTTCTTTACTACGGCCTCTTGTACCTTCCCCAAAAGAAGTGGTCCCACCCTGTTAGCTTCATTACCTGGGGTGAGTTCCTTTCACCTCTCAGTGTTTCTCATTCCTTCCTCATCCTTGAAATAAGCACCAGTGATTCCCCCACATGAGGTCATTGTGAGTAGCACCTACAAAATGTAGCACTGGCCACATAGTAAATATTTAACATTTGTATTGACATTTATTCCCTGTCTTAAAAAATTTGCCAAAACATGTCAGGGGGAGTCCAGGGTATAAGACTTAAAAATATGAGAAATGTTTCCCTGTCAGCTCTTCAAATGGGTGTGTGAGCTTCTGGATACCTTATATCCGTCCATCCTTCCCAGGTGTCTCAGGTAATTTGATGGTAGCACCCATGGCTTGTTTGTTCATTTATTCAGCAAATATTTGAGTCCCTTCATTCCAGTTAGCTACACCACAGTCTCTTCTCTCAGGAAACCTGCATTTTAGGTGGTGAGGCTGATGGGTACAATGAGAGTAATTGCATTTCTACATTGCTAGAGGCAGCTGCAGGAAGTGAAGAGGAGAGCCACCAGGGAGGGCTTCTCAGCCTCTACTACCGGTGTTTGGGGCCAGATCATTCTCTATTGTGTGGGAGAGGAGATGTCCTGTACATTGTAGGGTGTTCAGTGGCATCCTTGTCTTCTACCCATTAGATGCCAGTAGCACCCCTACTGCCATTTTGACAATCAAGCAAGCCTCCAGATATTGCTGAATGTCCCCCAGGATGGGGGGCAAAATTTGACAAGAAGGAGGAAAGTGAGTGTCAGGTTAAGTCCAGGACTATCGAATAGCTTTCTGTGTTTGGGGGATGTCCCAATGATCTGGGGAGACTGGGACAGAATTCCTTGACTGCTGGCTACAGAGAATGCTAGAAATGTAAGTATTGGTCAGATCACAATGGGCACTTGACAAAAGATTCTGAACTTTATCCCAATGCTCTCTCTACAAGGAAGCCGAGAATTCTGACAGGAAAATGGTGGAGAGTAAGAGGGAGGTGTTGAAGGAAGGATGCTGGCCAACACCATATAAAAATCAGCCTATCAGGTAAACTCTTCAGTTCAGCTCTCAGGGTGTTCCCCCAAATCCACACATAACTAGAATAGCTTTCTCTGATGATATGAACCAGCCTGCTCAAGGGTCGACCATCTATTTTTACCTCTTTACTAGCTGTCTGCCAGTGAGTTTACCCCCCAAAAAAATGAGACCCCAATCTCGGTGGATCCCAGTAAGTTTTGTCCCTTTTTCTTCTAAATCCCATTTTTTCTTCTATCTGTTGGCAGCAGTCTGATGGCTTTTATCCTTCATGTATAAATATGTAAGACTTTTGGGGCATACAGAGCTAATTAATTGTTTAACTCTTTGGGCAGTCATAGAAGAATCTGGATGGCTCAAATGAGACGATCAAATGGCCTTTTAGAAAGGTCTCCTTTACCCCTGAAGGAAACCCAGATTGGCAGATGCAATATCTGATGGAAAAAAATGGGATTTTTTTTTCTCTCTACCTTCAAACTCACTACAACACAGAATAATTCTGACACCAGTTGTGACAACAAGCAGTTCAGCAGACACCAATTGGATGTCAAATAATGGAATTCAATTCTGACACTATCTGGAGTTAGCATCAGATCCCACAAGTTAAGGGCTCAGTCCACAAGACTGCCTCCCACTTCAGATAGCAATCACGAGTAGTAGGTTGTCACCTATAATTCTGATCAACAGACTATAAATCAGGATTCCCATGACTCCCTTCTTGGGTTTGATGAATTTTCTAGGACAGCTCACAAAACTCAGAGAAACCCTTCCTTACATTTCATGTTTATTTTAAAGGATATTACAAAGGTACATATCAAGGACCTTATGGAAGAACTTCATGAGGCAAGGTCTGTAGAAAGAGATGAAGAGCTTCCATGGTGCCTCTGGGTGCACCATCCTCCAGGCAACCCACGTGCTCAGCTTGCTGGAGGCCCTCCAAACCCGGTCTTTGGGGGTTTTATGGAAGCTTCGTTGTGTAGGTGATTGATTACATCATTAAACTTTGGTTCTCAACTTGACCTTCAGCTCCTTCCCCTTCTCAGAGGGTGGATGGTTGGGGCTAAAAGTTCCAACCCTCTGTCAAATGAAAAAAAAAAAACAGATGTTCTCCAAAGAGTAGTGATATTTATTTATAGAATATCATTGCAAGAAGAATATGCATGCCATTAAACCATGAGTGTATTCAAAGAGGTTGAGGCAAGGGGAAGTTTTTAAAGGCAAAAATGAGGAGGATTACATAAGATATTTTGAAATAATTCTTTGCCACAATGATTAATAACCAGAGTGATGTCAGTCCAAGGTTGAACAGGCAGTCACTGGACAGATGTCCTTGTGGAAGTACTTTTTGCATAAGGTTGCAGTGCCCTTTGTATAAGACTGTGTTTCTGGCAGTCTTTTGTCATAGTTGCTATCAGTCAATCGTGTGAACAAGCAACTCCATTTTGATTCTGACAACTTTCACACCTTTAATCACATGGTTGGATCCCCTGGCAACCAGCCCCCATCCTGAGGCCATCCAGAAGCCCACCAAAGGTTGCCTCATTAGAACGAAAGATGCTCCTGTCACCCAGGAAATCCCAAGGGATTGAGGAGCTCTGTGTAGGGAGCCAGGGGCAAAGACGAAATAAGTATTTCTTATTTTGTATTACAATATCACACAGTGCAGGCAGGCAGAAAACTTACAAGCCTATTAAAAAAAAAAAAAAAGGTCAGGCACAGTGGTGCACACCTGTAAATCCCAGCAGCTCAGGAGGCTGAGGCAGGAGGATCACAAGTTCAAAGTCAGCCTCAGCAACTTAGCAAGGCCCTAAGCAACTCAGCAAGATCCTGTCTCAAAAAAATAAAAAAGGGCTGGGGATGTGGCTCAGTGGTTGAGTACCCCTGGGTTCAATCCCTGGTACCAAAAAACAAAACAAAACAAAACAAAACAAAAATATGTTAAACCCCACTAGTAATCAGAGAACTGCTAATTAAAGTAAGAGTGATATTTCACACCCTTTAGATAGACAAATGTTTAAAAAGAGTGAATGAAAATACCAAGTATGGCAAGGATGTAGAGAGGCAGAAATTCACGCTGAGATGAGAGTGGAGGTCAGTCCACCATGTTGAAGAGCACAGCAACATTTTCTTATAAAGTTGAAACATGCTCATCTAACCCAGTTATTCTATTTCCAAAAGATACTCTTCAGCATGGGCAGAGGGAGATGCACATGAGAATGGTCACTACAGCATTCACTGTGCACAATAGGAAATAAATTAAGTGGGCCATCTATGAGACATGGGTAAATAAACTGTAGAATGTTCACAGAAGGGCAATACTACATGAGCTCTTAAGAGAATTGAGCTAGACTACGTGAATGACAACGACACTGTTGAGTTTTTTAACTATATGGGTATAACAGCATTTATACAAAGCTTTAAAAAAAACATACCGTGGACACATATATGTACTAAAATCTTTAAACATGCATGGGAATGATTCATACACATCAACTTTAGAATGATGGTTCTGAGCAGGAAGAGGGTGGGGCATCATTCAAAAAGGCTTTTCTCCATGTCTCTAATGTTTATTTTCTTTATAACAGAAAGGCTATGATAATAACTCAGCTTTGATGGAGACTCCCATATCCATCAAACTCTTTTTTGACACAAATATAGTTTATCTTTCTTTTTTTTTTTTGCTAGCATTAAATGTTACATGAAATGTTTATTTATCAAACACCTGTATTCAACTTACTATGAACCCCACACTTGTGAATGCTTTACAAGTATAAATTCCTTTAGCAATCAGCCTATGACAAACATGAGGCACCTATAACAGGTCCACACCCTAGATTCTAAAACCTTTAGATCTGATGCATCTCAGAATTCAGACATTGTTGTAGATTTGAAAAACAAAATAGCAGATTTTAGAACTAATCCCGATAGGCTAGGGCAGTAGTCTGCCATCAAGACAGTTGTACTATCAAACAAAAGAAGTGGAATAGATTATAACTATCTTCAATTTCATTCAGGTCAGGTTTTGTCATCACACCAAGATCAAGGGTTTGCTGCCAAACAAATTTTAAAAACTAGAAAGTCTTTCAGAGCTTTGGGGATTTGAGAAATGTGATGAAGGGGTGTTATTCCCATTTTACAGAAGGAAACTGAAGCACAGAGAAATTAGCCAACTTATTCAAGTGATCAAGGTCAACATCAAGAATGACAAGTTCTGTTGATATCATAGACCATCTGATGAGATGTAATTAAAAGGGCACATCACCTCTGTCGGATTCTCAAAATCCATAATCCCAATCTAATCATGAGAAAAACATCAGATAAACCCAAGTTGAGGGACATTCTACAAAACACACCACCAGTATGCTTCAAAATCCTCCAGATCATCAAAAGCAAAGGAAATACTAAGAAACTGTCACAGAAGAGATTAAGGAGACATGACAACCAAATACAACATGAGATCCTGGCCCAGAAAAAGAATATTAGTGGGAAAACTTGTGAAATCCGTATAAGGCCTGTAGTTTTGTAAGGAATGTAGCAATGTTAATTTTTTGTTTTTGACAAATGTACCAAGGTCATGTACAATATTAACAATAGGGGAAACTGGGTGAAGGTATATAGGAACTCAACTATCTTTATAACTTTTTATAAACCTAAACTCATTTTTAAAATATTTTTGAATCTTTTTATTTTTAGTTGTAGATGGACATAA